>NW_006159876.1:3304960-3311526 GCF_000334495.1 Tupaia belangeri chinensis
CCCAGAGATGCAGCCGGCGGCGCCCCTCCCCATCCTGCCTCCACCTTCGCGCTCACTGTCCTGCCTCCCCGCGTCTCTACAGATCTCTGTCCTCTCTGCCTTGAGGTCCACTCTCTGAGGCTCTCACAGCTTTCCTTTGGTCTCGGCGTGCCCGCCGCTGTCTGCGAAGGTCTCTTTTTCTGTGTGCTCTCTCACTCAGCACCGCCACGCAGCACAGGTGCCCATGCCGTGCACACTCCCACACCCTGGGCACACTCACACGCCATCCGCACTCCCACACCCTGGGCACACTCACACTCCTGCACACACTCTCACGTGCTCACTGAGTGCACACTCACCTCTCCCCACTGTCACACAGCCGGCTGAGTCAGCAGAGAGAAGCAGGGTGTTCTGTCTCCGCCCTGCATTTTCTGGACATTGGGGTTCATCCAGCACTCTGCCCCCGCCCCCCTGAACCACAGGGTGGCTCAGGGCTTATTTCATACGGAGAGGTCAAGGGTGAGAGCCAGGAGGATGGACCCAGGCCCAGGTGTCACCCTCCTGCAGGCCACTGCTGGGTGAGGTGGGGGCCCTCCTGACTGCCAGTGCCACCCGGCTGGTGCACACCCTGCTCAGTCACCGGGGTCAGAAGGGAGGGCAGACCCTGAAGTCTGTGGGGAGCTTCACGTGCCCCTAGTACCCCAGGAAGACAGACACTCCTGTGGAGCAGAGCCGGACAGCCCTGCCGCCAGGACCCAGGGTCCCTCCACTTGTGTTCAGGGCTCTGCCAGGGCAGGCTCTGGATTGTGGGTACAGCTCTGGGGGCTTATTTCTTCCTCCCTGGTCTTGTCCGCCCCCCCATTGCATGCACACATGTTGGCGCCCCACACCCCACTCTCACTTCCTCTCACCTTTGCTGACTAGACTGTTTCTGGCTCTCGCCAACCCCGCCCCCAGCCCTCCCCTGCAGGAGTTGAGGAGGCTCTCTGCTGCCGGGCAAGCCGCTCATTCCTCCAAACTGTCTCGAGTCTCATCTGTAGGCCTGTCCCTCATCGCGCTCTTCCAGGCTGGAAGTCGGCCACCCCAGTCGGCCTAAAAGTCTCACTGTGCTCTCGAGCCTGGCTGACGGGCCAGATAGCCTCTCTCCCCGTGCCCCTCCCTCTCTCCACCTCTGTCTCTCTCTCTGTTGGACCTGAACATCAGGCCTTGGAGGGCAGGGAATCCAGTTGAGTTATTTTGGTTTCAAGGCAAAGACGCTGGCAAATACCGTCCAGGTTTCAGCTCCCCGGGCCCCTCCCGCACGGGAGCTGTGGGTGCTGAGAAGTGTGACCCTTGGACACCGAGGAGCAGGCAGGCTCCTCCTGGCGGAGGCACCCTGAGAGGTGAAGAAGAATGGGTCACACCAGCAGGGTCAGGGGACACTGGGTGCCATGTCAATCGTAAGTAAAACCAGCCACGAGGGCCTCCTTCGTGGTTCCAGCCCTGAGACCTTGAGGAAGTCAGCCGGTGTTCGGAGCAACGGCTTCCCCTTCTGGAAAATGGGCACAGTCCTACCTGTTAGGTGCAGAAGGATGGAACGTGCTTGGCCCACAGGAGGGGCAGTTGATGCCAGTCACTGTGGTCACCATCATTAGCGTCACGCGAGGGCCTGCAGGGGCAGCAGGTCCCTGGGGTGGCGCCAAGGCGCCCTTCACCTTGACCATCTGCTGGGCCTATGCCGCAGGTGGCAGCGTCACTGCAGCAGCAATGGGCCTGGCCGGAGTCCCCCCTGACCCCACCCCCCCGCCTATGATAATGTAATTGGTCGTGCTCTCCAGCAGCTCTTCTGGCTTAACTCAGGAAGGAGGGAAAATTAACCCCTGTCCAGCATCCCTGTAATTAGGAGGCCTGGCTCGGCCTGGGCCAGGTGGCTGTGAGTGAGCCAGGGGGAGCTCAGAGTCTCCCCTGTTGGAGGGCTGGAGGGGGGCAGAGATCAGCCCCTAGCTGAGCTGGGCCACCTTCAGGACGGCTCCGTGGTTATCAGCTTCCCATTCACAGAAAGTGGATAATTAAACCAGAGTAATGAAGACGTGTCCATTGCTAATTCCCGCAGTGTGGGAGCAAATTTACATTCCTGTGCAAGGGGGAAAAAAGAAAAATTTCTAATTTAAGGATAAATAAAACCTCAAATGCTCATATAGCGCTTACTATGTGACAGACACTCTTCTGAGCCCTTTACAAATAATAACTCATTTAAACTTGTCATTTTGAAGGTGATATTCGGCTGTCGGCTTGGATTTGTAGCTGGAAGCTTTGTAAAAGAAGGCAGTTTGGATCAGAGACAATTTGTCAATGTTGCAGGTTGTCAAGGGCGTTGCTAAGAGCAGTCACTGCGTATAAATGTTGTTTAACTCCCTGCTTCCAGAAAACAAAAGCAAGGGGGGCAGGCAGTGGCACTGCTGAAATGCATCTGGACCCACAGAGGGAAGGTCCTGGGATCTCATCCTGGGGCCACCATGAGCACTCCAGGTGCACATACGTGTGCTCGTGACCCAGTCTGAGACTGGGGGGATCGTGGGGTGAGGACCCCACTGGGGGTGCCTTTTTCTCTTCCTCTCCTCTGTCTTTCTCATGGAAAGAAAGAAACTTTTTTTGTTTTAAAAGTTTCGGTTTTAAAAATTAAAGATTAAATAGACGGAAAGGAGATTCTTTTTAAAAGACTAGAATGACAAATTGCTTCATTTTAACTGGAAAACTCAGGGTTGTGATTTTGATCTCATTTACAAGTCAGGAAATGAGACAGCCTGCTGCTCTCTGGTGGTAGGCCACAAGTATTGTAGGAAAAGCACTCAGGAGGGTTACCGTGCAGACCCGGGGTGATGAGGAGGGTTACCGTGCAGACCCGGGGTGATGAGGAGGGTTACTGTGCAGACCCGGGGTAATGAGGAGGGTTACCTTGCAGACCCGGGGTGATGAGGAGGGTTACCGTGCAGACCCGGGTTAATGAGGAGGGTTACCGTGCAGACCTGGGGTGATGAGGAGGGTTACTATACAAACCTGGAGTAATGGGTAGCAGCAAATAACTGATCCTAATCGGTCACTGAAACAAAAACAAACCAACCAAAAATCGGGGCCAGCTCGTAGTGTGGTGGTTAAGGCGGCTAGACCCCACATGACTGACTGCGCGGTGTGAGTCCCAAAACCGGGGACTTGAAGATAATGCTTGGCGTGTGTGTGTGTGTGTGTCCAAAATCCTGAGAAGTGAATGGGAGAGAAGGGACTGCAGCATGGCCTTCCCTTTCAGAGGTAATTTCTCACTTTCTCTCTGTCTCTCTCTCTCTCTGTCTCTCTCTCTCTGTCTCTGTCTCCTCTGGTGAGCTCACATGCCTTGTAGCAAATGCAAAAGAAAAAAGGAGGAAAAATCACAGTAGGGGGAGGAGAGGGAGCATGATACAGCTGATAGAGACTGGCCACAGACTGATGGTTGGTTACTGAGGCTGGATGAGTGTGTGTGCACGTGCGTGTGTGTGTGTGCATGCGTGTGTGTGTGCGCACATGCTTAATTAAACAGAAGAAAAGATAATTCTACAAATAAGCAGCAAATTCCTTGCTCCATCCCATTCTGTGATACGTTATCTAGAAATGTGGAAGGGTCTGTCTCTTATCACAGACAACATCTCCTGCCCAGCCACCCTGAGTGGACGGGCTCTGATGAATCTACCAGAGGCCCCCCTCCCCCCGCCACCCCACAGCAGCATAGAGAAAGGTGGTCAGTGGATGAGCAGGGCTTCAGGGCAAGGGGAAAGAGGATCTCCCTGTCATCTTCTTGGGCTGGAGCTTAGTGACCCTTTTGCAGTCCCCAGGGCTCCTAGCATGTCACCTCACCGGAGCAGCCGTGTGCCATCCACTTGATGAATACGTTACCCCGGCTTCCTCTGCAGGTTTGCTTTCCTAGGTTTGTAAACATTTGCTGAGTCCCTCCTTGTTCCAGGAACTGTGGGGGCTTCTGTGTGTGTCCTCATCTCATCTGGGGGGGGATAGACTCCTCACCTCCTTTGCGTAGATGAGGAAGCTGATATTTACCCTAGAAATTGTAATGTTTGTGACTCTTCTCACCAACTCGTGAGGGTGAAAAGAGTCACAGAGTCACAAACAGTTCCTTCTTGACCCAGGGACTGTTTATTTTTCATCTTGCTTTCCCCGTCATCCTATGACAGTACTGTTCAATAACCGTTGGGTGAAGGATTAAAGACGTCGTTACTCTTTGATCAGCAGGTTGAATGAATACTCAGGTTATACAGCTAGTGAGTGGCTAGCTTTTCTGGAATCGTCACAGCTAACCAAATGACCCGCAGCCTCCTCACTGAGTAAAAGTTTTGTATCCTCTCAGCTCCTAACAGCTGACTGATGATCACTGTGAAGGTGACGAATCCAGAGGCGCTGGCTGGTGTGAGGAGGCCTGTGTAGATGCCTCTGCATGGCCCCCTGCGCCCCTGACCACTGTGCGCAGTGGTGTTCTGGAGCCGTCCCTCACTAGCTCATCAGAGCTGAGTGTGCACATCTCTTCCCAGTCCTGTGTTCTGTCCATGTCAATAGCTTGAAATTGACCATGGCAGCAGTATTTACACCACAGAAATGGGCCAATGCTACGAATAGGGGCTCTGTCTCTCTCCGAAGAGGTAGTTGTTAAGCATTTACTAGCACACCACCGATGAGGTTATGGCGGGTAAGAGGAAGCCCCTTAGTGAAATGCCACCAGGACGTGTGGGTTTCCTGTGGCTATTTCTCTGGGGAAGGCCATTCAACCTCTGCCCTCTGCTACAGTTGTTGTGCTGCCGACAGGAAGTCCATGAAGGTGAAAGAAGAGATTCTCAGCTGTTTGAATTCACCTGCCCCTCATAGAAATCGCAGAAGTCGGCATCTGAATGTTGAGGATAGATAGGGCGGGGCATGAGGGTGTAGAATGTTCTTGGTTGCTGAGAGATACCTCCCCAGGGCACTTCAGGTGCCCAGGAAGTCACAAGGTGGTTTTTGGTGACTACCTGTCTCCACCTGGTCTTGCTAAGGCTTCCTGGCTGCAGAGAGCAGATTCCATGCCTGAGAAAGGAATACCGGTGGCCAGGGTTTCCTACAACTGAGTCTTGCTGAGCCCTAGGACAGTCCCTCGATGAGGCAGATGCGACACCTCCTCACCCCTCGCACTTGATTGAATGGTGTCCCTGAAATTTATGTCCACCTGGAGCCTGCGAGTGTGATCTAACTTGGAAATAGGCTCCTTGCAGATGTCATCAAGTTGAAATGAGGTCATACTGGATTAGTATGGGCCCTGACCCAGTGGCAGACTCAGCAGTCACCCACACAGTCCAGGAGTCCCTGCGGTCCATGGGTTGCAGGTGACGTCAACTTACCCAACTCCTCACGCATCTCTTTCCCCACCACACCACCACTGCTGGGGCTCCAGGTCCCCTCAGCTGTTCCTGGGCTATTGTGGTCACCATCTAAGGGACTCTACTTCCTCTGGTCTCTTCCCTCTCAGGCTCATCCCGGTCAGATCAGGATCCCTGAGCCCCATCCAGACCCTTCTCTCTGCTCGAAGCCTGCAGTCGCTCTCACTGGCCCCAGAGGATGCTCCGGTTCCCCTGGAATTCCTAAGTCCTCCATGGTCTAGCCCCAGCTGACTCCTCCAGCCTCCGTGCCCCTGCTCCTTCCCTCACCTCACGCCATCCGGTCCAGATCGCACTACTCTTGTTCATCGCTGCCTTTGCCAAGGTCAAGTCTCGCTCTTCCATGCACTGAGGGGTGTCCTGTTGGACCCTTGTCAGCCTTGTCACAGGCCAGGTCTCCATGCAGCCCCGCTGTGGTATTTCCCCTCTGGGCTCCTCCTCTCTCCTGCCAGGAGTCAGGATGTGCTTTGAAGTGAGCCCATCTCAGCTGCAGACCAGTGCCGGCCGTGCTGTGGGCCTGTGGCAAGTGTCTTCCCTGGCTAACCGGTTTCCTCAGCCATCTCTTCTCCCATGCGTTGTGGAGATCGGATCAGATTGTGTATGTTGGGCCCAGCACAGAGAGGGGACTCAGAAGATAAGGCTCCCTCGGGCCCCCTTGAACACTTGGGATTGCAGGTGTGTACCTGTCTAAAGCAGTGTGGGCAGGTGGCTTGAAGGTTAAGGCGGCTGGATCCCACATGGACTCTGCAGTTTGATTCCTGGACCCGGTGGCTTGAAAATCACAGTGGGTGTGTGTGTGCACGCCCAAAATCCTGAGAGGAGAATAGAGGAGAGGGGACTGCAGTATGGCCATCCCTCCAAGGCAGTGCTTTCCCACGTTTTCTCTTTCTGTCTCTCTGTGGCAAGTCTCAGAAAAAAAATTTAAAAATAAAACAAAAAAGCAGTGTGGAGTCTGGAGACCGGGGTGGAGTGGGAGCGTAGAGGACAATGATGAGGAGGCAAGCACAGAGCCAGGAAAGGAGGGTACTGCCAAGGGCAGACTGTCAGCTCACACCTCAGTGGGTTCCGCCAAACTCACACTGCATCCGGCATCCTGCTCGATGACGCGCCCCCTGGTGGAGAACAGATCCTAGGCGAAACCTGTCCTGCCCTCCAGTCTGCCCT
>NW_006159876.1:3312470-3321480 GCF_000334495.1 Tupaia belangeri chinensis
TTCAGCAGCCAGGGAGGTGGGAAGGGGTGGAGGCCCCAGCTCTGCAAGGTTCAGCTCCTCTGTGGGCTCTGGTTTCCTTACCTGGGAACTGTCAGGGCAGGAGAGGAGACACTCTGAGGTCACAATACATAAGAGACGGTGAGATGGAAGTTACTCTCCACCCACTGACCCTGCAGCAGAATCCCTGACAAAGCCCTGCCCGCCGCTGGCCCTGCAGAGTCCCCATGCCAGGACTGGCCCATCACCAGTCACCTCCGCTTCCTTAGGGAAGCTAACAAGGGCTGGGATGGCCTCCCCAGGGGCCCCGGGGGAGCGCTGCTGCCCAGCGGCCTTGGGGCTGAGGCTGTTGGGGAGAGGGGCGGAGGGCAGGTGCTTCTGGGCCCGGCTTAGGGCTCCCGGCATCGCAGAGATGACAGCGCGTCTGCCCTACGTGTGTTTTCTTATTTGTTCCCAACAGGAAATCGATGATGTCAGAAACTATGGGATAACTCTGCAGCCCCAATCAATAGACCCTGATTAATTCAGTCGTGGCCGTTGGGTAAATTTGCTGCATCATAATTAGAATTATTAATTAAAAATAGGAAATCAATTGACACAAATTAAGCAAAGGAGGAGTCAGATGGGCCGCTTTGACATTGCTTGGGCAGGCGTTTGAGGACACCGTGTGCTCGGCTCTGGCTTTGGGGTCGGCAGTCCATGTGACTCTGGACTCCCCCACACTGAGAGCCTGGTCTCCAGGACCTGCTGCTAACAAGGGAGCAGAGAGAGCTGCAGGATGCCAGGGCTAGAGCTCCCCCCGAGAGGGTCTCACCTGATCCCTGCCTTGTTTTTGGTTTTTGACATAGAACTCGTGCACTTGCCAGAGAGAGAGACAGAGACAGAGAAGAAAAGGGAGATGAAGGATCCAGCTGCCTTCACCACCATGCCACTAGCTGCCCCCCCCTCATTTTTTTCTTTTAAGAGAGATTTTTGCTATAGAGTGTGTTCAATTGCTGGAAATACAGAGACAGAGAGACAGAAAGCAAGGAATCACCCCCCACCACCCCACCACCCCCGGGGAAGGAATGGCCAGGCCACAATCCCTTCTCCTCCGCTCTCCTCCTACGCTTTTGGAAAAAAAAACACACACACACACACACACAGCGTAAGTTTAAGCCACCGGGTTCAAGGTTCAAACCGCAGTCGACTATGTGGGGGTCCAGCAATGTAGCCATTACACCATCTACTGGTCCCGATCCTCTCAATTTTTTAACTGAAAAAAATGTTTTAAATAAATAATAAATAAATAAATAAGGACCAGCCAGTGGTATGGTGGTTAGGGTGACCGGATCCTATATGGCCAACTGCATGGTTTGAGTCCCAGACCTGGCGACAAGAAAAACACCAGGTGCGTGTGTGTGCATGCCCAAAATCCCAAGAGGAGGATGGAGAAGAAGATACTGTATCATAGTTACCCCTCCCCGGGGTAATTTCTCATTTTCTCTCTATCTGCTGTCTCTGGCGCGCGTATACATCCTATAGCAAAAAATGAGACAAGTTTCTCAAGTCCTCAGACTTGTCCGAGCGCCTTGTCCAAGGTCACGTGAAGCTTGTCGGAGGTGGAGGCTTGGCAAGGGACGCCGAGGGGGCCTGAGTGTCGTGCTGCCTCCGGAGCCTCTGCCTTCACATGCGCGAGCGGCCCTGCACGGCTTCCCGAATGTCCGCTTTCCTTTCCCAGGTGTCATTTTACAGACACATAAACTGACATCTGCGGGGATGCGGTAATTTGGCCTGAGTCTTGGCTGGGCACTGGCACACTCGGCACCTGGCGTGGTTTTTCTTTTTTTCCTTTTCTGAGAGAGGGAGAACACACGAGAAGCAGGGTGGGGGTGGCTTTTACCCTGTTTGTCATCCTACCTGTCCCAGCCTCCCCGTCAGCTATAGGTGCGCACGCACAGCATGTTCAGGGTGGGAATCTGAACTCGACTTCCCACGTGGCCCTGGCCTCACTCAGTGGCACCCTCTACTTGGGCCACCATGTCTGGGCCCCCACCTGGCGTTTCTGCACCAGCTCTGCAGGGTTCAGCCTGTGACACTCCTTCCAGGCCCCTTGGTGTGCACCGGTGTGTCAGCAGTGGAGGGTGGCTGCCACCTAGGGCGGCTGTGGCCCCAGGGGACATGCAGCCTCCTCCTCCTGCCCCACTCCCACTGCGGCACCAAACAGCTCTCCCTGCCAAGAGCCACGGCCCAACAACGTCCCTGAAAGCAGTTTTCTCCACCTTCAGTCACCGAGATGCGCGTGCCGTTCACGGGGGCTGGAGCCCAGCGAAACTGGCCGTGGGCGGTGGGCAATCCCAGGGGCTCCTGGCCGTGGGGCCCCACCTTCCCCTCCCGTTTAAGAGCACATCCAGGCCTGCGGGTGAGAGCGGGAAGTTACTACATGCCTCCCACCTTGCCACATCCGTTATTCAGTACGAAACATAAATTATTCACTTTGATCACGCTAGCTACGACATTCGCTGCAAATCACTCGTGACAAACTCCGTGCTCCTCGGAGTTCCATTGGTGTGACTCACACAACGCCACGGGAAGGGCGTCAAGCCTGAAAGACGCAGAACGTCCTGTACCGGCCCCCAGAGGTGCTTTCTAAAACACCTGCACCTTTAGGCAAAGCCCTTCTTTCTTTCTTTCTTTTTCCTTTTATAGGTTTTTGCCATAGGGCACATGCTCTTACAAGAACAGAGAGGAAAAGTGAGAAGTCACACCCCAGGGGGGTGGCCACAGCGCAATCCCCTCTCCATTCTTGGGATCTGGGGCACTAAGCACACACACATGCTTAGTGTGATTTTTCACACCACTGGGTAGGGGGTGCAAGCTGCATTCGGCCATGGGGGAGTCTGGCAACTTAACCATCGTGCCGCCTGCTGGCCCCTGGACAAAGTCTTCCAAGGCCCTTTTTTCTTCTTTTTCTTTAGAAGCCCGCATATGACCCAGTGTCTTCACTCACTAGATTCTACTCGGCAGCTCCTACCTCTGCTCTGAAATACCCACCTCTGTCACTTCCTTGCACACGAGACATTGGGGATGTAGCTCAGTGGTAGAGCACATGCTTTGCACACAAGACACCCCGCCTCCCAGGAAGGGTTACCAGTCTGGGAAGTTGGTCTTCAGTCTGCTGGACAGACTGAACGTCCCTGCCACTCACAGCTTCACTCCTCTCAGCCCCTCCTCCCACCGCACCGACCCCTGAGAAGGGGTCCCCCAAAACACACCCTCTTCTGAGAGTGAGGTGTGTGGTCCCCAGTGACTCCCAAGACATACCGTTAAGAGACCAGTCTTCCTCCGCTGCTAATTTACAGCACTTGAGCGCTGTAAAAAAAAGTTAGTTTGAAGTGTTCTCTAACCAACTTAATTACCACAAGCCTCCTTCTGAAGATCGTTCCAGCTAGTTGAATATTAATCTGCAATTCAAAGAGTCCCCAGGCACAGATTGCGAGATCTCGTACACGCAAGTAATTAAAGCCGTAAGCAGACAGGCTCCAAAGAACCAGGAATTTTCTCCCAACACGTAAGAGCAAGGCGCTCGTAGGGATATCAGGTTATATCTCTGTCGTTTGCAGCAGCCTGCGGGCCAGGCTGGGGCCGGAGCTTAGCTTTCGCTATTTCCTGGGTTCTAGAACACGGGATGTCAGGTAGAGCAGGGTGATACAGTGGGAGAGCGCTAGACCGCGCCTCCAGAGGCCTGGTGTGCAGCCCCTATAATGCTCTTACCCAGGGTAAGCCATCGTCCCTCCTGGGCAAGAGTATGGCCATGTATAAGCCAGGGGAGTCGGCCCGGACTGTAAGCGTGTGTGTGCACGTGTGTGCTTCCACGCTGCGACCTAGCACCTTGCACTGTGTTCCACTGGTGTTGGGCCAAGGGGCCAATTTTTTTTCTTTTTCGAGAGATATTTTTGCTATAGGGTGCATGCACTCACCGGAGAGACACAGAGAGACAGAAAGCAAAGAATTGACCCCGGGGGATGGCCGCACCATGTTCTCTTCTCCTCCATCCTCCACTCGGGATCATGGGCATGCACACACACGTGCACAGCATGAGTGTCCAGCCTCCAGGCCCGGGACTCTAACTGCAGTCAGCCATGTGGGAGTCTAGTGACGTAGCCATTATGCCATCTGCTGGTCTCTCAAAGTGGTTATGTTTAACTTGTGCCCTGAAGAAGAGCTGAAGAGGGAGTAGGGCGGACCCCTTCCTAATCCTTCCTGACTCCCTGCTCCAGCTAGAATATCTCTGTTTTTGCCTATTTTTTAAAGAAGATTTTTGCCATAGGGCACATGCACTTGCCAGAGAGAGCCAGAGAGAGGGTGAGAAATCAGCCCCCCCAGAGAATGACGACACCACAGTCCCTTCTCCTCTAGTCTCCTCCTGGGATTTTAGGAATGCACACACATGCACCCAGCGTGCTTGTCAAACTGCCAGGTCTAGGACTTGAACTGTGGTTGGCCATATGGGAGTCCAGCACCCTAACCACCATGCTACCTGCTGCCCCCCTCTTGCCTATCTTGGCGTTCTGTGTAATATTTCAGTTGAAGGATGGAATTTTAAAAAATAGTTGAAAACTACTGGTCGCAATGAAGTGTGTGCTTCCTGTCACTTCCGTGACGTCAGAGTGTCATCACTGGCTGTTGGCCTGTGCAGTGGGCACTTCACTCTCCCGCACATGCTCCTGGGAAGGGCAGGAAGACCGAAACATCGACCCCTCCGTCGTAACTCCCTGCAGCCAGCGGCCGCATCTGACCTGCGCTGGGTCTCTGCTTCTCCCCGACACCACCCTGCTGCCGCGGTGCCTGCACGTGGCTGGGTACCAGGGAGAGGCTCGGTGGATCATCTCTGACCGAGTGACAGCGCAGTGCAAATGCACTTTCTCTGCTCGTTTAGTTGAATGTTTGCCTTAGTGTGGGCACTTGGAAATCTAAGTTTTTTCCTAACAAGGAGAACTGTAGCGGGGAATAAAAATACTAGATGGAGTAGTCATGGTTTGCCTTGGAATGCCTGCACAGTGTGCGAGCGTGCGAGTGTGCGAGCGTGCGAGTGTGTGTGTGTGTGTGGCTTTAAGGTCGTCCTGCGTATGGACTTGGCTGAACTCTGCGTAGGCCTCATGCTGTCGCTGACGCATGTTCCCTCTGCCGTGAACACGAGGAGGTCCCGGGCTGGCAGAAGCGCCTGGCGCCGTGCCTGTGCTGACCCGCGCCTTCCCGAGCGAGCACGCTCAGTGCTGGCACCGTGCACCCTCACACCAGGCAGGTCGGCAGGGCATGGCCACTGAGTCAGCCCTGCTGTGAGCCCTGAGCCAAGAGAGGAGGACTTCAAACCAGGCCGGTAGAGGGCGTGTGGCGAGCTGCACCCCTGGGAGGTGGGGGTGGGGTGGGGGCTGGCATTCGTTTGCCCGGCTGGATCAGCAGGCTCGATTTCTCGATTTCTCGGCTTCCCTCCCAGAGCATGCCGGCCCCTCCCGCTGTGCCCACATGTGCAAGTCCCCTTTCTTGGAGGCTGGACAGGCTGCCAGTGAGGCACTGTCCTTGTCTCTCCCCCCACCCTGGAGCTCCGTTCTCTGTGTTCACTGCTCTGGTCTTTAGAAAGGGCTTTTCTATACAGGTTACTTAATGTCACTCGGATATCTTATTCCTGGGATATAGACTGGAACAAAAAGCAGGGTGACAACAGCAATTAATTTTCCTGTCGAGGATGCCAGCAGCAGAGAGAGCAGCAGGCCAGAGCTGAGAGTGCTAGAGCGCGCCAGGATTCCGAGTACACAGCCTTCGTCCGGACTCGCCGGGCCCAGCACGTGCAAGCCTTGCCCGCCTGGGGCTCAGCCACTCATGGAGAAGAGGGCAAAGAAGGTCTGCTCCCTGGGCCTCAAGGCCTGGCCCTTCCGATCCGAGAGGAGGAGGAAATGGTGGTGTCGGTGTGTCCTCTCTGCAGCTCCTTCAGAAAACTGTGGGCCAGCGTGGCTCTAGCTCTGGGCCCAGAGAACTCAGTGAGGGAGAAGCCCGATGCTTGGGTGTGTAGAACTTTAAGGCTGGCAGAGACCTACCCTGGCCTTGATTCTAGAGACGTGGACTCACGGCTGAGTTGCCTGAGGCCATGCAGTTGGGGAGCAGAGACCAGCCAGACCCCCAGACTCTGGATGTCCAGCTCAGCCTGTCTCCACTGTCCCTCCCTGCCACTCCTCTTCCCTCACAGTGACAACAAAATGTGTATGTTATTCCTCTCACCTCTATTTAGTTATTTTTAGAGAGTTTTTTTTTTGCTATAGGATGTGTATGCCAAAGACACACACACAGAGAAAGTGAAAAATCACTCCCTGAGGGGGATGGCCACACCGCAGCCTCTTCTCCTCCACTCTCCTCTTGGGATCCTGGGCACGCACACACACCCAGTGTGAGTGTCAAGTCATCAGACCCAGGACTCGAACCACACTTGACCATGTGGGAATTCAGCTCTTTAACTGCTACATCACCTGCTGGCCCTCATCTTTATTTTTAAAACTTACTTATTTCTTCCATGAGTGAGAGAGAGAGAAAAGGCAAGAGAAAGCCTCCAGTGGGGTGCTGATGCCTGCTCCATCTCCAGCCTCAGTTAGCCCTGGATCATGTCCATGCTCTGCTTGGTGCACTTAGGGAGGTCTCCAGACTCGAACTGGGAGCCTTCCTATCTAAGATGGCCCTGCAGACCATTGGGCATTTCTGGGATGCCATCATCTGACTCTATTCTCCTCATCTTTTCCTGCTTACACCTGTGTGAGGCTAGGCCTTCTTGGGCCTTCTGCGGATGTGGGATACCAAGACTCAGAAAGCTTGCATGCCAGCCAGGGTACAGAGTCACAGGTTAGCGAGCTATTTGTCAGCCACAGTTTCATTTCACTCTTACTGTCATCTTGGACAGATTTTAACATACCCATTTTCCACTAGAGAACATGGAGGGCTGGGAGAGTCAAGTGGCCTCCCAGGATAACGCAGCTAGTCAGCCAGTAAGTGGGACTTGAGCCTGGCTACTCTTCCCCTGTGAGCACGTAGTAGCCAAGCCAGGGCTGGAATGTGGGCTCAGCCCCCAGAGACTTTATACTGTCCTAGGTGGCCCCGTTTCCCTGACTCAGTGGCGCCCCCTCTGCTCAGTGAGTAGAATGCCGCCACACCGTCCACCCCCCTCTCAGAGACGCTTTGCAGTCTGACTCCACTCTGAGAGTCTGCAGTGCTGACACATGTCACCAGGCACCATTTACCCGCGGGAAGCCAACTAGGCGATTTCCTGAAAAGCTTCTCAGGGGTTCTTTCGGCTTAACTGAACTCTCCACACACTCTGCCTTCTTTGCTCCCCATCCTGAGAGATAGTTTCACTTCATGCCCACTGGAGCAGGGGTCATAACAGTATTACCCGTTACTAACTATATTGCACTTAACGTGTTTTTGCAAGCTCTCAAGCATTCAGTCATCTGCTGAAATGACCACTTGGCAGTTGAATCTGAGGCTCACTGTAGCAAAGGGATTTGTTTTGCTCTGGGACGTACAGCCTGCCAGTGGCTGACCTAGAACTCAGTCGCAAACTTTCTGGTCCCCACGTCTGTGTTTTCTGGTATAAGATTGAGAAAGAACAAGCCAAGACCAGCAGATGAGGGAAGGAGAGGGTTTCAAGAGAGAAAATTCGAGAAACCTCTCTAAGAAGTACTTCTTCCTTCAGTTTGATCACCAGAATGTTCTAGAAATTGAAGCATTAATTTGTATCTTAAAGAAACAAGAAAGGAAGGAATTACTCTTCTGCTTTCCATAGTCTATTCAAAAGCTCATTGGCTTGGGGTTCAGCACCAAGGACAGAGCCCCTGGCCCATTGCATGTGGGAAGATAGTCCTGACGTTGAAGAACAGCAGATTGGGGGACCAGCAGTTAGCGTAATGGCTATGTCTCTGGACTCCCATGTAGTTGACCACGGACCCGGTGGCTTAAAATATGCCAGGCACGTGTGCATGCCTGCCCAAGATCCCGAGAGAAGAATGGAGGAGAAGGGACTGTGACGTGGCTATCCCCCCTGGGGGGTGATTTCTTGCTTTCTGTCTCTCTGTCTCTCTCTGTCTGTCTGGCGAGTGCACGCGCCCTGTAGCAAAAACCTCTCAAAAAAAAATCCCCCCCCAAAAAAATATATACATATATTTGAAGCAGGGCTGGTTCTGTGGCAATGTGCTGCTCAAAAGAAGCTGGATACCATGTGGTGACTGTGGTTTGAATTCCTGGCCCAGTCCACCTGAAACACACCGGGCACATGTATGAGTTTCCCAAGATCCTGTGGTCTGGAGGACAGGAGGAAGGTGATTGTGGTGTGACCAAGCCCTGTGGAGGGCTCTTCTCTGTCTCTTTTATACACACACTCACGTGTGTGTGCATGCTCTATCGTAAATAAAGAAAAAATGTGTGCCCCTCCCTTATTGAATTCTCCCACTTTCCTTTCTCTCCAAGGGTCATCTGGATGGGCATTAAGACCCTTCAGTTCGGAAAGTTATGTCAGAGCTAGGAGGGTTCTGGGGAACCTCCTTCTCTGGTCCCTCACTTAGCAGATGAGGAAACCAAGGCCCGGTAGGAGGACTTAAGATCTCAGTGGTGGTCTTGAGCTCTTTTGGGGCCATCCTCTTCTCTTCAATTTCACCTGGCTTTTGGTGCAGGGCTGGGTCCTTTACGAGGTCTTCAGGCTGTCCATTGGCTTTGTGGCTCTCGGCCTCAGCTCCAGGATACCAAGTTGCCCTGTTACACGTGGAAATATCAGAGAAACAGAGCTGGAGTAAGCTTCCCTGGCTTACTTCCTGTTTTCCATATGAGAACTTTGAGCCGCGGTCAAGATAACTGAACAATGAAGGAAATAAAATTGGCTTGCCCGGTGGGGGTCTACCATAGGATCCAGCGGGGCAGGGGCCTGGTGCTGGAGCAGGGGAGATAGCTTCAGCAAAGTTCCCGGCACAAAAAGGCGGGGTCTGTCAGGGACCTGGGT
>NW_006159876.1:3322269-3333607 GCF_000334495.1 Tupaia belangeri chinensis
AGGAATGGTGGAGGGCTCTGAATACCAGGTGTCTGTGCAGGTGAACATGACCTAGAGTCACCGTGGAGCCATGGGAGGGCTCTAGGCAGGGCAGTGACCTCGTTAGACCGTTCATTTGGTAAGATCATTCTGGAAGTTAGGAGAGGTGGGTAGGGAAGGAGATTGGAAGTGCAGCGCAGGTTCAGAAGTGGTGCCGGCGATCTCTAGCCACACACAGCTGCTCTTGCTCCTGGTGCTATTGGGTTCTTGGGCAGATTCAGGCAACTCTCAGCCCCGAGTGGCTTATCCTGAGCCAGCTTCTCCTCTCCAGGCTCCAGTTGGCCACTCCCGGGACAGAGAATGAGTTTTCATGAGAAGAGCATGGCTAATAAAGGGACTCCCACAACCCACTCTCACATGGCAAGGAACAGGCGAGCACAGGGGGTGATTTGCTCTATTCATTTCAGCTCAGATTCTGTAGCACAAACGGCCCTGGGCCTTTGGAGACTGGTTTCAGGCTCAGTTTTGGGCCTAGTGCATATAACATGTGTGCTCGCTGGAGAGACAGCAAGCGGGAAAGTGAGAAATCTTCTAGGGGGGTGGCCACCCACGATCCCTTCTCCTCCATTCTCTTCCTGGGATTTTGGGCATGCATGCATATGTGCCCACTCTGATTTTCAAGTCAACAGGTCTGGGGTTCGAACCACGGTTGGCCCTGTGGGAGTCCAGTGCTGTAACCACTATGCATGCTGGCCTTGCCTGTGGGATTCTTAACACCGGAGTTTACAAGTACCCATTTAACACTGGTCCTTCATAATCCCAATGACTATAATTCATTGCTCATTTATCGTGTGCTTGCCACGGTGCCAAGCACTGCATAATCACATGCAGTTACTACAGTACCCTACCAGCTAGCTGCTGTTATTAGTCTCATTTATGGATGGAGGAAACTGAGGCACAGAAAGTTCTAGGAACTTGCCCAACATCAGCCTGCAGAACCAAGACTTGGAGCCCAGGTCTATCTACAGCCCGTGCTCTGAGCTCCTTACCGCCCAGCCCCACACTGGAGCACCTTCCCACTTTTCCTTGGTCCCCACCAAACAAAAACTTGCTGGGCCTCTCCTGGGCTTTGTGAATGACCGGACCCACCCCCACCCAGGAGCTGGGCTGCCTCCTGTGTGCTCATTTTAATAAGATCATTCTCTCTCCTGAGCCTGCGTGATGACAGGGAGCCGGCTAGAACTAACTACAGTGTTAACTTCGCCTTGAAATTCTCCTCGAGCTCCCCAGCTGGAGACAGCTTGAGCCATGAGCTCATTAAGTAGCAGAAGCCTGTCTCCCCACCGTGGAGACACAGGCAAAAAACCCTTAACAGATCTGCTTTCACATCGAGTTGAGAAAGAGTGGTGCTCTCCCAATCCCCAGCTTGCTTTTGGTCCTGGCCCTCCTCCTACCTCCCCACCCCACCCCTAGTATTCAATTAGCTGCCAATTAGGCATGGAGGGCCCCCAGCCCCTGCCAGCCCCTGGCCAGGAAGGGAGAGGACTGTGGATCTCTCAGCCCAGGTTCAAAGACATTTTGATTGTGCTCCCGAGTTTATCCTGCTCCCTTCACAGGGCCCCGACTTCCTTTGAAAAATGAAATGCTTTAAAAGGGAAAGAAAGAAACCCCCACACATTGGGGAGGCCCACTGGGACCCCCTTTGGTTCAAACATCCAGTTCAGACGCCTTCCTCCGGCTACCTGCACACGTCTCCTGGCATGTCAGTCTGGGACAGCCTTACATCGTCCTCCCGCCCCCCCCCCTTTGGGACCCAGCCACTGAGGGGAGGGAGACGAGAGAGAAAAAGGTGGCTGGGACAGAGGAACGGGGCTGAGAGTGGGGAGAGAGGCAGCAGAGATGGAAGTGGAGACAGGGACAGAGAGAGATGTCTACAGCCCGTGCTCTGAGCTCCTTACCGCCCAGCCCCACACTGGAGCACCTTCCCACTTTTCCTTGGTCCCCACCAAACAAAAACTTGCTGGGCCTCTCCTGGGCTTTGTGAATGACCGGACCCACCCCCACCCAGGAGCTGGGCTGCCTCCTGTGTGCTCATTTTAATAAGATCATTCTCTCTCCTGAGCCTGCGTGATGACAGGGAGCCGGCTAGAACTAACTACAGTGTTAACTTCGCCTTGAAATTCTCCTCGAGCTCCCCAGCTGGAGACAGCTTGAGCCATGAGCTCATTAAGTAGCAGAAGCCTGTCTCCCCACCGTGGAGACACAGGCAAAAAACCCTTAACAGATCTGCTTTCACATCGAGTTGAGAAAGAGTGGTGCTCTCCCAATCCCCAGCTTGCTTTTGGTCCTGGCCCTCCTCCTACCTCCCCACCCCACCCCTAGTATTCAATTAGCTGCCAATTAGGCATGGAGGGCCCCCAGCCCCTGCCAGCCCCTGGCCAGGAAGGGAGAGGACTGTGGATCTCTCAGCCCAGGTTCAAAGACATTTTGATTGTGCTCCCGAGTTTATCCTGCTCCCTTCACAGGGCCCCGACTTCCTTTGAAAAATGAAATGCTTTAAAAGGGAAAGAAAGAAACCCCCACACATTGGGGAGGCCCACTGGGACCCCCTTTGGTTCAAACATCCAGTTCAGACGCCTTCCTCCGGCTACCTGCACACGTCTCCTGGCATGTCAGTCTGGGACAGCCTTACATCGTCCTCCCGCCCCTACACCTTTGGGACCCAGCCACTGAGGGGAGGGAGACGAGAGAGAAAAAGGTGGCTGGGACAGAGGAACGGGGCTGAGAGTGGGGAGAGAGGCAGCAGAGATGGAAGTGGAGACAGGGACAGAGAGAGATGGAGAGAGAGAGAGAGAGAGATGGAGAGGTATCCAGAGAGGCCACTTTTAAGTCTCCTGTGCTCCTGGGGTGAGATGAGCTGCAGAATGAGGACCACTTTTGTCACATTTCGGTTTCCGGGAAATCTGACCCTTGGTAGTGACAGCATCCTTTACTGGGCTCTGGAGGCCCACAGCCCTAGTGTGTCTCGGTCGTCCCAGCCTAGGGAAGTATCCCTCCCTACTCAGTTTCCGATCACCTCTTAGCCTCTGAGGCACCTACTGGTTTCTCTCTCTCTCTCTCTTTTATTCCCTTATATGATGTAAACAGGGCTGATATAGTGCAGCCAGACAGAACTACTAGGTACAGAGGCTCAGGTTGTGCACTGCACAGGGACATATTTTTGGGGACATGTGGGAAGTTGTGGGGACTCTAGCCCTCTCAGCAGCATCCCAGAGGAGCAGGGCCCCTCTCCTGCAAGCACTCACCCACATACTCCCACCAGTGCGCCCTGGCACACAGGGCCTGGATGCTGTTCTCAGTCCCAATTTTCCCAGACATCCTCTAAGGTCCACTTCTTGTAAGCTCCCTGGGCCAAATTCCTGCCTCCACCTTATCAGGTTAGAGTGTCCAGAGGCTCTCCTGCCTGCCTGTTGTTACCCAACCACCTACCTCCTTAGGCTGTTCTCTCAGCTGCCTCCAGCCCCCCACCCCCACCCCATCTGAATTCACTCTTCCTTCAGGCCAGCAACTCCCTTCTCCTCTTTAAGGCCTGTTTAGCTCTGAGGCCACTCCGCCTCTTCATACTTCCACTGTACAGTGTGCCTTCAGCTCTCCCTGGAGGGAATTAGCTTCTTGTTTTTTATATTTAATCCCTTGTCTTTTTTCATGTGTCATTATGCCACCCGCATCCCTAAGGACCTGAAGGCAGGAACCATGTCTTCTTTTATCCCTAGCTCTTCTATCCATGTCTCAGAGAGCATTCAGTCATGAACTATTCATTGAATCAACAAATATTAACATTGAACCTCTCATGCAGGCCAGTCAGCATGGTAGAGACCAGTAGAGCACAAAGCAGACTTGGTCTCTAGAAAGATATGCTTGACTCCTTGGACCCCTCAGCACTCACCTCTACACACCCAAGGCTGTCTCCACCAAACACATGCCACTCTGCCAGACACACAGTCCCCAGAGCTGGCAAGAAGAATGGAGAGTGAACCACTGCCCCAGCAGCCCTCAACCAGGACAGGACTGAGAGCTTAATGGATGAACGTTCTGCTTCCTTGCCTCTTGATTGCAATGGCTCTAAGACTATGCTCTTTATCATCTGATTCCCAGAGGTGCAGGTGGAATGAAGGCTCCATTGCACTTTGTGCACTTCCCCTTTCCCTTCCCCTTAGTCCTGTTTCCTGGAATCGCCCAAATCACCGAAGGAGTTCACAGCCAGGTGTTGATGCTAGTGACCTCTTGGTCATCCTGATAACAGTTCAGCTACAGCTGCGAGTTACCCTTGCATGTATCAGATGGAGAAGCCACTTGCCTGTGTGGGGACAACAGAGCCTGGAGAGTGACACACATGTACAGGACAAAGTATAGGGCTTTGGAGAAGGCTGGGTCCGTCCGACAGGCGAGGGGGTGCTGAGGCCTGGGTCACTTCCGCTCAGCAGAGCTCATTAAATCCCTCTGAAGTCCTAAGCCCTAGGACCTAGGATGTTCCAGAAGCATGAAGTGCACTGTCCCACCTAATGAAGTCGCTGTGCCGCGGGCCATGCCGGCGGTCATCAGCGATCCCAAGGGTCATTACCCCGTCCCATTTGCTTAAGTGCTGGTTGTGTTCCTTGCTCCCAGGGTGGCCCTGCCTTCCCCAAGCCCCTGCACCTCCTCCCCACAGTTCTCAGCTGCACACGGGACCTGCTACCACTGCGACCTACCCATCGCCTCTCTCACTTCTGGCAAATAGAGTGAGTCCTCACCGGTGGACTCACTTCTGAAGACAGACTTCAGGAGTCGTCGCTCGGCACCCAGGGACATAAATCACAATGAGGGAGCTACATTTAGCAAAGCCCCACCTCTCCCGGAGAGCTGCCGTAATGTATGGGGTCTCAGCGTGTGTACAGCCGTCAGCACATTTCTGACTCACCTGGATGCCCACAAGCACTGAGCTGTCGTGCTGCTGCTCCTGCCTGCCCACCCGGCCCCTCCCAGCTCTCTGTTGCCTGGCAGAGGCCCGGACGTCGCACTGGCTGGGCAGTGCCGTGAGCAGATCCGTGCAGTAGGAGACTCACGCACTCTCTTCTGCAAAGGCAGGAGGTCTTGGCCTATGCGGGATGGTGAGGGGCTACAGAGAGGGACCATGTCCGTGTGGTCCAGGTGGCTGGTCCTGCCAAGGGAAACCTGCTGTAGGACTTCTGTGAGAACACAGCAGAACATTCCACGGCCCTCTGATAGCATGGCTGGCAGCAGAGGTCGGGCAGTGGTATCTGTGGGTTGCTGGTTTGATTCCAACTCAAAAGAGCTGGGAGGATGGTAACATATGATGCTCAGCAGGGCTGACCTGCATGGAAAGGTTCCAGGTCTGCACCTGGAGACCTCCCTGGGTGCACTGGGCACGTGAGTACCCCAATCCGGTCTGGCTGAGCCTGGAGGTAGATGGTGATGTCGGTACTCCATTGGGGGTATTCTCTCTCTCTCTCTCTGTGTGTTTCTCCTTTGCTCGTGGAAGAAATATTTTTTTTCTTTTCAAAAGAATGCTCCAGGGCCAGCAGGTGGAATGACAGTTAAGGCACTGGACTCCCACATGGCTGACCATGGTTCGAGTCCTGGACCCTGTGGCTTGAAAATCACGCTGGGCACATGTATGTGTGTGCCCAAGATCCCAAAAAGGGAATAGAGGAGAAGGAATTGCAGCATGGCTATCCCCCCTAGAGTTTTTTTTTTTTTTTTTTTCACTTTTCCTCTGTCTCTCTCTGTCTGGCAAGCACACACACCCTAAGGAAAAAATCTTTTAAAAATAAAAATAACAAATAGAAGAACACTCCAAATTATTCTCAATTATTCTTTTTTATTATTATCATTTTAATTGCCAGAGGGCTTGCATACTCACCAGAGACAGAAAACCTCCCAGCAGGCCGTGGTCATGTCACAATTCTTCCTCCATTTCAAGCTGCCAGGGCTGAGAATTGAACTGCGGTTGGCTGCATAGGCTCCAGCTTTCACTGCACGGCACTTATCTGCTGCACTGTGGGATGGCCCTCCCATTGCTTTTTAAAATTATTTTTATTTATTTATTTATTTTGCTATAGAGCACGTGCGCTTGCCAGAAAGACAGAGAGAAACAGAGAGATAGAAAGTAAGAAATCACTCCCCAGGGGGGATGGCCACGCCACAATCTCTTCTCCTCCATTCTCCTCTCAGGATCTTGGCCACGCATGCAACCATGACCGGCATGAGTTTAAGCCACTGGGTCCAGGACTCGAACTACAGTTGACTACATGGGAGTCCAGCGACATAGCCATTACACCAACTGCTGGCCCCTCTCATTGCTTTTAAAACTAAATCCCTGATCTGGCCCTGAGGTCTAGAGGTTACGGGAACCGTATCCTACATGACCAACTATGCACCTTGAATCCCAGTCCCAGAGGCTTGAAAACCATGTGAGGGGGCCAGCAAGGGGTGTGGTGGTTAAGGTATTGGAACTCCCACATGGCTGACCATAGTTCGAGTCCCGGACCTGGCGGCTTCCTTTCTCTCTCTCTCCCTCTCTCTCTCTCGGCCTTTCTCTGGCAAAACTCATGTGAAAATAATAATAATAATAATAATTAATAAATAAATACAGTTAAATAAAATAATTAAAAAAAAACATGTGAGGAGCATGTGTGTGCATGCCCCACACCCCAGCAGGATGGAGGAGGAGTTGTGGCTTACCATGCCCCCTGGGGCGTGCTTTCTCCTTCTCCGTCTCCCTCGTCCTCTCTCTCTCCCTCTGGTGAATGTACACACCTTCTGGCAAAAACAAAAGAATAAAAACAACCAAATCTCTACTGCCCCCAAAGCTGCCACAGTCTGACCCATCTCCTTCTTCTTCTTTTTGAAAAGAATTATTCACTTTAATTTCATTTATTCATTCATTTATTTAAATTTAACCAGAGAGAGATACAGAGAGAAGGAAAGTGAGAAAGCAAGCCACCATGTTCAGGACTCAAACCATGGTCAGCCATGTGGAAGTGTCCAGTGCTTTAACCACCATGCCACCTGCTGACCTTCCCATCCCCTTCTAGAGCCACAATTCTCTCACAATGTCCTGGCTGTTCTCCACTGCCGTGTCCCAACTGTCCCCCCTCCCTACCCGGGGACAGTTGCCAGGCTCTCAGGCTGCTACCTGGAAGACTTCCTCACCTCCTGCTCTTCCTGTGGCTGCCTCCTTTCATCCTGCACCCCTCGGAGTCCACATTGCCTCCTCACAGAGGCCTTCCCTGGCCTCCCGGTTGGGAGCAAGCCCTAGGAAGCTCTTGTTGGCACCTTCGCCCCTTTGCTGCAGCTCACAGTGATAGGTTCACCTGTTCGTTCACGTGCTCACTCAGCGTGTAGTCATCGGCATCCGCCATACGCCAAGTGCCGGTCCAGGTACGGGGGTGCAGCTGCCAGTGCACCAAAGCCTGCCCTCGGAGAGCAGCATTCTCAGGGGAGCCCAGACACTAAGCAGAAAAGATAGACATGCAAGACAGTGATTATGGGGTTAAGTGCTATAAAGAAAAATAAAGCCCGGGCGAGTGTGTGGGAAGGCCGCTTGAGCAGAGGCCACATCGTGTGTCTGGCCCTGCTGTGGACTGTGAACTCTAAGAGGCACTGTGGCTGCTCTGTCGCCACTCGATCCAGTGGCTGGCGGGAAGTAGGTATTCAAGCTCGTGTTAGTGAGTGGACGAACAAATGATCAGCCACCCAGACTTCCTTGTGCTGCTGCAGAAGGCTCTTCCTTTGGCTCCATCCTTAGCGGGTCCCAGGGGCAGTCAGTTCCCTCCTTTGATGATAGCTCTCCGTAGACAGGAAGGCCGTTGGTCACTCGCCCTTGGGCCTCCTCTCTAGCAAACCAGAGGCTGATGTCCAGCAGTGATGGATAGTGTGTCTTCTGACTGGCAGGCCCAGCGGGGAGCTGCTCTCTGTGGCCCTTCCCTACTTAGGGACAAATGGACCATGACACAAATAGCAAGGCAGGGCTAAGCAGGAGGCCCCCAACAAAAAAAATGGATGGACCCTGTGTTAAGGGATCCCCGTGGGAGGACAGTGCCCATGGAGAGTGTTGGGTGACTCTGAGCCTGAAGACCCCTGGTCTCTACTGTCCTGCTAACGAGACCAGGGCCTCAGTCTATCTATCCAGGCAGTGGGGATATCGGTCATTGCTTGTTTTTTTCTTGGTGCTTTGGAGGGTCAGAAGTGCTTTTAGACAAACAGGTCATTCTAAATAGTAAGTTTCCTACAGAATTTAAAAGGCAAGGACTTGGTTGTATAAAGCAAGGCAAGAGGCCAGCCAGGTGACATGGTGGTTATGGTGGCTAACTGTGTGGTTCAAGTCCTGGACCTGGCAGCTTGAAAAAAACATGCTGGGTATATGTATGTGCATGCCCAAAATCCCAAGAGGAGAATGGAGACGGGATTGCAGTGTGACTACTCTGAGGAAGTAGTGTCTCTCTCTGTCTCTCTCTCCACCCCCACCCGCCCCCTTCACAAGCATATGTACCCAAGACAAATAAAATAAAGTGAGGCAAGCCTTCATTTGTTGTATTGGGTCATCGGAAAAGTCATGATGTATTTTTCCGTTTTTCTATGCAAAACTGTGTCGTGACTTTCCCGACGAGCCACTGTTTGTTCTGGACGTTCTACTGCCTGTGACCAGTGGGCATCCGGGAGCAGAAACGCAGGGCTCACATGCCCACTCTGAGGTTCGGCTCTTTGTTCTCCTCCTCCACTCTCTTCTCCACATCCCTTTGCCTCTTTGCCTCTGATGGTTTCTCCATGTGACTAGGAGAGATGAAGGAATCTTAAGAACCATCTAATGCTAGTTATTTTATTTCACAATGGAAAAACTGAGGTCTGGAGGTGGAATATGACTTGCCTAAGGCCATACAGAAAGTGAGCACAGAAGCCTGGACCAGAACCCCGTGTCCACAACTCCCAGATGAGGGCAGAGGCAGGGACGGAGGATGGAGGCCTCCTCAGGACTCTGGTGACATCCGGATGCTCTCCTTAGGTAGATTACTCCCTCTTTGTGTCTCAGTTTGCTCATCCTTAAGTGGAGATTGTGGGGTGTGGGAGAGTTAAGTGAGATACTACCTATATCAGACAGTCCTCTGTATCTGGTTGGGCTCTCTGCGTGGCTGCCGCTCCTGGTGGACGTAGCCAGCACACACGAGTCACACCCCATTGGCCATTCTGACTGCGGTGCTCTGCTCCGCTGGTTAGGAAGACATTGCGTCTTGGTGATGGTCTTACTCTGCTGTTGCGTTGCTCACAGAAATACCTGGAATAGGGTGATTCGTGAAGAGCTAGAGATGTATTTGACTCATGAGTCCAGTGGCTAGAAAGCTCCAAGGCACAGGGTTGACACTGGGCCAGCCTACAGCATGCCCAGCTGAAGCAGAGATTGGCAGGTGTGTACAGAGAGAGAGCTGATAACCCACTCTTTTTTTTTTGGAGAGGTTTTTTCTATAGGGCATGTTCACTCGCCAGAAAGACAGAAAGACAGAAAGCGAGAAATCCCCACCCAGGAGGGATGGCCGCCGCAATTCCTTCTCCTCCATTCTCCTCTCGGGATCTTGGGCACGGACGCACACGCGCCCAGCGTGAGTTTAAGCCATCGATCGGGTCTGAAACTCGAATTGCGGTCGACTACATGGGAGCTCAGCGACATAGCCGTTGTGCTAACTACTGGTCCCTGATAACCCACTCTTGAAAGAGTAACCCCTTCTCGTCAGAGCCAGAGCCCAGCCCTCAGGAGACAGCGGCAATCCATTTATGAGGCCAGCGCCTCCATGACCCAATTGCCACCATTTGATCACTACCCATAGCACGAGGGACCGAATTTCCGAAACGTGGACCTTTGAGGACAAACCACCCAAACCATGACGGTTATGTTTATCATCTCCAAATCCCTGGCTTTTAGGCAGCACTGCAGCCTCTAGGAGTCCACCAGATTTCCCCGAGGAGAGGGAAAGGGCTGGGAGCCCTGCCCAGCTGGAGGGCATCTGTGTGCCAGTCCTGACCTGCTCTCCCCTCTCCCTGGGCTGTGTCCACCCAGGGTATCCCGAGTGTACTCCGTGGGCCTGCAGTCCATAGATGAGATAAGTAAGAAACCAAGAGTAAATCTCTAGAAATGTTTATAGCCATTTTGGCGTTGCTGTGACAGACACGCGTGGGGTGAGGGGCCCCCGCTGAACAGCACGTAGTCTAATGTAGTATTGCCAAATTCTCGTGCTGAGGCCCGGGTGCAAGTGAGCGGTGGAGAAGAAGTGACGCCGCAGTAAGAAAGCCCTCGGTGACACCTGGGGAAGGGCCTTCCCAGCGGGAGAGGACTCAGCAGATATGGAAAGGCAGCAACCGGGAACTCACACCCCGCCCTCTTCGCTGCTAAATGCCTGCCCTGTGCGGGCAGCCCGCAGAACACGGCACCTCCGGAGCGGTGCAGATGGGGACCCAGCGTCCGTGTCACGGCCCAACCCCAAACCCAGGCTCAGGACTCTGAGGACCCTATGGGTCAAAGCTTGGCACCCACTGACCCGGGCTAGTCCCACTCTGCCCAGAGGGATGCTGAGGACAGGAGCAGCCCCTGGGCCAAACCGTGGCACAGCTTTCTCCATCAGACCAGATCTCGCTGCTCCCAGAAAGGCAGACGGGGCCATCCTGTGGCATGGTGGTTAAGGCAGCTGGAACCCACTGGCCATCTGTGTGGTTTGACTCCTGGACCCGGCAGCTTGAACACTGGGTCCTGTGAACCCAATATCCCAGGAGGAGAATAAATGTCGTGGCCATTCCCCAGAGAGGTTCTCTCTCTCCCTCCTTGTCCCCAGCGAGAGCACATGCACCCTATAGCAAAAAATAAAATACTGGTTAAAAAGAAAAAGTCCAGGGACCAGCAGATAGCATAGTGGTTACATCACTGGACTCCCACTTGGCAGCCCAGAGTTCGAGTCCCAGACCTGGTGACTTCAGAATCACACCAGGCACATGTGTGTGTGTGTGTGTGTGTGTGTGTGTGTGTGTGTGCACAAGATTCCGCAAGGAAGATGGAGGAGAAAGAAGTGTGGTGTGGCCATCCCTTCTAGGGGGCAATTGCTCAATTTCCATCTGGCTCACCCCACCCCATCTCAAAAACGCACACCCTAAGGCAAAAACCTCTTTAAAAAACAAACATAAAGGAAACCAGCAGTTAGCGTAATGGCTATGTCGCTGGATTCCCACGTAGTCGACCGCGGTTTGCATCCCGGACCCGGTGGCTTAAAACTCACGCTGGGTGTGTGTGCGTGCGTGCCCAAGATCCTGAGAGGAGAAT
>NW_006159876.1:3333784-3345952 GCF_000334495.1 Tupaia belangeri chinensis
CGTCGTGGAGGTAACCCTTCTCAGGAAGTGGGCAGCCACCTCCTGTCCTTTCTCAGCCTGACTGTGGCCCCTCTCTCAGAGCCCACCTTTTAGGGCATCCCTCTCCCACACTGGGGAAACCGAGCTCTCTTTGATCCCTAAGGATCCCTCTCCCGGCCCCGCCCCCAGCCAGTCTGGGCCTCCTCCAGCTCCTAGAAAGGAACATGACCGGTGGGCACCGCTGGGAGGGCGACAAAGCGGCCCCTGGCGGGTCTGTGCTGTCTTTGCTGACTGCCTTTGAAAGGCTCTTCCAAAGAAGAGGTAATTTCTTTGTGCACAGACATGATTTATGAGGCTTTCTAGGCAAATTGTGCAGATAAATGGTCTTTGGGGCCAGGAAGCTTCAAAGGCAGTGACGGCGGATGAGAGGAGCTGGGCAGCGGGGAGCTGGGCCTCACTAAAAGCCTGGGGGCGGGAGGGGACAGAGCAGCCTGAGGCCCCCGTGCAGCTGGACCAGCCCGAGGGTGGCCTCCCATCCTTGCCTCCGGCTGGAGGGCACGAGGCCAGTGCTGCGGACAGGGCATCGAGGGTCATTTACCTCAGGGACGGGGCAACATGGCCGCGCATGGGGGACTTCCCGCTGGGGCTGGGGAAGGGCAGGGAGGGTCAGTGTGTTCCTGGGGGCGCCCATGAGGGCCGCACCGTGTCTCAGCCCAGCATGGTTCTGAGTCTCACAGGTCCTGCCTCTGCTGGCACCCCGGACAGCTCGCACCTCTCTCTGGGAGTCAACACCCTCTTCTGAATAAGGGGATCCCAGGTGGGAAGTCACGCCAGTGTCGCAGCCCTGCGGTGCCTCCTGGCCCCGTGCTCTGAGCTTAAACGTCCCCATTTCCCCCTTTGAGAAACGGGCCAGAAATCGCAGGGGCTGTGGGACCGTGGCTGTGTCCCCTAAGACAGCTCACCTCTGTCCCTTCCTCAGGACAGTGGGGCCACTGTGGCTGCCCTGAGGAGCAGCACTGCAGTGGACCCAACACCCATGCCACACCACAGCAGTCTTGATTTTGAAAAGTCCTTGGTAAAGTCCCTGACGTTGGTATACGGGACTTCCACACCGTCCCGTCTCGTCTTTCCTAAAGCAGGTTAATGAATGCACACGCACACACGCACACATGCACACACACACACACACACACACACGCACACGCACTTTCCTGATCTGGCTCCCAGCTCTGCTAGCTGTCACTCGAATATTAACAGATCACTGAGGTATTAATGGCTGATAATGCCTCATGATATGACTACCCCACACACACACACACGCACACACAGAGGCAAAAACACACACCCTGACACAAGCATAGGAGTCTTTGCTTTTTAATTTTAATTTTAATTTAGTTAGTTAGTTTTACTATAGGGAACATGTACTCCTCAGAGAGAGAGAGAGAGAGATCACCCTGCAGGAGGGATGACCACTAAGCAGTCCCTTCCCCTCCATTCTCTCTCCCTTATCCTCTTGGGATTTGGGGCACACACATGTACCTAGCATGGTTTTTAAGCCAGAGTCCAGAGTTCGAGCCGTGCAGCTAGCTCTGTGGGATCCAGCACCTTCACCTCCACACTACTGCTGGCCCTCTCTGGGTTTTAATAGGGGGTCTTGCAGGCCCAGAGGGATGCACTCCCCTTAATACTGCCCTGGTGACAGTGGTCCTGCGCAGTGGCAGGCGGACCAGCGATACACCGAGGCGGGGCCCAGTGCTGGTTTCTGTCCACCCATCCAGAGACGTGGGTTCTGAAACACTGTCACGAGTCTCGCGCTCCCTCTCAGCATCTCCACGGCGAGGTGTCTGGTGGGAGTGGGCTTGGCTGCCTGGAGCTGCAGTCGAGGCTGTAGCGATGGAGATGAGGCGGGTAATGAGCTGAAGCCGCTGCCTTCACTCAGCATTTTAATGTACCCTCCTCCAGCCCCGCTACCCCAGACGCTGCCTGCCCCTGCTCTCCGGAGCCCTGATTGACAGGGCGCTCCCCGAGGCCTGGCGATGTAGCTGCCCCAGCAGCTTTGCCCGGAGCCCCCGCCACCGCATGTTCTGATGGGTGGTTTTCCTCTTCCTGCCTACGGAATTCTTGGTCCCTAGCACACAGTAATTCTTTGACAAGGAGTGAACGAGACTCTCACCTCCCAAAGCTGGTGTGGTGATGGAAAGAGCCTTGGAACCACATGACCAGAACATTCCAAATCCATTTCTACAGACCATTAACTGTGTGGCCTCAGGAAAGTCCCTTGACCTCTCTGACTCGGGTTTCTGACCTGTAAAACGTTGGGGACTGAGTTACACAAGATGACTCTGGGGGGAGTGGTGAGTAACACGAGATGACTTTGACAGCCCAAGAGTAAGGAAGTTGGTATCTGACTCTCAACTCCGTTTTTGCAGTCGGAGGTGACTTTGTCCGTGTCGCCCCAGGGACATTTGTGGGTAACTGGGCCATTTGTGGTCGTGACAGTCATGTGTGTTGGGACGGGTGCTGCTGGCCTGTGGTACGCAGAGGCTGGGAATGCTGGTAAACATCGCACGGTGCCAGGATGGCCCCACACCAAGGATTTTCTGACCCCAAAAGACAATAGTGTCAAGGTCGAGAAACTCTGACGTAATTTTCTTAAAATTTTTTTTTTTGAGTTTTTGGCATAGGGTATATGCACAGGCCAGAGAGAAACAAAGAGAGACAGAGAGAGGGAAAGCGAGAAATCACCCCCCGGGGGGTTGGCCATACTGCAACCCTCTCCTGTCCGTCCTCCTCTCAGGATTTTGGGTATGCAAGCACATGCGCCCAGCGTGGTTTCGAAACCACCAGGTCCGGGACTCAAACATGGTGGGCCAGGGGGGGTCTAGCACCTTAATCACTGCACCGCTTGCTGGCCCCTCTAATGCCCTTTGCTTTGCTTTGCTAGGGGGCACAGGCACTTGCCAGAACAAAATAGAGATAGAAACGCCCCCAGGGGGCGTGGTCGTGTCACAGTCCCTTCTCTATCTCCCCATCCGGTCAGGGTTGGGGACACATGCCCGCTGTGTTTTAAGCTGCCAGGGCCAGGATTCACATCACATTCAGCCATGTAGGATCCAGCTCCCCTAACTGGTAGCTTCTGTGGCTGCCCTTCGCTATGTAATGCTTCTGAACCGTGGTCTTCTCAGCTAAAAAAATGGAGTAATAACCCCACCTCACAGGAACCAGACAGGGTATGAGTAAAGGCCACAGGGTCCATGAGAGGGTTAGACGACACAGCCCGTGTGAGGGAGGCCTGTCCCTAGCACAAGCTCGGGGCTGGGGCTTTCCCCACGTGCTGCCTGAGGACAGGCGGGACGTAGAGGCACACAGGCCTCCCCTCGGAGGTGAAGGGAGACGTAGGCAGTGTGGTTAAATAACAGAGTAAGTAGCAAGTGTAATAAACAGATCACTAAGAGCTAATGATACATCATTATAATCCTGTGCTGTCAGCATCTTCCAGGCCTAGGGACTGTGTCGGGAGACTCGGGTTTTAATCTACGGCACCTTGGTCTATTAATATTTAATTCCGACAATCTAAGTGGTGGAAAGATAGGGAGCTGAGTGATGGCTCCGCTCCGAGTCGGGGCAGCCTCCTCGGGTTTTTCTTTCTCACTCAAAGACAAACACACCCCCCACCCCATCCCCTCTGGCCGGTTTCTCAAGAGAGGCCACATGGAGTTGCACAGGATCAGGGCAGAGGGGACCCTGCCCTCACCTCCCAGTGTTCGTTTCATCTCTCTCTCTCTTCCTCTCTCTCTTTCCTTCCTTCCTTCCTTTAGCTTCTGCCATGGGGCACATGTGCTCACCGAGACAGAGAGGGAAAGTGAGATGTCACCCCTGGGGGAGGGCCATGCTGCAGTCCCTTCTCCTCCATTCTCCTCTCACAATTTGGGGCATGCACACATACCTGGCATGATTTTCCAGCTGTGGGGTCCAGGACTTGAACCATAATTGACCATCTGGGAGTCTAGCACCTTATCTACCACGCCACCTGCTGGCCCCCTACCAGCGTTTCTTAATGGGGATTCCCCTGGCGTTGCAGGGTACAGTTCCAAACTGTGCATGGTGTCCCTGATCATTTGCAATGATCTAAGTATCCCCCTCTGTTTCTAGAAGCATTCTTGGGGGGTTTAATCTACGCCAGGCATGAACCATTGACCCAGGGGCCAGAGGTGGTGCAGTGGTCGCACAACTGGCAACTGGCCCTACATGGCAAGGTCCTTGGCTCGAGTCCCGTGGCCTCTCTGAGCACGTGGCCATAAGTGATCAGGGCTGGCTGAGACTGGGGTAGGTCACAGCATGAAGATCCTTTAGGAGTGACTGTCTGTCTGTCTGTCTGTCTCTCTCTCTTCTTCTTCTTTTATTTAGAAATAAATTTTTAAAATAATAATGAATCTGGGCCAGTAGGTGGCATGCAGGTTCAGGTGCTGGATGCCACATGACCGACTACATGGTTCGAGTCTCAGACCTGGTGGCTTGAAAATCATGCCAGGTACATGTGTGTGTGTGCCCAGAGCCCCAAGGAGAGTGGAGGAGAAGGGACTGCAGTGCTGCCATCCCCCGTGGGGTGATTTCTCACTCTCTCTCTCTCTCTCTCTCTCTGTTGCGCACACACACCCTATAGCAAAAACTTTAAAATCATAATAAAATAAAGATGGATCCCAGCCTGTCATTTCAGAGGGGCCTGCCCGAGGTGGCACAGCGCCAGCTCTGACCTGTCCCTCAGTGCAGCCTTGAACTGAAGCTTGGAAGGATGGAGTGGAGGGGCTCAGGCTCTCTGAACGTGGCTGTGCTTTTATTGGGGTGAGTCGGTTGACAAATGGTCCCGCTCACTGGGAAGTCACTTTATTTATCAGCCGGAATGGTTCCAGGCGGCTGCCGTTCCATCTCCGCCTCCGCGTCTGCCCCTTCGTAAACTCAGGAATGATCTCATGAGCCGTCGGATCCCCTGCTCCTTCTCAGTGGGGGCCATGGGCCATTCCTGGGGGCGGGGAGGGTTGCTGCTGGGGCAGGCTGGGGCAGCTCGCGGTCAGAGGCCCCCAGGTCCATTCCCACCTATTAACTAGCTGCTCAGTGGCCCACTCCTCCTCCTTGCTGAGTCCGGGAGGGAGGGCCGGCCAGGCACCCTCGTCAGCACTGCCGACAGTGCTTCCAGAATGCCAGATGGCACTATGTGGAGGGGACGGGGCACAAGGGTAATTATAAAACAAGGACACACCCCAGCTCCCCTCTCCTCTAATCCAGGGAGACTCCAGGGCACCTAAACCTGCTGGCTTAGGGAGCTGGATCCCACATGGCCAGCTGCAGTTCAAATATGCCCTGGTGGCTTGAAAATATGCTGGGCACGTCTGTGCGTGTGTCCGAATTCCTGACAGGATGGAGAAATGGAGGAGAATGGATTACACTGTGACTACATCCCAGTGAGGGATGCTTTATGCCCCCCATCTCTCTGATGAACCACGAATTGACAATTAAAAAAGAAGAAGAAATTATTGGGACCAGCAGTTGGTGTAATGACTATGTTGCTGGACTCCCATGTAGTAGACCGTGGTTCAAGTCCCGGACCCAGTGCTTAAACTCATGCCAGGCATGTGAGTGTGCATGCCCAAGATCCTGAGAGGAGAATGGAGGAGAAGGGATTGTGACATGGCCATTCCCCCTGGGGGGAGGGGGGGGATTTCTCACTTTCTGTCTCTCTCTTTCTGTCTTTCTGGCGAATGCACATACCCTATAGCAAAAACCTCTCTGAAAAAAAAAAAAAGAAATTATGAAAAAACAATAGTCAGCCAAATTATTGCTCCTAGTAGATAAAATGTCAAGGCATAAAAACATTTGGTTGTGGTACCAACAGATGGCATAATGATAACATTGCTGAACTCCCACATAGTTGACTGCAGCAGTTCAAGTCCTGGACCTGACAGTTTAATATGTATGTGTGCCCAAAATCCAAGAGGAGAATGGAGGAGAAGGACAGTGACATGGCCATCCCCCCGGGGGGTGATTTTTCACTTTCTGTCTCTGTCTCTCCAGTGAGTACACATGCCCCATAGCAAAAATCTCTCTAAAAAAATAAAATTGGTTGTGCCTTTAATACATGATCCTCAGGGACTCAGAAAGATACTGAACACCAGTGTCCTTTGCAGCGTTGTTCACTGTGGTCAAAAAGTTGGATGACCCACATGTCCACTGACAGGTGAGTGGCACGCACACTCCGATCTGCCCACACAGTGGAATGCTACGCAGTCATGAAGAGGAGTACAGTCCCGATGCATGGGAGACATTACGTGAAGTGAGGGATGGCACCTCTGGGCCAGCCCTGTAGTCTAGTGGTTAAGGGATCCGAATCCTACTTGGCCAATCATGGTTCAAATCCGGCCTGGCATGTTATGCCTTATAGTTTTTTGTGATAGGGCACGTGTGCTCGCCAGAGGCAGAGAGACAGAAAGCGAGAAATCACCCCCCCCAGGGAGGATGGCCATGCCACAATCCCTTCTCCATTCTCCTCTCAGGATCTTGGGCACGCACGCACACGCACCCGGAGTAAGTTTTAAGCCACCGGGTCCGGGACGCGAACCGCTGTCGACTACATGGGAGTCCAGCAACTACGCTAACTGCTGGTCCCCGGCCTAGCATCTTGAAAAACACGCCAGGCACATGTGAATGCCCAGAATCCCAACAGGTTGGAGCAATGGAGGAAAAGGGGTTACGGCGTGGCCATACCCCATAGGGAGGGCTTTCTCCCCCCTCTCCTGCTCTGCCTCTGTCCCTCTTGCAAGTGCATGCACCCTGTGGCAGTTGAAAAAAGAAAGAAGCCAGCTATGTTGTAAGATCCACTTAGGTGAAATATCTAGAGTAGGAAATGCATAAAGACAGAAGATTAAAGTTCCCGTTAGCTAGGAGGGTGAAGGGTGTGGAGAGCCACTTCCCAGTGGTGCCAGTTTCTGTTTGGGGTGATAGAAACTTTGGAAATGGTGGTGAGAGTTGTACAATACCAAATATCATATACACTTAACCACCACATTGTTACTTATCTTGTACTGCATTAACTGAATAAATCCCTTAACTAAACAAAATGAAATTATGAGGGCCAGCCAGTGGCATAGTGGTTAAAATAAGGAAGCTGGATCCCACATGGCTGACTGTGCAGTTCAAGTCCCGGACCCGGTGGCTGGGGCACCAAGTGTGTGCCCCAAATTCCAAGAGGAGAATGGAGAAGGGATTGTAGCATAGCTATTCCCCCTGCGGATGCGTCCTCACTCTCCCTCTGATTTGTCAAATCCCCCTGCTCCTACTTGGGGAGTAGTGAGAGAATGGGGGGCCATGGGCCATTCCCAGGAGGAGCTGGGCTGTGTCAAGCCTCTCCATTGCTGGAAAGTGGGCCCATGGGGTAGGTACAGTCTGAGGCAGCACAGGGCTAGGTCTCTCTCTCTCTCTCTTTCTCTCTGTATCTCTGTATCTCTCCAGTGAGCACATGCACCTTAGAGCAAGCTAGGAAGGAAAGAAAGAAGAAACGAGAGAGTGAGAGAAATTGATTGATTGATTGATTTTATGGGCAGTTGAGCCAGTTGGGGAAGACCTGGCCCTGTGATCACCACCCACACATAAGCCAGCGATGACCATGGTGCGGTGGGAACGGAGCGCTGCCCTCTCACCTCTTTGTGGTTTATCAAGGGTGGCTGCTTAAGCTCAGGCTGGTGGCCAGGACCCCACGTCCCACCTCCACCCACACTAGGCCACCTCCTGCAGTGCGGGGAGGAGTAGCAGCCCGGACTCCTCCTCACTCCTTAGCTGTATGACCTTGGGCGTGTTACTTAACCTCTCTGGGCCCTTACTTCCTCCTCCAACAAAATGGAGATAACAGCACCTGCTTACAAGTGGGTTATTCTGAGAATTAAATGAGGAAGTCCACTTTCCTGGCACTAATAACCGCTCCATCAGTCGTAGCTGCAGATTTACAAGCTTGTCCGTGGCACACGTTAGCAGAGAAGAGAGTGGTGAATGGCTCCCCCTTAGGGAGCACACTAGGCCTGGACCCCGAAGTCTCAAGAGTTCAGTAGGGAAAGGGAGTGAGCCGCTCAGTAAAGAAACAGTAAGCCAGCCCTCACGCTTCCGGGTGCCCCTTCTCCCTCAGAGAGGACTTATCCACTTGAAAACTCAGCCAAACCCAAATGTAATTAGGAGGGAAGGGTCTGGGATGCAAGTGTGTGAGAGGGTGACGGTCGGAGGCCAGACTGGGAAGAGCCTGTGAGGACGGGGAAAGCATGCAGACCCCCGCTGTAATTATAGTTTGGTCGTTTTTATTCACCTCTGCAAAGGAGGTAATTGACGCTCACGGCTCTGCCTCATTTCTCTGTCATTGCTGGGGAACGAGGTGTTTTTAAGTGAATTTTCCAGATACCTGAAGCTTATCCTTGTGCACCCTAACATTTTTTCTCATTTAATCACTCCTGGGGAAAATTTCTCTGAAATGGATTACACACTTCTCTGCTTCCTTAATCAGAATATTCTCCACGGAGTGCTACGTCTTCCCGTCAGGTTGGATGTGAGGGGCCATCTGCCCCGGTATTAATGACTCCAGGCTGCTCTGCTGTGTGGTCCGCGCGGTTTCCCACACAGAGCTCTCTGCACGTATTTTTAGGAGCCCCGTAAAACACAGACACAGACACAGACACACACACGGCATGTGCTCCTGTGCTGACCTCCCACCAGGTCTGATAGGATTGTGGTGATGTGTCCTGCTGCAACACCCTGAGACCCTTATTCTAGCACCTTCTCGGTTAACCATGCATGCGGCTCCAGTGTGTACTAGACTGTCCCGAGGGGCAGGACCCCGCTGGCACGAGCAGGTGCTTGGTGACTGTTGAGTGGACAAACCAAAAAGTGCAAGCAGCCGGGTGTTTCTGTGTGGACTTTAAGGCAGTCGCTATTTCTAGCTCCTTTCCAGAGGCAGTTTTGCTCCCTCCTGGATTTTGACTGTGCCAGGAGGTCGCCTGGTAAGCAGAACGTCACTATAAGCCTTGGGATTCACCAGGGACAACTGGCTTTGGGCGTCCCCGGGTTCACACAGGGCCAAGGTCTCAGGGTACTCCCTGGCCCTAACCAGTGAAGGGTCCCGGGCTGTCCACAGTGATGGGCACCGAGGAGTGGCTAGTCTCTGAGGTGTCCCTGACCTCATTGTTTGCAGCGGCCATCTTGTCCCCAGTGCCACCTCTAAGCGTCCCTGTGGACTCACCCTCCAGAAAGTCCCCATGTATCTGCCATGGAGAGAACTGTGCCTGGAAGACCTGAGCCCACCCTTGACCATCACCTCGGGCAATCGTGGAACTGGTCTGCCCTGTTATTGCCCGTCTGTAAAATGGGAAAAGAATAAACCCTAACTCACTGGCCTGTTGTACCGATTACACCTCAGTAATGTACGTAGAACTTCCGGAAGGTGCCTGGCACAGAGGGAGCATTGGAAGCGTAGCTGGTGGGCCAGCAGGTGGTTGCGGGTTCAGGCGGCTGGATCCACACGGCTGACTTGAGTCCTGGACCTGGAGGCTTGAGCTACACTCCGGCCCATGTGTGTGCCTGCCCCAAATCCCGAAAGGAGGGAAAGATGGGGAAGGGACTGGGGTGCGACTCCAGCCCCTGCGGGCGGGGGCGGGGGTGCTTTCTCACTTTCTCTCTCCTCTCTCTCTGTCTCTCCAGTGAGTGAGTGTGCCCTCGGGCAGGACTTAAACAGATAAATGAAATGTGGTCGTGATTAACAGCAGAGTCACGTCATACACTTACGTTTATGTGAATTTAACTACATGTGTGTGATGACAAAAAGAAAAGGCCCAGCGGCTCATTGTGCTAGTCTTTCTACTCACTAAATGTGTGTCCGGGGAGAGGGGGAGGGGACGCCATGTCTGTCCCACTGAGTGTCCCTACGTAACTATAGATGGGCTCGGTTTCCCCTTACTGAAATTCCAGGCAGAAAACGCAGGGGAAGGCCTGCTCAGTTTGGCGGCTCCGTTTGTATATGTGAATATTGGGGGTACAGATGAAGAGAAGCTGAACCAAGACAGGGTAATGGGGGTGTGAGGCCTTGGAGGCTCTGTCTATAAAGGGTGCTGGGCAGGCTCCATGGCGCTGACCGCTTGACCAGGTCAGCAGGTGGGAGGGGCTTGTGGGAGGTCCGTGGGACTAAAGGAGTGATGCCTTCACCCCCTTCAGGCCCCGAAGAGCCACCCTCAATCCTCCAGGTGACCTTGGAGTGCCACTGTAGCTCCGCTTACACTGCGCCTACCGAATGATACCATCCTCTCTCACCACCTGCCCTCTTCTGAAGGTTGCCCTCCGCGTCTTCAGGAGGCAGGGGGCCTAGCCATTCCAGTTTCCCCAGGACTGGGGCATTTCCCGGAATGTGCTGTTGAAACCTGGACAGTTTGTGACCTGTCAGGCAGACGAGGGCGCCATCTCTTCCAGCCTCTTAAGATGCCTCCTCTCCTAGGAAGTCTCACGGGATCTCTAGCTGAGAGTGACCTCTCCACTGAACTTCCCCTAGAACATTACTTGTGCCTGTCCAGGCCTGAACTCCATGCGCCACTCGCACCCAGAATTCAAACGGCTGAGGCATCTGTCTGTGTGTGACCTGTCCACAGCAGGCGAGGTCGGGGCAGGACGCAGGGGCGGCAGGCTGGGTGACCTACCTGGAACTCTGCCTTTCAGCCTCTTCACGGCTGGGAGGGGACCTCTGCAAAGCTGGCTGGCTGTCCCTCTGAAACATTTAATTACCTGTGAAGATCTCGACAGCTATCTGTTACTGCCCAGGAAGACATTTCTTTGTCCTGCTCCTTCTCAAGCCGGCTGCTTGGAAAGTAATGGAATTGAACTGAAAATGAAGCAACCAAAGGGTTAGGCATTACTTAAAGGGAAAGAAACACAGGCAGGAGATGAGAAGGGAGACAGGGAGATGAGGCCAGGGGAGAGGCGGGGAGTTGGAGAAAATGCTCCCGGAGAGTGAGCTGTGGGAGGCGAGCAAATGGGTGAGGGGGAGAGCGGGAAGGAGGGAAGTAAGAGCTGGGCCAGGCTGGGGCAGGGTCACAAAGCAGAGGGGTGGCAGGTGGGACGAGAAAGAGCCTAGAGGGCCAGCCATGCGACGTGGAGCTTAGTGTCTGGCTCCTCCGTGGCCCACTGCAGTTTGAGTCCTGCACCTGGTGACTTGGAAGACATGCAGGGTGTGTGTGTGCGTGCCCAAAATCCCAACAGAAGAATAGAGGAGAAGGGAGTGCAGCATGACCATCCCCCCCAAGGGGGTGATTTCTCACTTTCTCTCTCTCTCTCTCTCTCTCTCTCTCTCTGGCAAATGCACACGCCCTGTAGCAAAAATTTTTTTGAAAGATTTTTGCCATAGGGTGCATGCGCTTGCTGGAAACAGAGAGACAGAAAGTGAGAAGTCATCCCCTGGGGGAGGATGGCCACACCATAAACCCTTCTCCATTCTCCTCTCAGGATTTTGGACACATGCACACATACCTGGCATGAGTTTCAAGCAGCCAGGCCTGGGACTGGAACTACAGTCAGCCATGTGGGAGTCCAGCACCTTAATCACTACACCATCTGCGGCCATCCCATCCCCCTCCCCCAGCAAATTTTAAAAACAGGAAGGATGGAGGGAAGGTAGATGATAGATCTTAGGTCCTGGCTGGGAGGAGCAGAGACAGCCAAGAAAGAATTTGGTAGACAGAGGGGTGAACAGCTTGTGGCTCCAGTGCAAAGCCCAAGAGGGGCCTTGGGAAGAGGGGCCTTGGGTGGGAAGGGAATGGCCCAGCGCAGGAGGCGCTCTGAAGCTACAGACAAAGCCCTCTGCTCCCTGAGCTCGCATGGCTGTCTGGGTTTCCTGGTGAAGAACTGATGTAAGTTTTGAGGCCCCAAAGCTTCCACTGGACACCCCTTGCTGCCCCCTCTCCAGGGACAAGCGGTGCAGAGAGGGGGAGGCCATGTGGACATCTCTCTGGGCCCCTGTCCCAAGGGCAGCCCGCAGGGCCCTTCAGCCCTGACTGTCCCCTCTCTTGCAGGCTGCGACAGCGACCACTGGGGCCCCCACTGCAGCAACCGCTGCCAGTGCCAGAACGGTGCCCTATGCAACCCCATCACCGGCGCCTGCGTGTGTGCCGCCGGCTT
>NW_006159876.1:3346080-3353812 GCF_000334495.1 Tupaia belangeri chinensis
AGGGTGGTGGGAGTCTAAGGAGGGTCCGGATAGTCCTGGCTGTGAGACCTGCTGGGTCGTGACCCCGAATCCTGCAGAGCTAAATGCCCAGGCCTCTCTCACTCGGGTCTCAGATTTCCGTCATTCAAGTCCAGGAGACTGGGCCTGAGAGCCTGGGGGTAGCTGGTAGCACATCCGGGAGCAGAGAACTCATTGAACCTCTCCTAGGGGGCCTTCCTTGTCGAAATGGGGTGGGAGGCATGCCTTAGCTTGACGTTCCCTTCTGGCCGTGGTCCATATGCCACTGCTCACCTGGGGGCCTTCCCTTCTGTTCTGGACAGAGTCAGGTGAAGACCCTGGGCACATGGTGTGTGCGGATTTTAGAGGGTCACCCGAGGTTCCTCTCCCCAGCTTTCCCTGTCAGTGCCTCTTGCCGGCTCCCGGGACAGTCAGCGCTGGCAGGGGATTTCCAGGGCTGCTCGGCTGAGACCCCTCAGAGGCGAGATCGAGGTTGACCCTCTAGAAGTCTTTGTGGCCTCCTTGCAGCCCTAGATCCTGAGGAGACCCAAGAATAGGGGCCAAAGAGACATTTACGATCAAGTGTGCTCCCTGACCTGATGTCTGGCCAGCCCCCAGGACCCACTGCACCCCACACTACAGGCAGGGCCAGTGGACAGAGGCCCTGAAAACCCTCCTCACCCCAGAACAGTGCCCAGCCCCACAGCCCAGCCTGTCACGGTAGCCAGGAGCCTCCGGTGCCTGGCAGGGACCTGCTGCAGGTTCTCCCTCTCTGACTCCAGGAGCCCATGGCCACTTCTCAGTGCCTTTGCTCCTGCTGTTCACTCTGCCTGCAGTGCCCTTCCCCCCGTCTCCTCTCTCTCACTAACTTTGCCTTCGGGGCCAAGTGCAATGCCTTCCTCAGGGCCAGCCAGGTGGCATGGCGGGAAGGCGGCTGGCTCCCACGTGGCCAACTGTGCATTCCAAGTCTTGACCCGGTAGCATGGAAAAAACATGCTGGGTCTGGGACCAGCAGATGGCGGAATGGCTACGTCGCTGGACTCCTATGTAGTTGACCGCGGTTCGAGTCCTGGACCCAGTGGCTTAAACTCACATCGGGCTCATGTGCATGCGTGCCCAAGATCCTGAGAGGAGAATGGAGGAGAAGGGATTGCAGCGTGACCATCCCCCCTAGGGGGTGATTTCTTGCTCTCTGTCTCTCTTTCTGTATTTCTGGTGAGCACACGTGCCCTATAGCAAAAGCCTCTCAAAAAAGAAAAAAGAAAAACAACAACAAAACATGCTGGGTGTGTGTGTGCCCAAAATTCCGAGAGGAGACTGCAGGAGAAGGGATTGCAGCATGATCTTCCCCTTTGGGGTGCTTCCTTACTTTCCTTCTCTCTCTGTCTCCAGCTACTGCCTGTGCCCTATCTGGGGGTGGGGAGAGGCCTTCCGTCTTCCTCGTAGGCTTGTAGGAAAAACTTCCCTAGCCTCCTCCCCAGGACATGCTCCTGTGCACTGAGTGCCGAGGTCGCTCCGCAGGTACCCACAAGCACGCCGTGTTCCAGTGTGTGCTTTCCAAGTCCTGCTCCCCCTGACAGGCAGCAGGGCTGTATGTGAGTTGACCTGTACCTAAGACAGTCCACACAGACTGATCTCAGCCATTCCTGGGAGCCCTGCAGTGTGGGACTGGCAGCACTGTGGCCTGCTCCCAGTCAGAATGCTGCTACCTCTGGGACCAGCAGATGGCGTAATGGTTACATTGCTGGACTAGTAGACCAGGGTTCAAGTCCTGGACCGGCAGCTTAAAACTCATGCCAGGTGCATGTGTGCATGCGTGCCCAAAATGGAGGAGAATGGAGGAGAAGGAAGTGCAGTGTAGCCACCCCCCCTCAGGGGGTGAGTTCTCACTTTCTGTCTCTCTGTCTCTCTCTGTCTCTCTGGCAAGTGCACATGCACTATAGCAAAAATCTCTCTCTAAAAAAATTATTTTAAATTAAAAGAAAGAATGCCACCGTGTCTAACACCTCCGCTTCTCCACGCAGCTGCGAGGAGCTGTGCCCTCCTGGGAGCCACGGGGCCCACTGCGAGCTGCGCTGCCCCTGCCAGAATGGGGGCACCTGCCACCACATCACCGGCGAGTGCGCCTGCCCCCCAGGCTGGACGGTAGGTGGTCCCGCAGGACCTGGGTGGGGCGCTGTGAGAGGTCTGCGTCCCTCCCTCATGTCACCTTGAAGGCTGACTTCCCCTCCGTCCCTCCTGCTCTCTGAGCCTTCAATCCCTCATACACAGAGGAGTTCAATTTTTTCCCTAAGATCAGCTCTGTCTTCAGGCACATGATCTGCTATGGGCTCTGGGCCAGATGTGGCAGAAAGGGCTGGGGAAGGAGAGGAATGGATCACCAGAGGGACCAATAGATGGTGTAATGGTTATGTTGTTGGATTACCACGTATGTGACCATGGTTTGAGTCCCGTACCCAGTAGCGGAAAACTCATGCTTGGGCACGTGTGTTAGCATGCCTCGAATCCCAAGAGGAGAATGGATTGCTGTGTGGCCATCCCCCCGGGGAGTGATTTCTTGTGTTCTGTCTCTCTGTCTCTCTCTGTCTCTCCAGCAAGTGCACACATCCTATAGCAAAATCTCTCTTAAAGAAAACAAAACAAAACTTAGCCAGCTGCGCTTGTACGCACACACGGAGTCTGTATTTTATCAAGTGTCCCCGGTGATTCCGATACTGCCTCCAGCAGCCCAGGTCCCACAGCTGGGAACGACTGTGTGGGGAGGGGAATAATATCTGTAAACCACGGCCTAAACTCAGGTCTTATGCCAAAGATGAGCTTGAAAGAAGCCTTCAATTGCTGCGATCTCTGCAAACTGACGTAATGACCTGAGCCCTGCCCTGCACTCCTGCCTGGCTGGTGGGAGGCTCAGATGAGGCCATGCATGTCCCAAGTGCTCTGCAAACTCTGAAGTGCTCTGCAGTTGCTAGTTTTATAGCCTGGATGTCACAGACAACCCGCACAGGTCCTTCTAGCCAGCCCGTTCTGCCCATCGGTGCTTTCCTCGCAGATGCCAGCTCCTCAGCCAGCCAGTCTGCCGTGCCTGGGCCCCATCCCTGCTGTATCTCTCAGGTCACATGCCCTGGTCCAGGGGAAGCTCAGCTACACAGTCCCCTGCCCTCCCTGCAGCCTGAGGCTTTGCACAGTCAGAGAGAACAGAGCTGCTGAGCAGAGCAGGGGACGTGGGGCGCTGTGCACAGGAGGTCACGGGGACAGGCAGGAGGGGCGCTGCAGGACCCCATGATGCAGGCAGTGACAACATTTCTCAGTACAGGAAGGCCCCTGGGAGTCATTGGCCCTGCAGAGTCCAAACCTGGCTGCACACCAGAGTCCGCCAAGGGGTGAGGGTGGCTAAATAGATTCCCAGGTTTCACCTGGGACCTCTGGGACCTGCAATCTCTATTTTTAACAAGTTCCCCAGATGATTCTGAGACAACCAGCCCTGTGTGTGAGTCTGAGTTTGGAAATAATTGATCGAGATCATAAGATTTCCTTCTGTGCTTCACAGAATCCTAGAGCTTCTCAGGGGATAAGGCTGGGGCGGGGAGCCTGATAATTAGAACTCTGGCTCGCCCCCACTTTCCATTTCAGTCTATATATATATATATTTTTTTTTTTTAAGAGAGGCTTTTTAGCTCTAGGGCATGTGTGCTTGCCAAACACAGAGAGAGAGAGAGAGATAGCAAGAAATTACCCCCTAGGGGAGATGGCCACATTACAGTCCCTTCTTCATTCTCCTCTCAGGATTTTGGGTACACGTGCACACACACTAGGCATGAGTTTTCAGCCACCGGGTCCAGGACTCGAACTGCAGTCAACTATATGGGAGTCCAGCAACACAGCCATTATGCCAACTGCTAGTCCCACCATTTTAGTCTATGTTCGACATTGAGGTCCAAGGTAAGATGTCACATTAACACAGGGTCTCTCAGCTTGAAGGGGTTTGAATACCGCTGGTCTGTCAATAGCTTCCTTTCCCACATGAGGGTAACGCCTGCCCAGGGCCACGCTGCTGGCTAGGAGTGACGTGGAGCTAGTCTCGGTCGCCTTACTCCTGAATCCCAGCCCTTGGCGTCTGTCTTTCTAAGTAAGGTCACGGAGCTGCTGCTGCCCCTCCCACACCTGCCCGTTTCTGCCACCCTGTTCCTCTCTACGGAGAGGTCCTTTTATCTCCAGTTCGCTTCTGGAAGTCCAGCAGCCAGTGGGCTAGGTCCTCGGACCCAGAGGCTGGCAGTGAGGTCAGGTCAGGCGTGATGAGGGACAGCGAGCCAGCAGCCAGCTCTGTCCCTGCAAAGGCCTCCCTGGAGGGACTGCCCGGAGGCTGGTGGTGGAAGAGGAAGAGGGAACTGACACGTGGAAGGACCGACCCATGTGTGAGAGGTTTGTTCTTCCAGATGACAGGAAACTGCCGATAGAAGCCGCTGGATTTGGGGACGTATGTTTGTCGTTTTTATAGTAGACAACTGCATTTCTATTTTTGACATAGCATTTAACTTGCAGATTTGTATGAATTATTAATACCTTTCGTGCATGCAGAGTCATAGTATAATGAAGCTGCAGATCGGGCCTGAGGCTCCTCCCAGGGAGAGCCGGGGCCAAGGAGAGGGTACTGGGGACTGAGGTCCCCTGTTATCATCTTTCATGCCCAAGGTTCCCGCTGGCCCATGTGGCTTCCACCACAGGTTTCCAGCTCAGAGATCTAAAGACTAGATTGCTGACTCCCACCATGCAGCTCCCCAGAGGACTGGGCCTGCGTGCAACTGGAGGGGAGCCCCCAGGACCTCAGGCCTCCAGGCCCCTCCTCGGAGACCCCTGGCCCACCAGCTCCTGAGGGTACCTACCGGACACCTAGATTTCCCAGTTCTAGAAGGGATAGTTCCGGAGAGACCTTTGCAAAGATCCTGGGGAGTTCTTTCTCATCTTTTCTGGCCTTGCGCAGAAGAGAGAGCAGGTGTGAGTGGTTTGATGAGAGCAGGCGCTAGAAACAGAAGGGAGGTAGGAGGACATGAGACCAGCCCCCTTACGGGGTCCCAGTCTATGGTGGCGGCTGGAGAGAATCCACGCATACACATGCACGTGCCACACATAGAAACACACGCACGCACACACACACACACACACACACACACACACACACAACAGGCAGAATGCAAAGGACTAAGGGGCTGGGAAATAAGACCGGCCATCATAAAGGGCACACAGAGGCTTTGGGGGCTGAGGCTTGGAAGGGTGACTCACGGATCCTAGATCATGTCCATGGCACCCACACCAACCACTATCCTGGTCCCTGGAGGGCGGCCATGCCATCCCGGCAGCAGTGGTGCCTGGAGATGCCTTCAGATGCTTGGAGAGGCTGAATCCTCCTGTCCTGGGCTGGCGTGGTCCTCAACAGTGCCGGTATCCAGATACTGGCAAAACCGCTCGGCATAAACAGCTCCGAGAAGAGAATGCCCATTTCCTCACCTTGTATCCAACCTTCTAGAGCTACAGAACCCGAGGTTTCCCCCGGGTGGAGACACGCGCTGGTCACGAGGCAGGCGTGCTTGTTGCGAGGGCTGCCGGGGGAGGGACTCAACAACAGAAATGGGTTTTCTCCCATGCTGGTGGCTGGAAGGCCAAGACCAAGGTGTCGGCAGGGTAGGTGTCTCCCAAGGCCTCTCTCTTGTCGCGTAAACGGCCCTCTTCCCCTGCATTTTCACATGCCTTCCCTCTAAGGTCTTAGTCTCCTCTTCTTGTAAGGACATGGCCATCCCGGATCAGGGCTACCCTCATTTCAACTTGGCTGCGTTTGTGCGGCCCTACCTCCAAGTACAGGGCACAGTGCTCACACAGGACAGCATATATCCCGACATACTGGGGTACGGTTTCAACGCAGGGACACGGCGGGGACACAGTTCAGCCCATGCCAGCAGGAGGGAAACAGGAAGGCCATGGCCCTCTCTTAGGTGCCACTTTCCTTTCCTTCCTGTTCTCCCCCCTTCCTGTCTTGGGAAGGCTGTGCTTCCAGCCGGTGGTCGTTGACTGGCTGTGTGGTTCTCCCGCACCCTCCCAGCCCAGGTCACACCGGGCTCCTCCTACATGCCAGGTGTCAGCTTGGTCCAGTGAGAGCAATGAGGTGCCCACTCGATGTGCCTTTGGGTCTCTAATCTTTTTTTCTTTTTTTTGGTAAGGTTTTGCTATAGGATGTGTATGCTCACCAGAGAGAGAGACAGACAGACAGACATGAGAGAGGAAAACAAGAATCACCCTGCCCCAGGGGGATGACCACAATCCCTTCTCCTCCATTCTTCTGGGATTTTGGGCACACATACACGCACATGCCCAGTGTGCGTTTCAAGCCCTCAGGTCTGGGACTTGAACTGCCAAGTTGGCCACACCACTTGTTGGCCCCGCATCTCTATCTTGCTTACTCTTTTTTTTATTATTTTATTCAACTTTATTTGTTTGTTTGTTTGTTTTAATTTGTCCAGAGATAGACAGAGAGAGAGAGAGACAGGGAAAGTGAGAAAGCAAACCATGGCCGGCCATGTGCGAGTCAGCGCCCTCAACCGCCGCGCCACCTGCCGGCCCCTCTGTCTTGCTTACTCTTTACAGCCCCCTGGGAGATGGTATCTCTCCTGTTGGGTAGATGAGGAAATGGGGGCTGAGCTTGATCGCGCGCTTTGCCTTAGCTCAGGCATCTGGGAAGAGGCAGGGCTGGGACTGAGCCCACATCTTGATTTGAGTCCAAGTTCTTCCCACCACTCCAGGCAGCAGCGCTTCCTGGGTACCAAATTTTTTCGAGCCCTTGGAACCCAATCCCAAGGAGAGGGCTAGAAATTCAAGGACCCTGGGTGCCTGCAATTGGGATCCCTGAGCAGGGTCTGAAAGAGGTGCTCACTCACGTGACCAGCAAGTCCCAGGGATGCTTGCTTTCCCCACGGAATGCCAGAAAGAAGCTGGCTATGCACCAGACGTACCTGCTGGCCTCCTCGGGCCTGCCGTATCTCAGAAGCACTGAAAGAATCGGAGCCTGCAGCTTCTCAGGACAAACGGCGGGGTGTGTGTATGTGCGCATGTGTGGTGCGCGAGGGCGGCGTGCTGCTGGCAGATAGGCATGGGAGGTGTGGGGACAGCTTCCTGAGTTGGCTCAAAATGTCCCTTCAGGGCTCCAGTGTCCTTATCCAGCCCAGGACTCGAGCCTGACTCAGAGGTCAGAACGATTCCTCTCCTCCCCTGAGAGTCCCAGGGGTGCAGTGGGAAGTGCAGGCCCTGTCAGGCCAGCAGATGGAGTAGTGGTTAAGGTGCTGGATCCCACATGGCCGACTCTGCTTTGAGTCCTGGACCCAGTGGCCTGAAAAACCTGCTCTGTGTGTGCATATGTGTTTGGACGTGCACATGCTCATAAATCCCAAGAGAATAGAGGAAAAGCAATTGTGGCATGGCCACCCCCCTGGGGAGGTGATTTCTCACTTTCCCTCTCACTCTGTCTCCAGCTAGCACACGTGCCCTATGGAAAAATAATAATAATAATAAGGCAGCTCCTGCCATGCCAAGGCCGCCCCTGCCATGCCAAGGCCACCCCACCACCACCTCCAGGAGGAAGGGGGACCTGACTCCATCTCACTGTCCCCGGCTGCCCTGCCCCTCAGTCTTCCCTTGCCTGTCCCTCCCCCGCTCCTCTCAGATCCACTCTGCCTGCCACACGGAGGCGAAA
>NW_006159876.1:3354226-3360873 GCF_000334495.1 Tupaia belangeri chinensis
CGAGCGCCCGCCACCTAAAGAAAAAAAAAAAAAAAAAAACCCCCCCAAAAAAAAAAAAAAAAAAATCTAAGATCCCGGGACCAGCAGTTGGCCTAATGGCTATGTCTCTGGACTCCCATGTAGTCAACCATGGTTTGAGTACCAGACCCAGAGGCTTAAACTCACACCGGGTGCAGGTGCATTACGTGCCCAAGATCCTGAGAGGAGAATGGAGAAGGGATTGTGGTGTGGCCATTCCCCCTGGGGGGGTGATTTCTCGCTTTCTGTCTCCCTGTCTCAATCTGTCTTTGTGGCGAGTGCTGAGTGCATGTGCCCTTTAGCAAAAACTTCTCAAAAAAAAAAAAAAAACTAAGAGTCCTATACATGACTTTTAACATTAGATAACTAATACTGGGACCTGGGGGAAAACAGGCCCCTGCCCCAAATTCACTCCCTAAGGAAACACCTTCAGATATTTTGGGTAGGGAACCAGCAGTTAGCGTAATGGCCATGTCACTGGACTCCCACGTAGTCGACCGCGGTTCGTGTCCCAGACCCGGTGGCTTAAAACTCATGCCAGGCGCGTGTGCGTGCGTGCCCAAGATCCCGAGAGGAGAATGGAGGAGAAGGGATTGCGGCGTGACCATCTCCCCTGGGGGGTGATTTCTCGCTTTCTGTCTCTATGTCTCTCTCTGTCTGTCTGGCGAGCGCACGCGCCCTATAGCAAAAATCTCTCAAAAAAAAAAAGATATTTTGGGTATTCCGTCTGGCATTTCTCTCCATATTTCCACATAATAAGCTTTACCCCCATTCCCTGACTTTTCCATTTTAAACATGCACTGGATCTAGTGACTTCTTGCCATAAAGTAAGACTGAGCTTCCCACAGGCGACCCTTGTCCCCACTCCCGATGGAGTTGAATTACAGTTTGGGATTGAATCGTGTGCTGATATTTGTTACTATACATGCATATGTACTGTTACTAATTTATTCCTGAAACTCTGTGTCAGAACTTTTACAAGGGAGCAAAAATACCAGACATCTCTCATTTTGTTTTTCCCTTTTGTTTTCATTTAAGTTGCCAGAGGATACATAGGCTCACCCGAGAGAGGCAGAGCAGCAGAGAAGAAAGCCCCTCCCAGTGGGGCATGGCCATGCTGCACTCCCGTCTCCTGTTTCTCCATCCTGTTGGAGTTTGAACACACACACATGTACACACACGCACATGCACGCACACGCACACACACGTGCTTGGCCTGTTTTTCAAGCTGATGGAGCTGGGATTCAAAGAGTGGTCAGCCATGTGAGAGCTAGCTCATCTAACCACTCGGACGTGGGGCCGACCCTCATTTTGTTTTGTTTTTAGGCAACACTTGGAGAAGCTCGCAAGCTTCTGTTCCTATCTGAACTCTGCCCGGTAGGCTTGCTGTATGGTTGTCATTAGGACTTCCTTTCATCACCATTCTGAGATTCCTGTCACCTTTCTCTTCTATTAAATTCCTTAGTTCCTGGAACCTGTAACTTTCTTTTTGTTGGATAATTCTTTTTTTTTTTTTTTTTTTTTTTGAGAGAGAGATATTTTTGCTATAGGGCACGAGTACTCACCAGAGAGACAGAGAGACAGAAATCGAGAAGAAGTCACCCCCTAGGGGTGACTGCAGTCCCTTCTCCGCCACTCTCCTCTCATTATTTTGGGCATGCACACACACCCAGCGTGAGTTTTAAGCAGCTGGGTCCAGGACTCGAACCGTGGCTGACTACATGGAACTCCAGCCACATAACCATTGCTCTATCTGCTAGTCCCGACTTAAGTACTCGATAATACCTTCTGAGTCCTGATTTTTGAATGTGACTATTTTTCTCTTTCTAAAAACTTTGAGAACCATTTCTTCATCCACAGAGATAAGAACAAAAAACTTACCATGATACGTTTTGATGTGAGTTTATTTTATTTTACTTTTGCTGGTTATTCTGTAGACTCTTAAAGTTGAGAAATTCGTGCTTCCTATCCTCCCGCTCTGGAAATTTTTCTTCTGTTATATTTTTTCATTTCATTTACTCACCTCCGTTTTCTCTGTTCTACTGCCTGGAATTCCTGTTAATTCGATGTCAGACCCCCTAGGCTGGCTCTCTAATTCTCTTATTTGTTTTGTGCTAGTTTCCATCTCTGTCTCTCTTGCTCTCGTTTTACTTTCTTTTTCTTTTTTTCTTTTTTTGGAGAGTTTTTTTTGCTATAGGGCATGTGCGCTCGCCAGAAAGACCGAGACAAAAAGCGAGAAACCACTCCCTAGGGGGGATGGCCATGCTGCAATCCCTTCTCCTCCGTTCTCGTCTCGGGATCTTGAGCAGACACACTCGCACACACGCCCAGTGTGAGTTTAAGCCACCGGGTCCGGGACTCGAACAGCGGTCGGCTACATGAGAGTCCAGCAACATAGCCATTATGCCAACTGCTGGCCCCTCATTTTACTTCCTAGAAAATTTCTTCAACTTTATCTCCCAGCTCTTCTATTGCAGTTTTTAAATGTCTACCATCTTCTTTTGAATTTTCAGGAACTCTTTACCATTCTCTAGACTTCCCCTTTTATAGTGCTCTAATTTTATGGTTGAAATATCTTTCTATTTTAGGGAGAGGTTTTTACTATAGGGTGCGTGTGCGTGCCAGAGAGACAGAAAGCAAAAAATCGCCCCGCAGGGAGGATGGCCATGCCACAATCCCTTCTCCTCCAGTCTCCTCTTGGAATTTTGGGCACACACGCATACACGCACGCACACAGGCTCGGAGTGAGTTTTAAGCTGCCAGGTCCAGGACTTGAACTGCAGTTGACTACATCGAAGTCTATCAATGTAACCATTACGCCATCTTCTGGTCCCTACGGATGCAGTATCTTCTTATAACTAGCTGAAGATGTTCATTTTAATATCATAGTTTTCCCTTTTATTTCTCTTATTTTCTTTTCCTTCCTCCCTCCCTCTTTCTTTTTCTCTTCACTTACTAACTCTTTCTCATATTCTTTGCTCCCTGCATGGGTCCTGTCTCCTCTGTGTTCCCGTTGTCTATTTATTTCCTTGGGTCTTCACCTTTCACACGAAATACCTGGGGATCCTTGGCGGCCATCTGTCCATGTTTTACTTCGAGCCTCAGAGACATTGATTGGAAGCCTGGGGGACAGACAGCGATGCCAGGCTTGCCGGCTGATGGAACCTCAGGCCTGGTCTCTGCAGGTCATTTCTCAGGCCCGGTCTCTGCAGGTCCTTTCTCTTGAGCTCATCAGTGTCAGAAAGGAATCCTCAACCTCCTGCCCCGGGAGTCTGGCATCAGCACCCCAGAGCTGAGCAGGGAAGAGGGCAGAGCGTGGGGCACTCAGCAGGGGGCGTCCCACCCTCACCGCACCTGTGCCATGTGACCCAAGCCTGCAAAGTCAGCCTCTCCAGAAGACTCAGAAGGCACCTGACTATTTGAAGGGGGCTCAGAGATCTGGGGTCTAGTTCCCTCCTTCCTGAGCTTTCAAACGGTCCTGCTTTTGCCTCTGACCTTGGCCTTCAGAGGCCCTAGTTTCTCTGATCCCTGAGCTTTTCAGAGAACTCCACCCTCCACCACCATGGTGGGCCCCTCACCCCCTCTGCAGGTACTTGGAGGTGCCGACGTTGCAGGAACCACAGTAATCGCTGCTCTTCCTGCTCTTTCATTTTCAGACATGATGCCTCTTGCACTCTGTTCCTTCCCCCTTTACTCTCGTGTTAGCCGGGTTTGGGGAAGAAGCGGAGGTAAGGGTGCACCTCTGTACCCGCGCGGCTAAGCCCTTCTCCTTCCCCGTGTGAGAATTACTGCCTTACACTTCACTGAGCTGTTCCTTTGGCTCTCTTTCCAGTGGACTGGGAGGACAGGAAGTGAATTTTTTTTTTTTTAATCTGAATTGGCTATAAGGCATGTGTGCTCACCAGAGATACTGAGAGAGAAAGTGAGAAAGCACTCTCTGGGGGGGATGGCCATTCTGCATCCCTTCTCCCCCATTCTTGTCTCAGGATGTTGGGCACATGGCCATGTCCTGTCCTGTTTTTCCCCTGCAGGGTCTGGGACTATGCCTGGCTGACTGTGTGGGACCCAGCTGCCTTCACCACACCACCACCGGCCGGCCTCCAGGCTTACTGATTTTTTGCACTTCTGATATCTAGCACAGCACCTCGTACCCAATGGGCACTCGCTAAATGTGTGCTAAGATTGCACGAGCAGTTGGCCTCCGTCTCCCCGTCCTACAGGAGGGCTTTGAAGCCCCGGTGCCCAGGCTGCCATGCTTCCGCTGGGAAGAGGTGGTCCCGGGGCCCACAGCAGCTGTGTCATTCCTGAAGAGTGGCCTCGGGATGGCATCACAGATGCACCAGCGTCCGTGTCTTCTCATCTGTTTCAGGGAGCAGTGTGTGCCCAGCCCTGCCCACCAGGGACGTTCGGCCAGAACTGTAGCCAGGACTGCCCTTGCCACCATGGAGGGCAGTGCGACCATGTGACTGGACAGTGCCACTGCACGGCCGGATACATGGGGGACAGGTAAGGAAGGTGGCGGTTTGTCCTTGCTGTTCATCTCGCTCATGGTCTCGGCCGCCTTGTGGAGAACAGTCCACGGCAGTCTGCCAGCCTTCTAGTTCCTTCCTCAGAAACCACTCCGAGTCCTCCTGCTGGGGACGTCTGTCACCTCCTCCATGCCGCTTCTCCCAGCCCAGTTGCCCAGCCCTGAGTTTGCATCCCCCCCCTCCCCTGGGAAAAAGCTGAGCCCCTCGCACCCACTCTGTGCTAGTGGCATGGGAGCCAGAGCGGAGCGTGGAAAACCAGCTCACTCAGCGCACGCTTCCCTCCTGAAGAGGATTTTATTTCTAATTCAAGTTCTGCCAGGAGGCTCCTGACAGTTTGCAGCCTCTGAAGGCCTGTGGCCTGGTGTCCCGGAGCGAATCTGGCCTTGCGGAGAGGGTAAGCTCCAAAATGCCTGAGAGAGGAGCTAGCCTCAGTAACTCCATGCACCTTCGCGTAGTCAGGAGGATGCCCTGGTGACGGGGGAATGAGGGGGAAGAGGGAGAAACAGCGAGGGGCACGTATGGTGGCGAGTGGGTCGAGTCAGAGCTGGGGAGCCATTTGCCCACAGAGCCTGGGTAGTCTCCTCCCTCGCGCTTGGCCACTTAGATCTGTCCAAGCAGAGGGAGAGGCAGCATGGGGAGGCTCTCCCCCAGCACGGCTCCTCGGGGACCTGTGTTTCATTTCTGGCTTTGGGTGTCACTGCTCTGTCCCCCAAAGTAAGATAAGTGCCATTTGTTTGCCACCCTCTGCCCTGCCTCCCTGAGTGGCACAGGAAGCAGGGACTGAGTTGCGTCTGACTGGCGTAATCCCGCTCCTCCAGCGCTCACAGACGGAGACCCTAGGTGATGCCCAGAAATGAGAATTTCCCTGGCTTTGGCTTTCTTGCCTCCAGCCTGGAATCTTTTTTTTTTTTGGGGTTCTTTTTTTTTTTTTTTGGGGGGGGGGGTGGTGGTGGTAGGTTTTTGCTATAGGGTGTGTGCGCTTGCCAGAAAGACGGAGAGATAGAAAGTGAGAAGTCACCACCCCAGGGGGGATGGCCACGCTGTAATCCCTTCTCCTCCATTCTCCTCTCGGGATCTTGGGCACGCACGCACACACGCCCAGCACGAGTTTAAGCAGCCGGGTCCGGGACCCGAACCGCAGTCATCTACATGGGAGTCCAGTGACATAGCCATTACGCTAACTGCTAGTCCCAGCCTGAAGGCTTTCAAGCCAGACCGGATCCCTTTGCTTCCAGGTTCCAGGTCTTATTAGGTTGCCGGCAAAGTCATGATGTATTTTTTCTATGCAGAAATGTTCCATGACTTTCCTGACCCAATACGTGAGCTCCCCTAGCATGGAATATGGGATGTGGCATCTGGGGACCTCTCCGTCTCTAGCCCCTGAGAGGAAGGACTGGAGCACTGAGCCCCCCTTCCCAGCCTCACCTGCTCTGCAAATAGGAAAGAGCTGAGGGTGGGCCAGTAGGACAGGAGCCAAGAAAGGCCCCAAACCAGACCAGGACCCCTTGGTTTTCAGTCCACTTTCAGAGAGCGGGAAGATGGCCCCTTTGCTGCTGGAGACGAGCCGGCGCCTGGCTCCAGCCCACTGGACTCTGCTGCAAATCCCTCCCTCAACAGCCCTCTCGGTTTTCACTCCAACACATATCAGATGGAGAAATAAGCCAAATGCTCCTTATTGGAGCCTAGCCCATGATCTGGGGGGCAGAGAGGAGCCCCCAAAGCCTAGGGACCCTCCAGCAAGTTTTGCACTCAGCCACCGGAGAGCTCAGTAGGAGGGCTGGGTAGCCTTTGGGTTTCCCACCTAATCGGGCTGCCTGGTGTTTCATATTTTGTAAAATTGCCTCCATTAATTTTGTAGGTGACAGCTGCATTAACCCACCCCAGATCATCGTGAGCATATTAAAGTTGAGTGGGTATAATAATGTGGGCCTCTCCGGATAGGCAGAATCCAGTGCAAATTAAACACGAGACGTAACGAGGGCTTTGCAGCTCATTTCGTAATTTAATTGAGCAATGTATCTGGTTGTTAATGGCAATATCGGACACATTAGATTGATATGTTGCAAAGGAAGGATGTTTAAGTAGAAAACTAATTCCTGC
>NW_006159876.1:3361149-3362623 GCF_000334495.1 Tupaia belangeri chinensis
TCTGTTCCACAGGCCCTGTTATTAGCGTGCTTTGTGTAAAATTCATTAGCAGTCGTTGCTTGATTTCTAAATAAATAAGTTGTTTAAATTGTAAGTAGGGGGAAAAAAAGAGGCTGATTATGTAAATGGATTAGATTGTCAATGTTTCATTTCCATATTCTTTTTCTGGGGCTGTGGATTCAGTCACCCCAGAAATATGGCAGGGTGGGAGGGTATCCTTCAAAGGAGCCCAGCGTCCAGGGCCCTGCCCAGTCCTATGAGGCAGAAGGGACAAGCAAGCCCAGAGTGGAAACTCTTACCTCTCGACATCACCGAGGACTGGGGCTGATTCTCGGGGGAGCTGGAATGTTGGAGTGAAAGGGAGGGGGCAGCAGGAGTGTCCCCTTCAGGTGCTGGACGTTCGAGACATCAAGGCAAGCAAAGTGCAGTGACTTCTGGGAAACTGCAGCGAAGCAGAACAGGGACCCACAATCAGACAGTGGTTACCCTGCTGCGCTCCACCCTCCCCTGCTGCTTCAGTATCCCTGTCCCCTCTCCCATCTGCCCTCACCTCCTCCTCACTGTCTTCCACCTTCCGTTCCTTCTCCAGACGTCCCTGCTTTCTTTCTCTTTTTCCCTCTCCCCTCTGCTCTCCCCCAGTCGTGAGGCCTCCAATGGGGTAACCCCAGCAAGCTTTGCAGGAAAGTGATCCGGGCTCAGCTCGGCTACTTAAGGCCGAGTAAGCTGGAACAGTCCCCTCACTTGCCTCCTCTCAGCCAGCTCACCTCCAAGGCCAGTCCATCAGAATGCCCACTGCTGCAGGGTCGGGCCAGGCTCCGGGGCCTGAGCAGCTGGAAGCCTTCCTCATCACCCTTGCTGCCCTCCTTTCTGCCACATCCTCCTGTGCCAGGGTGGCCCGAGGGGGGAGCTGGAGGCATCTTCCTGTAAGGAGACCCAACCCTCGAGGCCCGACTCCAGCTACACTCTTCTTCCCCATCATGGTAGGCACAGGGCAACAGGGACAGAGAACAAGACGGGGACAGCCCAGTCTGGAGCTACCAGGGCAGGTGCCCCAACACCCTGACCTTTGTCCCCACACAGCCAGGCCACTGCATGCACATTTCCCCTGTGCATTTTGGAGGCGACACAGACGTTCAAGCCAGAGTACATATGTTTTACCATAATTTTTAAAAATGAAAAAGAAGCCAGGTTTAGAACCGGTGAGCTGTGGTAGCACGAACTTACTGCCGGAGGTCCTGGCGTGGAGGAACTGACTAAGTGAACGAAACCATGGAGTACTTTCTGGAGGAGGAGAGAGAGGAGGAAGGAGCCGTGAGTGCTCCGGGCCATGCCCGGGCCTGGGGCCACGAGGGTGCCTGCTAGAGGAGTCCCAAGGGCAGAGAAGGACCCCCTTCTGGAGCCTCAGCCCACCGTGCTGTCCACAGGTGCCAAGAGGAGTGCCCCTTCGGGACCTTCGGCTTCCAGTGCTCGCCAC
>NW_006159876.1:3362697-3369078 GCF_000334495.1 Tupaia belangeri chinensis
CTCCCGTCGCCCCCTGTGTTCCCGACAACCCCATCAGGTACCAGCCAGGGGCGGGCGAGCCTGGGGGCAGGGGGCAGGGGCGGAGGAATGCGGGGGAAGGGGCTTCTCAGGCCATGGGGTCTCCCCGTCCAGCATGGCCATCCAGACAGGGAGAGGGCTGGGAGGCAGCATTCAGTCCCCATAACCACTTGGATGAGAAGGAGAAGCCAAAGTCGCACAGCCAGAGACAGGGCCAGAACCCAGGCTGCCCATCTCTGTCCCTCTGCCTTTCGATATGGACCAATCCAAGACCCTGGCCACAGGAGCTAGGAGGGAGCACGGTAACCCTTGGTGGGGTGCCAGGGCGCTGGGTGCCAAGCTCTGGCCCATTGTCCTGGAGAGCATTCCCCTCCACACACCACCAAACAGGGATAGGCCCCTGGACAGAAGGGGGACTCGAGCCAAGGTCAGTGCTAGAGGGACCTTAAACCAGTGGCCCTGCAGCCTGCAGAGGGCAAAGGCGAGGGCACAGGGACAAGGGCAGCCCTTCCTTGGGCAGAAGCCGGCCCCACCCCTGCTTCCAGAGCAGCCCAGCTACCTCCCCCTGCTGCTTCTCGCTCCAGCTGCCCCTGCCCTGGTAGTAAACAGAGCCGCTGCCCGGGTAAGCAGTCGCAGCCTTGACAGGGCCACCTCTCGTGTGGGTGGTAAACTGTGGCCGCCCCCTTTCTCCCGGGGTCCGCAGATGGCCCAGGGAGCACTGGCTGCTCTGGGCAGCGACCTCTGCTCCTCCTGGCAGGGCAGAGAACACTGGTTGCAGCCCCGTCACCGGGACCCCTAGGCGTAGCCTCAGCCCTGCTGCATCCCCAGCTTTCAGGTCCTTCCCAGTTTGTCCCGGTGCGCCTGGCCGTTGTGATCGGAGCGTCTCAGCAAAAACGGCCCTCAGTCTCTGGTGCTCAGTGACCAGCCGGCAGCGTTCAGTGAGGGCAGAAGTCTAGAGGGAGTCTGCCCAGAGGGGTCCTGGAGGCAGTGGAACTGGCCTTTATATATGACCTGAGCATTCACTCACTCAGTCATTCAACAAACATGGGCGCCTTCAGGACTGGACCACGAGGAGGAAACAGGCGCCTTGGCACAGTCCAGGCCTCGGGGACTCAGGTCTGGAGTGCGTACACACCCTGAGCGCCTGTTCCTTTATTTCTTCACCCCACAAAGGGAGTGAGGTGAGCTCTGCTGTATGTACAGCTAAAGAGGGAGGGTTGTCCGGGCGTGACCACAGCCCACCACAGGCTCTACAGCACACCTGATACCAGGTGCAAACCGTGGGCGGTGTCTTAGAGCAGTGACATATGCCTGGTCCCAACATGCACCCACGGAGCTGTGTCTAGAAAGCACCACGAGACTGCTTGCCAGTCAGGGAAGGCTTCCTAGAGGAGGAGGTATCTGGGCTGGGTCTGAAGGCAGAGTGACAGCTCTAGGGTGCTAAGCGCAGGGCTCCAGCATGACTGGCCAGGGGACGAAGCAGCTGCCTCAGCCTGTTCCATGGGTGGAGGGGGTAGAGGAAGGCACCAGGACCCCAGCCCTGCTGGGAAGCAATGGAAGACCCCTCAGGGACAGGAAGCAGGGCTACTGCTGGGGTTCCATGCAGGGGGAGTTCCTGACACAGATCAGAGATCTGAGAAGCCCCAAATTAAAGAGCCATTGTTTTCCTCTGGTGCCTGGGCAACCAGGCCCTGCATAATTCATCCTTCCTCTGAAGGAGTCCTCGATGCATTATTAATTGGGAAGGACTCCCTCTTCTCCGTCGCGAATCTCAGCCCATCCAATATTGATGATTATTTGCTTTACTGTCTTTAACGCGCGGCGTGTTTCAGGGCCTGGGAAGCAGTGGCAGCTCGTAGGAGCAGGGGTCCCCGGGTGTGCCTGCCAGCCCACCTCCCGCTGGGCTTCTTACAGTCCGCATCCATCCCCATCTCCTCAAGGGGAGCTTTGTCCCAAGCTCTTTGGGGGTACCAACTACCTGGCTCGCCCTCTCTGCAGCCTCAGCCTCGGTGGGAGCCTGACCCGCCTGCAGGAGAGTTCCTGAGTTAATCTTGGACAGCTCATCCATCGTCTCTAGACAGTCCTGCCCACGAGCCGACCTACCCTCTGCTTTTGTTTTTCTGTTGTTGTTGTTTGTTTTTTAAGTATTTTGCCCAGGGACCAGCAGATGGCATAATTGTTACACCTCTGGACTCACACGTGGTTGATCACGGGTAGAGCCCTGGACCCAGAGACTTAAAACTCCTGCCAGGCACGTGTGCGTGCGTGCCTAAAATCCCAAGAGGGGAATGGAGAAGAAGGGATTGCAGCGTGGCCATCCTCCCTGGGGGGGTGACTTCTCTCTTTTCGTCTCTGTCTTTCTCTGGCGAGTGCATGTGCCCTTAAACAAACATCTCTCTCTTTAAAAAAAAAGCATTTCACCCCTTTCTCTTGGTGCACTGACCCAGTGACTGAGCCCTCGTCACTTGCCGAGTTTCCTATCCAGTCTAGCTCAGCACGTCTGAGCCGTGCCACGTTGACCTTTTGGGCTGAGAGTCTGTCGTGGAGCGCTATCTGGGCACTGTAGGGTGCTCTGCAGGACACCCAGCCTCTGCCCTCTGGATGCCAGTGGCACACCCCTGCCCCCACCCACATTCTGACAACCGAAATGTTTCTAGACATTGCCATGTCCCAGGGTGGGCCAGGGGAGGCAGTCTTGCCCAAGGTCAAGAGCCTCTAGGCTAACTGAATCCTCCCACACTGCACTCGGCTTCATTCTCATGAGCATGTGAACACGGAGAATAGTTCTGTGTAGACACAGGTTGGCCCCTCCCTTCCCATGAGCCTTTGCCCCATTGTAAGACCTCTTTGGATCCAAGAAAAGCCAAAGGATGGCTGACTCCCAGTATCAAGGCAGTTAAGTTGCAGGTGCTGGATGGGTGCTCGGACCCCCGAACCCGGCCTCAGGCCTGCCTCTGTGTAAGCAAATGTTGAGATAGACACTTTTCCTCTCTGTGCCTCGTTTTCCCAGTCTGTCCACTGCCTTTCATCAGCCCAGTGGGAAAAAGCTCTCTTGTGGTCTTTGTAGTGAAACTTCCACCCAGCTCCTTAGGAGATGCAGTGTGGAGTCCATAGAAGTCCAGCCTCCCCAACCCCCCGCCCCGCCCCAGCTTCTGAGAGCTATCACCAAAACCCTCTGCGGCCAGCAGAAGGTATAGCAGCTACGTCGCTGGACTCCCACATGACTGACCACCGTTCAAGCCTTGGATCCGGTGGCTTGAAAATCACACCAGACACATGTGCGTGCATCCCCAAGATCCTGGGAGGAGACTAGAGGAGAAGGGATTGTGGTGTGGCCATCCCCCCCGAGGGGTGATTTCTTGCTTTCCCTCTCACTGCCTCTGCCTCCCTCTCTCTCTCTCTCTCTCTGGAAAGCGCACACACCCTAAGGCAAAAACCTCTTAAAAAATTAACAAAAAAGCCCCCACAACAGCCTCCTCGAGCATCTTCCCTAGGGAGACGGGGAACCCCAGCCCCGACGGGAGGAAGCCCGACCCAGCCGTGCTCTGCTCTGTGACCCTCTCGAGAGGCTGTCGGAGCCACACGCCCTGGGGAGGAAGTGACTGTCAGTGAGCCTGCCAATGCTTCGTTCCCTCTGTAAACTCTTTGTAGCCCATACAAAGCAGCCGTCCTCCTTCATAAAGGAGTAACCTTGAGAATGAGCGTGCCCGTGTGTCAGGCCTCTGAAACGTCCCTCCGCAATTGGATTGTCATAGACGAATTCCAGCCGCCATGGCCGTGCGTTACCTTTGAAAGATCTGATTCAGCCAACAGATGCAGCATTGATAGAAATCTCACAGTGGCTGAAAGAAAAGTAGAAAGATGCTCTTGGAAAAGGTCCTGAATTGTTCAGCTTTCAGCTTCTATTAACTCGTGATTAATCTATGTCTGGGGAAAACGGGCGAAAAGGGGAAAAATGCAGAGAGAACATAGCCAGCCCAAACACCAGTGATTGCTTGAATCTAACCGGCGGTTCCATGCCAGCCAAGAGGATGGGACTGCTGCCGGAGGAGGGGACACCAGGGCGAAGGACTATACCATGTCCCTCTGCTAAGGGACAAAGATGCCACGCATGACGATCACCGTTCTCAGTGACAATCACTGTCAGCCTCATTCCCCCATCAGTTTGCGAAGGGATTTTTGGAGTCTTCTTTTGTGTGTGTGTTTTTTGTTGTTGTTTTGTTTTTTGTTTGTTTGAGATTTTTGCTGTAGAGCATGTGCACTTGCCAGACAGACAGAGAGAGAGAAATCATCCCTGAGGGTATGGCCGCGCTGCAATCCCTTCTCCTCTTAGGGTTTTGGCCAGGCACGCATACCCACCTGGCATGGGTTTCAATCCTCCAAATCGGTGACATGAGCTGTGGTCAGACAGCGGGAGTACAACGCTCTAACCACTACGCCACCTTGCTAGTCCCACTCTCAGAGTCTTTATAACAAAAGATAATAATCGAATTAAGAAAATAGATATCCCATGTTTAGAAATAGAACTGTAAGAGCTCTCTGCTCTCCCTGTCAGACAGCCGCACCGTGGAGACACCATTGTGAAGGTCAGAGTAAATGGATTTGGCTGTATTGCTTTTGTGGGGGGGGGGGGGATTTTTGGTATAGGGCATGCACACTTGCTAGAGAAACAGAGAGAAAGACAGAAAGTGAGAAATTACCCCCGGGGGGATGGCCATGCCACTATCCCTTCCCCATTCTCCTCTTGGGGTCTTGGGCACACATGACATGCGCCTGGTGTGTTTCAAGCTGCTGGGTCTGGGACTTGAACCACAATTGACTACGTGATAGTGCAGCAACGTAACTATTACGCCCTCTGCTGGCCCCTGGATTTGGCAGTATTGGGTGCCGGTCACCAGGGCTGCCTTTAACTCTGGTGAAGTGGATGCTGTCACCATCAGTGACCCCGTCATCACTTGAACTACAAGATCTACGTGTTCCAGCCTGATCCCACCACAGCAAGCCCACAGGGGACCGTCATCAACGGGAAGTCCATCACCTCTTCCAGGAGCACCATCCCGCCAACATCATGTGGGGTGATGCTGGTGCTGAGTACGCCGTGGGCTCCACTGGTGTCTTCAGCCCCTGGGGAAGCCTGGGGCTCACTTGAAGGGTGGGGCCCAAAGGGTCGTCATTTCCGCCCCTCTGCGATGGGTGTGGGCCAGAAGAAGTGCGCAGCTCCCTGAGGCTCAGCAGCAAAGCCTCCGGCACCGCCAGCTGCTTAGCCGCCCGGCCAAGGTCACTGCAACAACGCCGGCATTGTGGAGGGACTCATGACCACAGTCCATGCCGTCGCTGCCACCCTAAACGTCATGGGTGGCTGCTCTGGAAAGCGGTGGCGTGACCACCGTGGAGCTGCCCGGAACATCATGCCAGCATTGGCCGGCGCTGCCAAGGCTGTGGGCAGGGTCATCCCGGAGCTGAACGGGAAGCTCATGGGCATGGCCTTCCATGTCCGACCCCCAACATGTCGGTCATGGACCTGACCTGCCACCTGGAGAAAACTGTCAAATACGACGACATCAAGAGGGTGGAGAAGCAGGTGTAACAGGGCCCCCAAGGGCATCTTGGGCTACGCCGAGGACCAGGTCATCTGTGACTTCAACGTGACACTCTTCCACCTTCGCCCCTGGGGCTGGCATCGCCCTCAGCACCACATTGTCACGTCCGTTTCTTGGTGTGACAAGGAATTCGGCTACAGCAACAGGCGGTGGACCTCAGGGTCCACATGGCCTCCGAGGCGTAGCGCTCCCGACCACAGCCCCGGCGCGAGCACGGGGAGGAGAGAGGGCTGGGCTGCTGGAGGCCGTGCTCCGGCCAGTCCCCACCGCGCTGAGGACCCCCCGGGGCAGTCTCCCTCCCCATCAGTAAAGTACGCTGGATCAGCCCCAAACAGGCGCACACATAAATAGAACCGCAGGGACGTGTGAGGAAGAAAGGAACCATCAGGTTCCGTTTCGCCCCTTTGGTTCTTGGAGTATGGAGAGACACACCTGTGGGGACCAAGGCGAGGGCAGCAGAGGTCAGCGCAGGCCACGCAGAGGACCCCGATGGCGGTGCGCTCTCCCGTGTGCCCAGAATGCTCGTCACAGGGTGGGGCCGGCTCAAAGTCAGAGTCTGCAGCGGGTGAACTCCGCCATGGCCCTTCATGAGGCAGAGACAGCAGAGCAATCTCTTGGCGTGAGGGACAGAGTGCCTAAACCTTCCAGAACCTCTGGGGCTGTGTCCAAGCACGTCAGTCTCTCTGACCCACAACCTAAACCTCAGCGGGGGCTCCTGGAACAGGTGGAACCAAGAAAGACTGAGTGCAGGGGCTTTGCTCAG
>NW_006159876.1:3370512-3379909 GCF_000334495.1 Tupaia belangeri chinensis
CCGAGGGGAGGAAGCCCGCCCCAGCCGTGCTCTGCTCTGTGACCCTCTCGAGAGGCTGTCGGAGCCACACGCCCTGGGGAGGAAGTGACTGTCAGTGAGCCTGCCAATGCTTCGTTCCCTCTGTAAACTCTTTGTAGCCCATACAAAGCAGCCATCCTCCTTCATAAAGGAGTAACCTTGAGAATGAGCGTGCCCGTGTGTCAGGCCTCTGAAACGTCCCTCCGCAATTGGATTGTCATAGACGAATTCCAGCCGCCATGGCCGTGCGTTACCTTTGAAAGATCTGATTCAGCCAACAGATGCAGCATTGATAGAAATCTCACAGTGGCTGAAAGAAAAGTAGAAAGATGCTCTTGGAAAAGGTCCTGAATTGTTCAGCTTTCAGCTTCTATTAACTCGTGATTAATCTATGTCTGGGGAAAACGGGCGAAAAGGGGAAAAATGCAGAGAGAACATAGCCAGCCCAAACACCAGTGATTGCTTGAATCTAACCGGCGGTTCCATGCCAGCCAAGAGGATGGGACTGCTGCCGGAGGAGGGGACACCAGGGCGAAGGACTATACCATGTCCCTCTGCTAAGGGACAAAGATGCCACGCATGACGATCACCGTTCTCAGTGACAATCACTGTCAGCCTCATTCCCCCATCAGTTTGCGAAGGGATTTTTGGAGTCTTCTTTTGTGTGTGTGTTTTTTGTTGTTGTTTTGTTTTTTGTTTGTTTGAGATTTTTGCTGTAGAGCATGTGCACTTGCCAGACAGACAGAGAGAGAGAAATCATCCCTGAGGGTATGGCCGCGCTGCAATCCCTTCTCCTCTTAGGGTTTTGGCCAGGCACGCATACCCACCTGGCATGGGTTTCAATCCTCCAAATCGGTGACATGAGCTGTGGTCAGACAGCGGGAGTACAACGCTCTAACCACTACGCCACCTTGCTAGTCCCACTCTCAGAGTCTTTATAACAAAAGATAATAATCGAATTAAGAAAATAGATATCCCATGTTTAGAAATAGAACTGTAAGAGCTCTCTGCTCTCCCTGTCAGACAGCCGCACCGTGGAGACACCATTGTGAAGGTCAGAGTAAATGGATTTGGCTGTATTGCTTTTTTTTTCGGGGGGGGGGATTTTTGGTATAGGGCATGCACACTTGCTAGAGAAACAGAGAGAAAGACAGAAAGTGAGAAATTACCCCCGGGGGGATGGCCATGCCACTATCCCTTCCCCATTCTCCTCTTGGGGTCTTGGGCACACATGACATGCGCCTGGTGTGTTTCAAGCTGCTGGGTCTGGGACTTGAACCACACTTGACTAATAACTATTACGCCCTCTGCTGGCCCCTGGATTTGGCAGTATTGGGTGCCGGTCACCAGGGCTGCCTTTAACTCTGGTGAAGTGGATGCTGTCACCATCAGTGACCCCGTCACTTGAACTACAAGATCTACGTGTTCCAGCCTGATCCCACCACAGCAAGCCCACAGGGGACCGTCATCAACGGGAAGTCCATCACCTCTTCCAGGAGCACCATCCCGCCAACATCATGTGGGGTGATGCTGGTGCTGAGTACGCCGTGGGCTCCACTGGTGTCTTCAGCCCCTGGGGAAGCCTGGGGCTCACTTGAAGGGTGGGGCCCAAAGGGTCGTCATTTCCGCCCCTCTGCGATGGGTGTGGGCCAGAAGAAGTGCGCAGCTCCCTGAGGCTCAGCAGCAAAGCCTCCGGCACCGCCAGCTGCTTAGCCGCCCGGCCAAGGTCACTGCAACAACGCCGGCATTGTGGAGGGACTCATGACCACAGTCCATGCCGTCGCTGCCACCCTAAACGTCATGGGTGGCTGCTCTGGAAAGCGGTGGCGTGACCACCGTGGAGCTGCCCGGAACATCATGCCAGCATTGGCCGGCGCTGCCAAGGCTGTGGGCAGGGTCATCCCGGAGCTGAACGGGAAGCTCATGGGCATGGCCTTCCATGTCCGACCCCCAACATGTCGGTCATGGACCTGACCTGCCACCTGGAGAAAACTGTCAAATACGACGACATCAAGAGGGTGGAGAAGCAGGTGTAACAGGGCCCCCAAGGGCATCTTGGGCTACGCCGAGGACCAGGTCATCTGTGACTTCAACGTGACACTCTTCCACCTTCGCCCCTGGGGCTGGCATCGCCCTCAGCACCACATTGTCACGTCCGTTTCTTGGTGTGACAAGGAATTCGGCTACAGCAACAGGCGGTGGACCTCAGGGTCCACATGGCCTCCGAGGCGTAGCGCTCCCGACCACAGCCCCGGCGCGAGCACGGGGAGGAGAGAGGGCTGGGCTGCTGGAGGCCGTGCTCCGGCCAGTCCCCACCGCGCTGAGGACCCCCCGGGGCAGTCTCCCTCCCCATCAGTAAAGTACGCTGGATCAGCCCCAAACAGGCGCACACATAAATAGAACCGCAGGGACGTGTGAGGAAGAAAGGAACCATCAGGTTCCGTTTCGCCCCTTTGGTTCTTGGAGTATGGAGAGACACACCTGTGGGGACCAAGGCGAGGGCAGCAGAGGTCAGCGCAGGCCACGCAGAGGACCCCGATGGCGGTGCGCTCTCCCGTGTGCCCAGAATGCTCGTCACAGGGTGGGGCCGGCTCAAAGTCAGAGTCTGCAGCGGGTGAACTCCGCCATGGCCCTTCATGAGGCAGAGACAGCAGAGCAATCTCTTGGCGTGAGGGACAGAGTGCCTAAACCTTCCAGAACCTCTGGGGCTGTGTCCAAGCACGTCAGTCTCTCTGACCCACAACCTAAACCTCAGCGGGGGCTCCTGGAACAGGTGGAACCAAGAAAGACTGAGTGCAGGGGCTTTGCTCAGAGTGTTGACCATCTGCCGAGGCTGGGCCACCAAGTGCGCCCCTGTCCCTGACAGCCATGCAGGCACCTACCGCCCCTTCTTTCTCCAACAGGGAGGGTCAGAATGTCTTTGAACACTCCTCCTTTACACCCGCTCTTCTTCATTATATATTTAGAACTTTTAGTGCTTTGCATCTTAACATAAATACCGGTTTGGGACAGTTAGAGAACGCACAGACATTTAGAGAAGAACATTCAAAATCATTCTTAATTTCTCACCCCAGAGGTAAGCGCAGACCATGTGGCTGTCTGTTCATTCTTCATCCGTGGCTGTGTCATTTCAGTTTTTCTCCTGGTTTAGGTCATGACCTCGCACGGAATTTGTTTATTTCCCCCTACCCTTATATCACTGAATATTTTGCTAAACAATCAAATACCTCTCTAACGTTCCTTCCTGTGGGTGGTCACAATTCGTTTAACTAGTACCCTATTGTGGAGGCGGCGTGAGGCAGCGCATGAAACATGGCAGACAGATCTGGGTTTGAATCCCAGCTCTGCCACGCACTGACTTTGCCGTGTGACATCGCCCACGTGTTGTGTGTCAAGGAGGGGTTCAAATGCCCCATTCACAGGCTTATTTGGAGATCGGAAATGCATGTTAAGTGTGTGGTGTTCTAATAGCCTGGTCACATATTATTTATTATTATTTAAATTGCTACGCTTTTCCCGATGTTATAAATAATGCTTCAGGGGACATCTCTGTGCATAAATCTTTCTCCATAACCCTGATGGTTTCCTTAGGATAGATCCTGAGAAATGGAATTACAAAACCAGAGAGTCTGAATCGTTTTAGATCCCCTGACATATCACCCTGAATTGTTTTGAAACCTTTACCAGCATTAAAAAAAAAAAAAAAACTTTACTGTTTTGATAGAGGAAAAGTGGGATCCAATTGTTGTTTTGACTCGATGATTAATGAGACTAAACATTTTCTGAAATGATTATTAGCTACTTGCACTTACCATTCAGGATCTGCCTGCTCCTGTCCACCCCCTCATGTTCTGTGAAAAACCCGGGGCCCCTGGAAGAGAAACAGCTTGGCTGGGCTTCACACAATTAGTTTGTTCTTTAATTCATTCGCCAAATCTGAACCGAGCACCTCGGGCGTGCCAGGGACTCTGCCGGGCGCTGAGAGGCAGACAAAGGGCTGTCCCCCCGCGGAGCCGCAGCCCAGTCGGGGAGGCAGATGATAAACAAGTCAACAGACACAGAAAATCATTATGCACCGTGAAAGCTGCCTTCATTCCCAATTATTTAATTGGGCAGTGAATCCGAGCCAGGCCTTGGGATCCACTGGTAGCCCAGGAGACAAAGCCTCTGTCCTCACAGAACGCAGCAGGCCAAGACTTGTGCCCTAGCTCCGCCCACTTTGCTCCTCCTGGCCGTACCCCTCCGCCAGACTCCAGGTGGCACAGGGACTCTGAGAGCCTGGTCCCTCCACCCAGCTTCTCTGTCCTGCAAGTCTGGGCCCTCCCAGGAGCAGATGCCAAGAGCGAGGTTTGCTTGGGACTGGGCAGGCTGGGAGAGCTACCAGACCACAGGTCTGGCCCCTGCCTGGGAGAGGTGACTCCTCAGTCCTAAGAAAGGTGGACAAGAGAGGGAGTCTTGATGCCAAAGGTGCCAGTGCACGGGGTCCCTGAGCTACCTTAGTGTCCCTGCTGTGCTCCAGCTGGGAGCAGCTCCTTGGGAAATGCGGCTCAGGGTTCTAGACCCAGCAGCAGGGCCGTGGGCCAGTTATGCTCCTGCAGAGCTCCGAGCAGCACTCAGCCATCACACCTGTCTGTCCTGATCATGTGCAGACGGTGGCTGTTGGCTCAGATCGCCGCAGGGAAGGGACTGTCCACTCTGCAGAGCTGCCAGGCAACCCCTCCCTCCTCCAGCTAAATGGTCCTCCCTCTGGTCTGGGCCGATGTTGGTCGCTAGTGAAGAGCCCAGCAAAGCGCAGGTTGAGGGGATTCTCTCTAGGGCAGACGTTGCCAGAGAGGGGAGGCCCATCACCCTACTGGCTTGTCTTAACTCAGCCCATAGTCACTGAGCACCCACGTTCACAGAGAGCCCCTGGGCCCCATTGCTGCCTTCTGGTGCCTATCCTCATGCTAGACACCGTAAGTAAGGGAGGGATGAAATTCCAGATCCCAGAGGCCACAAGGCAAGGGACTAAAGAGGCCACCTTCTGCTTTGGTCTCTGTGTATTTGTCTTATACAGAGCCTCTGCCACTTTGCACTGTGTGACTTGAGGCCACACCCTAAGTCTCAGTTTCTGGAGGCCAGTGAGGCCACAAGGCCTTGGTATCTTCTGATAAGCAAACCAAGCACTGAGCAATGATCCTCAGAGGCCCTTTGATCCTGCTGCCCTGGGTAGACCACTCCAGGTGGGGAGAAGGGGTGGCAGAGATGGGACATGGCTGTATCCCTAACCAGACTGTCCTCTCACCCTCCTCTTGTCTGCTCAGCTGCCACCCAGTAACTGGAGCGTGTTCCTGCCAGCCGGGCTGGTCTGGCCCCTACTGCAATGAGTCCTGCCCCGCTGGCTACTACGGCGACGGCTGCCAGCGGCCTTGCACCTGTCAGAATGGCGCCGACTGCCACAGCGTCACTGGGAGCTGCACGTGTGCCCCAGGCTTCATGGTAAGGCAGAGGGACCTCCCTGACCCCCACGGGCCAGCTCCTCCACCTCCTGGCTGTGCCCCCAGGGGTGAAGAGTGGGAGTGTCTCCTGTGTGTCTGAGAGAGTCCTCACCTACGGAGCCCCCAGAGCTGTTCTCAAAGAGCTGGGGGTTGCAATGATAAAAGTAACAAGGGCGGTCCTTCCCATGGTCCCCCAACTCTGAAACTCGGCCGTCTTCCTTTGTGGCCGGCTCCTCCCTGTCCATGTCCTTAGGCACACACAGTTTTTCTGTCATCGTGACCACAGCACAGAAGCAGCCTTCTGCTGTCTGCGTTCCTGTTGTTGCTTGGGCTAAAGTAACAAGGGCGGTCCTTCCCATGTTCCCCCAACTCTGAAACTCGGCCGTCTTCCTTTGTGGCCGGCTCCTCCCTGTCCATGTCCTTAGGCACACACAGTTTTTCTGTCATCGTGACCACAGCACAGAAGCAGTTTGGCAATCAGCCTTCTGCTGTCTGCGTTCCTGTTGTGGCTTGGGCTTCCGTGTCACCACGGTGTCACCACCTGGGCTCCCTAATGGTCATCGGCCATGGCTCCCTAGCACTGCAGGGGTGCGGCACCCCCGCCCCCTCAGCCACTCCCTTCCTGCTGCAAGTTGAGTTGTTCGTTGCTCCCAGTGCCCACAGCGAGTGTCGCAGTGGGGATCTTCAGAAAGCGGCTTCCCCCTCTCCTGCAGGACTGTTTGTGGAGTGCATCCCCAGGGTCAGTGGGCATAGTATATTTATGGCTCTCGCTGGCCGCTGCCCATGGCTTCCCTCCAGGGTTCTGTAAACCCGCACTGCCGCCCGTCGGGTACCAATGTACCTGTTTCAGAACAGCTTTGCTAACGTTTTTTTTCTTTAATTTTTGCTAATTATATAGGTAGAAAATGGGTCCTCACTGTTGCTCTGATTTACATTTCTCTGATTACGAGGAAGAGTGAACATTCTCCCCATGTGTTTGTTTACTACTCGTATTTCCTCATGCATTATGCCGGTCTTTATGAAGTTTGATTCCGGGAGCTCAGCGCTGGACGCGCAATTCTGTCTGAAGGCGGGGTGTGCCCAGGGAGTCTGAGGAGCTGAACACTCAGGTTCCCTTGGCCTTCGCGCCGAAGGGAGTAGTTTGCACAGCTGAGGGTGTGTGGCCTTGAGAATCAGTCTGGGTCTCTGGGTCGGATCCTGGCTGTCCTGCTCACCACTAGTGTCGGCTCGGACCAGGGTTTAGCCTCGCTCAGGCTCTGTTTCTCATCTGTGGATGGAACCTCTGCCTTGCAGGGCTGTTGTCAGATGCAGAGCTAGGACCTGGGCCTTGTAGCAGCCCTTCCCAGACACTGGTGAGTTTGCAAAGTCGCCTGTGGGCCTTGTTGGGTCTCAGGTTCTGGGCCAGCAGGTGGCATGGAGGTTAAGGTGCTGGATCCCACATGGCTTAGGGCACTGTTCAAGTCCTAGAACCAGCAGCTTGAAAAATCACGCTGGCGTGCGTGCGTGTGCGTGTGTGCCCAAAATCCCTAGAGGAGAATGGAAGAGAAGGGATTGCAGCGTAATCATTCCCCCTGGCGGAGGAGAGTGATTTCTCTCCCTCTCTGTCTATCTCTGGAGAGTGCACACACCCTATAGCAAAAAAAAAAAAAAAAAAAAAGAGAGAGAGAGAGAGAGAGAAAAGGTTGCAGGTCCTGACTCAAGAGAGAGCCGAGGATCTGCATTCCTAACAAGCTCCCAGGCGATGCGATGCCATTGAGCAGGGCTGTCACCCTTGAGTAGCAAAGCCACGTCTCCACTTGGGCTGCGTGGAGGAGTAACCTGAGGAGCTTGGCAAGTGCCGATGCCTGGGGCCGGCTCCCGGGTCTGGCGTGGTCTGGCCAAGGCCAGTGTGCTGCCTACGTAGCTACAAGGATGCGCTTGTCATGACCATGGCAGCCTGGTGACAATGCATTGACGGGCAGGTTGTCCCTGGCCTGCAGAGCAGGGCTCAGGACGAAACACCGCTCAGCCCGCCCCTCCCCCTCCCCGGTTCCGCTTTAACTGGAGTGAAAATGAACTCATCAGCACCCTGGAAAAGGAGAGAGGCTACCTCCTACAGGGTTCCTCTAATTTACCTGTGTTGGTGTGGATTTTTACCTTAACTTCTGCAGAAGAAAAGCAAGTGCCCTTGGTTTGGGGTTTGGATAGGATGAGAATAGCTGTTTGGGGCTAAAAATCTCACATAACCCAGCCCAGCAGGTGGCATGGTGTTTAAGGCACTGGATCCCATGTGGCCGGCTGTGTGGTTTGGGTTCTGGACCTGGTGGCTTGAAAATCATGCCAGCACGTGTACACGCGTGCCCCAAATCCCAAAAGGAGAATGGAGGAGAAGGGATTGTGGTGTGGCCATCCCCAGTAGGGGTGATTCTCTCTCTCTCTCTCTCTCTCTCTGGTGAGCACATGCTCCCTACAGAAAAGAAAGAGAGAAAAAAAAAAGAAAAAGAAAAAACCTCACATAACCAAAGAGATAGGTGTCTGACTACTCCTAGCAGCTGATGGGGCATCCTGACAGCCCAGCGTGGCTGCCAGTGTAGTTCTAGGGCTTTGAGCACGTGGCTTCCCCCAGGGTCCAGCTCCTGTACCTGTAAGTGGCAGTGTGCAGGAAGAGATGAACCAAGTGACGTCCAAGGTGGTCCGTGTGGACTCCAGAGACCACGCCAGAAATAGGAAACACAGCTTCTGGGGCAAACGAGAGAATGTAGAAGCAAGGTGTGTGCGTGGTGGGAGCGGGAAGGGCACCGAGCACGCAGCGTCTGGTCACATGCACTGTCCACGGCCTGCTGGGCCTCCCTGTCCACCCTTCTCCCCTCCCCTACTGACTCGTCTCTGCTCTTCAGAAGAAGGGAAAATCAGGGACCCTGGGGGGCCTGGCGAGGCTAGTGTGTGTCCACTGCCACAGGCCAGAGTTCCCATCTGGGATGCAAATGACTTCCGTCCTTGAGCTTTGGGGGACCTGGAGCTTGTCAGAAGCATCTCACTGTGGAGTCCGCCTGCCTGCGCCTCCCAGCTATGACAGATTGTGAGCCAAGCTGCCCTGGTGAGACTCGGAGAATCCACACCCCTCTCCCCTGCCCAGCTTCATTATGCCTAGAAAGACTCTCACAGGGCCCTGTTGGTGTCGGGCGGAGCCGCCTGAGGTGATCAGAGGCCAGTCAGTGTTCTCGGACACCATGACTCATTACTGCGTGCACTCCCGCCTCATCCCCGCTCCTGAATGAACGTGACTTCTTGAATTTGCCAGTTCTGGTTGAAGGGGAAATTGGCACTCAGCACCTGCCCAGCAGTCGGTAATAATTTGCAATGCTTTGGTGGCTGGTTGGTTATGAATTTAGGGACCTGCCTTTTTCCGTGAAAGATTTTAGAGTGGGAAATTAGATAAGGACTCATTTTAAAAGCCATCGTCCGGGTGTCTGGAGACCTGCATCCAGGGCCTCAGTTTCTTCATCTGCAAGATGGGAAGGGTCAGTCCATCGTGCTTGCTACTGGCTGTGAGTAGCCAGCATGGGCATGGCTGTCCCCTCCCCACAGAGCGCTCCCTACCAAGGAGCCTCAGGGAGGATGGGGGACAGCTTAATGCAGGCAGATTCTGCGGGCTGAAGGACGGGTGCTGAGAGGTGCAGCCCCGGCCCTGGGAGCGCAGCGGCAGCCACGTTTGGTGCCTTGGGTATGCTTCCTCCTTCCCTCCCAGGACTCTGCACACTGACGCCGCTAAGGACTTTGGGGTAGGGAGGGTTTAGAGAGGCTAATCAGGGCCGGCTCCACGGCCTCATGGTTAAGGGAAGTAAGGCCCCGCATGGTCAACTGTGGCTCAAATCTCAGCCCTGGTAGCTTGGAAAGCACGGCAGGGGGGGGGGTGTGGGGGG
>NW_006159876.1:3379942-3403248 GCF_000334495.1 Tupaia belangeri chinensis
GTAGCTTGGAAAGCACGGCAGGGGTGTGTGTGTGTGTGTGTGTGTGTGTGTGTGTGTGTGTGTGTGCGCGCGCGCCCCAAATCATGACAAGATGGAAAACTGAGAAAGGGTTGTGGCGTGACTCTGTCTCATTGGGATATGCTTGCTCTCTCTCTCTCTCTCTCTCTCTCTCCCTCTCTCTCTGGTGAGCACATATACCCTCTGGCAATTTAACAAAAAATAAAAGAGAGAGAGACCAGCAGTTGGCAAATGGTTACATCACTGGACTCCCATGTAGCTGATTACAGTTTGAGTCCCAGGCCTGGTGGCTTAAACTCAAGCCAGGCATGTGTACATGCATGCCCAAGATCCTGCGAGAATGGAGGAGAGGGGATTGCAGTGTGGCTATGCCCCAGGGGGATGATTTCTCACTTTCTGTCTGTCTGTCTCTTTTCTCTCTGTCTTTCCGGCAAATACACATGCCCTATAGCAAAAACTTCTTTAAATAATTAAAAAGTAAAGAAAGAAAGAAAGGAAGGAAGGAAGATGAAAGAAAAAGAGAGAGAGAGAGAAAGAGAGAGAGAAAAATAAAGACAGAAAGAAAGAAGAGAAAGGTAATTGTGGACCAGCAGATAGTGTAGTGGCTATGTCACTGGACTCCCATATAGTCCACTGTGGTTTGAGTCCCAGACCCGGCAGCTTAAAACTCACACTGTGTGTATGTGCGTGCATGTCCAAAATCCCGAAAGGAGAACGGAGAAGGGATTTCAGCATGGCCACCCCCTCAGGGGGTGATTTCTCGCTTTCTGTCTCTCTAATGAGTACATGTACCCTATAGCAAAAGTCTCTAAAAAAGAAAAGGGACCAGGACCAGCAGTTGGTATAATGGCTATGTCGTTGGACTCCCATGTAGTCAACCGTGGTTCGAATCCTGGACCCGGTGGCTTAAACTCACACTGGCGCATGCGCATGCATGCCCAAGATCCTGAGAGGAGAATGGAGGAGAAGGGATTGCGGCATGGCCATCCCTCTGGGGGGTGATTTCTCGCTTTCTGTCTCTCTGTCTCTCCCTGTCTTTCTGGTGAGTGCACGCCCCTATAGCAAAAACCTCTCCAAAAAAGAAAAAGAAAAGAAAAGGGACCAGCTGATGGCATGATGGTTATGTTGCTGGATGCCCATGTAGTCACCCACAGTTCGAGTCCCAGATCTGGCAGCTTAAAACTCACACCAGGCATGTGTGTGTGCATGCCCAAGATCCCAAAAGGAGAATGGAAGAGATGGGATTGTGGCATGGCCATCCCTCCAGCAGGTGATTTCTTACTTTCTGCCTCTCTGTCTCTGTCTGTCCAGTGAGTGGCTGCACCCTATAGCAAAAATCTCTGAAAAAATTAAATTAAATTAAATTTTTAAAAAGAAAAAAGAAAGTTAATCAGACCCTGCCCCACCATCAGGCAGCATCTGTGCACACTAGCAGTGGCCACCGCTGAGTCCTCGCTGCCCGCATCACCTCGTCTCTGCCTCACAGAGCCCACGAGGTGCACTTGTGCTGTCTTCCGGTTGCAATGACCTGCCCCAGATCACAGAACCAGCGTTGGGAGTCACTGGACTCTCATAGGTCGATGGTCTTTGATTGAGGTGTCACCACAGAACTGCACAGATCGAAGTTCAAGTCCTGTCCTTCTGTCCTACTCTGCCTGCTGGGAGTCACTTAGCCTGCCGAAGCCTGAGTTTCCTAGTCTGTTGAGAGGAGACTTTGCTGTGAGAGTGAGAAATGTCACATGCAAAGTTCATAGTTTGGGACCAGCAGTTAGCATAATGGCTATGTCGCTGGACTCCCATGTAGTTGACCACGGTTCGAGTCCCAGACCCAGTGGCTTGGACTCACTCTGGGTGCATGTGCGTATGTGCCCAAGATCCCAAGAGGAGAATGGAGGAGAAGGGATTGCGGCGTGGCCATCCCCCCGGGGGTGATTTCTCACTTTCTGTCTCTCTGTCTCTGTCTTTCTGGTGAGCGCACGCGCCCTATAGCAAAAACCTCTAAAAAAGAAAGAAAGAAAGAAAGAGAGAGAGAGAGAGAGAGAGAGAGAAAGAAAGAAAGAAAGAAAGAAAGAAAGAAAGTAAGTTAGTTCATAGTTCAGTGCCTGAGACACAGTGGACACCTGGTAACTGAGAACAATTACTGACAAACTAGGAGAGCGGGGGCGACACCGCTGCCCCGGAGCCCAGCGCCCCCTCTCCACAGTGAGGTTCCCGGATGAGCTGCACTCAGGAGACCCCGATGGAGCAGAGCTGCGGACACGCACAGCTGCCGTTCCAGCCAGTTTCTCCCAGCACCAGGTCACCTCAAGGGGTCGTATCAGGAAGCACCGTGAGGTGGATGTGCCTGGGAAAGCAGAATCACTTGAGGTGTGCTTTGGTGAATGGCCCTAGGGCTGCCTGGTGGGGGAGCCAGGAGGCAGGAGAACTATGATTCTGCTCACCTTTGGGGCTTCCTGCCCTCATCTGTAAAATGGGGTGAGATTCTCGGCCCAGCACCAGTCATTCCAATGTATCACAGCTGAGAGCTGTGTGGTTTCAGCACCTTGGACAGCTCCACAGGCCACCCTCTGAGGCTGCTGGGTAGCCCTTTAGAAGAGAGGCCAGCAGGCGGCATGGAAGTTAAGGCACTGGCTCCCACATGGCTGACAGCATGGTTTGAGTCCCAGACCTGGCAGCATGAGAGTCATGTTGGATGCATGTACATGCCCAAAATTCCAAGAGGAGACTAGAAGAAAAGGGATTCAGTGTGTCTCCCTGGGGTGGTGGTGGTGGTGGTGATTTCTCACTTTCTCTGTCTAGTAAAAAAAAAAAAAGAAGAAGAAGAAAAAGAAGGAGTCTTGCCCAAACAGAACACCAGGGTGACAGAGAAGGGACACAGACAAGTTTAGACCTGGCAGAGCCCTGGGGCACCTGCAGTGTCTCTATGAGGCACGCCCAGGCAAGGTGTGGCTGTGCTGTGGACAAGGGGGTGGCTGAGTGGAGCTGAGTGGAGCCGTCTGTCCGCTTGAAGGGTAGGTTCCGCATCACCCTTCCCTGTGGCTCCTCACGGCCACCAAATAATGCTCAAGCTCTGACGCTTCCTGACCTGCCTTCCAGAGTAGTCGGCCCACGCTAATCTCAGACCCTGCTGAGTCCTGCCCCAGCCATGCCCTGGCCACACACAAGTCACTTTCCCCAGTACCCATCTGCGTTGGGGCATCTACGCCTCTTCTCAAGCTTTTCCTATTCCTGCACCTCCTGACCACCCAGCCACTGTGCCTACACACCACGAACGTCTCACATAAGCCATCTTTGAAATGCATGAAATCCTTGGAAGGGGCAATGCCCTTAAAGCAGGAGTGCCTAGGCTGACCTTATAGGAGCGTTGGCAGCAGGACTGGGCTGGAACCTCCATACTGGCATCCTTGCTGTGAGATAAACAGGTGTCTGCAGTGGGACGGCAGCAGCTAGCCCCCAGCATCAGCTCCAGTGTTCTCGGGGTGATGGTGTGAGTGTCTCCTTATGCAGCACTCCGGGGTGAGAGTCCTGCCTTCAGAAACCAGCTCAGTTGCTCATTACAGCTGTGTGACCTTGTCAAGATGTTGTACCTCACAGGTGGCATGGTGGTTAAGGTGCTGGACGCCCACATGGCTGACTCTGGGTCGAGTCCTGGACCTGGCAGCTTCTTTCTCACTTTCCATTTCTCTCCTTCTTGTCTTTCTCTGGTCAAATTAAAAGAAGAAGGATAATAACAACAAAATTAAATAAATTTTTATTTAGCTTTTATTTATTCATTAATGTATTTTAATTTGACCAGAGAGACACAGAGTGAGAGAGAGGGAGAGTGAGGAAGCAAGCCACCAGGGTTGGTGGTTGGCCATGAGGGAGTGTCTAGTGCCTTAACCATCACGCCACCCGCTGGCCCCTTAAATAAATAATTCTTAAAAAAAGAAAAAATAGATATAGTACCTCTCTGTGCCCATTTTCTTATATGTGAAAAATGAATAACAATATAAAGCCCAGAAGATTACTGGGCTGATTAAATGAATTAGTATGCATAAAGTGCTTCAAATGCTCAGCCTCTTAGCGATCAATCTACCAAATATTCCCTAGTATTATTATTGTTGTTGTTGTTTACCCCAAGGGGTCTCCCACTGAAGAGGCTGACTAGTCCCCGGCCGGCCCGAGCGCCCTGTTTGGGGGCGAGACAAAGGGAGCAATTACTGCAGCTTCCTCCCGGCTGGGAGCTGCCGGGTGCCCAAGGGTCCCCTGGTTCCCAAGAGCAGCCCCAGAGGCTGGAATCGACTCTTGTTGCAGGGGGAGAAAGCATTCCTCAGCCCCCGATCAGCTCTCCTTCCCGTCTCAGTCTCGCCTGGGCAGCCGCCCGATGGTGACTCCTCCATGCTGTTGGACTGAGTGCTGCTGCCACGCTGCCTGCAGTGAGCAACCTGTGAGGCCACTGCCAGGCTGTGAAGCCATGATTTCCCAGACCCCTCCACCAGCGACTCCGGCGTGGAGCCCGCACAGCTGGGAGATGAGCGGCCCTCCGGCCATCGCTCAGCCCAGATGCTTCCTTGCAGCTCCAGCCAGGACGGGGGCCAGGAGTGCAGGACACGGGGGAGAGGGCCTCGGGGTCCCCTCCCTTGGGGTTGGGGGCCCATATTCCTCCCCAGGATGACAGCATTTCTGTTACCTTAAAGGACTCATCTATTTATGCTGCAGCTTTCTAAAGCCCTGTCGGCCGTTACTGAACCCTGCATGCCGATAGGGGAGCGGCCACTCCATCACCTAAATGAACAAACTCATTTCTGCATTTTTCTCCCCTTTCTCTGCTGCCGTCCAGAGGGCACACGCAAACCTCAGCCGCTCTGGCTGCCGAATGTGGGAGTGGGTGAGTTATAAAAATCCGGATCAGTGGAGCAGTGATAGGATTTTCCTCCAAGGTTTCTAATGTCCTTTAACGGCGTCCGCCTCCCACAGCCACCCCCAGCCACAGGGGCTGAGTGCATGTCTGCCTGTCGGGCAGCGCTCACGCTAGGACCAGGGAGTGAGGGCAGCAGAGCCAGGGGGAGACGCAGATGGAAAAGGACGGCCAGGTGATGCCCATATGTGTGCACGTCTCCTGTTCCAATTGTTCCGTTCTCCATCAAACCAAGGCCTACACACTGTTGGCCCTCCAGGCAGAAAGCCAGCTTCTCACCCCCGCCCCCACCACTGACAAATTTCCTACTTATTGTACCAGAAGAGTTTCTTGGTGGCGTGTAGTTAAGGTGGCTGAATTCCACAAGGCTGGCTGCATGGTTCGAGTTCTGGACCCACTGGCTTGAAAAATACCAGGTGTGGGTGCCTGCATGCCCCAAAACCCAAGAGAATGGAAAAAGGACTGCAGCCTGGCCATGCCCTCCAGGGGTGCTTTCTCACAGTCTGTCTCCAGTGAATACACCTGTAGCAAATGGAGCAAATTTGTACCTGTAGCAATGTTTTTTTTAAGAAAAGATTTTCCTAGCTGTGCTGGGACAGAGGACTTCACCCTCCAGCTGCCATGCCCCTGTGAGCGGAAGAGCCCAGGTAGTGCAGGAGGGCAGAAACGATCCCAGGGCGTAAACACACTCGGTGCTGCACCCAGCTCTGCCGCCTCCTGCCACGGGGCCTCGGTGGCTTACTTAAGCTTCTCAGCACTTCATTTTTCATCTGTGAAGCAGGGATCGCACCCCTCTTCTCAGAATTGAATTAGACAAATATGTACGGTGCTGGGAACAAAGCCTGGCAGGGGTAGGTGCCTGGTACACGTTTGTAAGGCCACCGTTGTGGTCACCACAGGCACCAGCAGATGGCATAATGGCTATGTCGCTGGACTCCCACGTGGTCAATCGTGGTTCAAGGCCCAGACCCGAAGGCTTAAACTCACACCGAGCACGTGTGCGTGCGTGCCCAAGATCCCGAGAGGAGAATGGAGGAGAAGGGATTGCGGCATGGCCATCCCCCCTGGGGGGTGATTTCTCGCTTTATGTCTCTCTGTCTCTGTCTGGCGAGCACACGTGCCCTATAGCAAAAACCTTTCTGAAATAAATAAATAAAGAAAGAAGACAACAGACCACAGGCAAAGGGCAGGGACTGATAGGCTGGGTCAGATAGGCTGGGTTGGAGCCCCAAGTGTGTCGTGCAATAGCTGTGTGACCTTAGACGTCGTCCTGGGCTCTGTGTGCCTCAGTTTCTCATCTGTCAATGGGTTAGCAATGGCAACGCCAGCCCTTCGGATCGGTGGTGTGCTGGCTGAGAGGAGTGTCCCTCTGGAAAGCAGAAGCTCCTCCTCATGATGGGAGAGTTGGGGGGATGCTCAGCGCATCCCTCGGGCCCCCTCTGATCTCAAGAAGGAGAAACGCAGGCCACAGCAAACCAGAGCAGCGCCAGGGTGGGATGTAGGCGACTCCTTCCCGGTCCAGGCTCTCTCCACCATCACCACCGTCACCTCTCAAAGGCAGGGACCCAAGTCCATGAGGGCTTTTCTGTAATGTTTACCGACTCCAAAGTGCATACCCGGAGGTCCAGCAGAGGAAAACATGGGTCTGTTTACTTACGTAGAGCAAGCAGGACAGAGGTACTGATTACCGGCCAGTAGGGAGCCCAGATGCCGGGGAGCACAAGCTTGTTCTCTGGTTAAGAACAAAGCATACCTGGACCAGCAGTTGGCATAATGGCTATGTCGCTGGACTCCCATGTAGTCGACTGTGGTTTGAATCCCGGACCTGGTGGCTTAAACTCATGCCCGGCGTGTGTGCATGTGTTCCTAAGATCCCGAGAGGAGAATGGAGGAGAAGGGATTGTGGTGTGGCCATCCCCCCCAAGGGGTGATTTCTCACTTTCTGTCTCTGTCTTTCTGGCGAGCACACGTGCCCTATAGCAAAAGCCTCTCCAAAAAAAAAAAAAAGCATACCCAAACCAATCAAAGATCAATGCAGACTTTCTGCCTCCAAGACAGGGGTCTGGTTTCTCCATACATGCTCTGAGGATTGTAATAAAAAGTTATCTTATCAATGAGCAGAATCAGCTGAGTGAGTTTAGGGGTGAGCGCCTCTAATCTTGTGATGTGGACTGGGGGGGGGGTACGCATACCTCCTGGAAGGCCCAACCTTAAGCACATTCCCTGAGGTAAAAAGTAACAGTACTTAGGGCCCAGCTGTGCAAAGCAGGGACAGAGGGGTGAAGACAGCAGGATGCTCAAACAGTCCCACCCCCTCCATGGAGTCTGCTGTCTCCAGAACTGACAACAGAATCCCACCCCCACAGCTGCAGGAAGGGAAGGCGGAGGGAGAAACCAGGGGTTAAATCAGCTGGCAGTCAATCTGCAGAACAAATTAGTGTCACTAAAATGAGTCGCGCCTTCACCCCCCCCCACCCCGGCCATCACATCTATGGCTTTTTACTGGAAACTGCTGGCCCTCCTGCTGTAATAACCACACCTTAAGCAGTGAGACCGCCCTCTGGGTCCTGCCCCCTCCTCCTTCCTGGTGCCCCATAACCGGTCTGGAGCAGGGACTTTGGCTTCAGGCAGAGAAAGAGCTGTTGCGGCAGGTCTGCACCCCCCACCACCACCATGTTCCTTCTGTCCAAGTCCCAGAGCAGACAGGGCTTCTGCTGGCTCCCAGTCCTGGAGAGAGCCTAGCCTGGGTCTGACCTGTTTGACCCCCAGAGACTGGGAGGCGCCCCCGAAGGGTCTAGGGGAGGTGGACAGCAGTGGGGGTAACCATGGCTCACTCACATACGAGCTGGGTAACTGCAGGGCACCCCAGCCCAGGCACCTGTTCTGTGCACGTTAGGGTCATTCTCACAACCCTGACTGATCCTCAGCTTGCCGGTGAGGAGACTGAGACCCTGAGGGGCGAAGTAACTTCCCTAGCTGTGAAGCAGCCCCCAGGAGCCGAGCCCATAGCTATTTGAACCCAGAGCCTGCACTTCCGGCCCTAGCCCAGAGAAAGGAGAGGGCCACAAACTTATAGCTGAATAACCAGCTTAAGACGCTCTGGGGGCTTTTTCTAGGGAAGCAGGAGGCCAGCAGCCGGCGTAGTGGTTAAGGCACTAGATTCCCATGTGGCTGTCCAGTTTGAGTGCTGGACCCAGCAGCTTGAAATTCACACTGGGCATATGTGTGCATGTCAACGGAAAATAACCAACTCTAAAAAATTAATAATTAATGCAGTTTATTTCTAAGCAGAATATGAGTGATCTAGGCCCGGAAAGAAGACAAAACATGCCTTTCTCTCAGGGTGATCAGGTACAGAGGTTCCTTTTATTTGATTTTGAAAGCGAGAGACAGAGTTTGGAATTTAGTGAAAAGTTTTTCCATTGGTCTGGCCCAAAAAGGTGGGACATGTGGCGGGGCAGGGGGAGCTTGTAGGTTGCAGGTGGGTCTATAGTTTTTAGGGTGGTGATAGGAAAAGGAAAGTTGCCAAGATCAGAAAGGAATGTACTTTAACAGTGATGAGGAGGGTAAATATACATCACAAAGATACCCCAGTACTATGCCCAGGGCAGGATGTAGGAAGAATCCTGTTACCAATGGCCCACAATGGTCTGTCAGCATCTGTGGGCATGTCTCTCTCTAGGCCTTCTGGAAAGGACCTTGGAAAAAGCAGTCAGACTTCTGTCCACACGTGTGTGCCCAACCTCCTGAGAGGAGAATGGAGGACAAGGGATTGCAGCATGGCTATACCCCTGGGAGGCGATTTCTCTCCATCTCTCCTACAAGTCTGTGCTCCCTATAGCAAAAATCTAAACAAACAAACAAAAACCTAGGGAAGCGGACAACCTCAGAGACCTAATTTTCTCTGAGGGAGCCTGAGTGGACTCCCGCCCTTTGTCTTCTCTGGGAGGTGGGCTGGACTCTAAGCCTTAGAGCAGCCCCCTCAGGTCAGCTCTCCTGTGAGGAGCGTGAGGCAGGTGGCATTACTGTATTTCTTCTTTTTAAATTTATTTTTAATTATTTAATTTTATTTATTCATTTATTTTCATTTGACCAGAGAAAGAGACACAGAGAGAGAGAGAGAGAAAGAGAAAGCAAGCCGCGGTCCGAAACTCGAACTGTGGTTGGCCATGTGGGAGTGTTCAGTGCCTTAACCACCACGCCACCTGCTGGTCTCCTGGCATTGCTGTATTTCATAGACAATGACCTATCTCATTCAAGACTTCAAGCTGGGCAGAAGTGGAGAGGAGGAGTGGCAGGGTGGGGAGCTGGTGTAAAGCTCTGATAAATCAGGTTCTGGGGAAAGACCGGCAGAAGCTCCAGGGTGTGGGCACCTGTGGGTCTGGGCTGCAGACTCTACGCCCAGCTCCTGCAGATCTGAGAGACAAGACTGCTTCTGCTACCCCTGCCCTGAGGGCTTGCCTTCCCCTCCTCCCAGCCGCCCCTCCCCAGCTATCCCTCCAGCCGGCTCTCCCCGTATTTATTAGCACTAATCATCTCCTCTGCAGGAGTAATTATCGACCCCAGGAGGGAAGGGATTCCTACCAGAAGATGTGATTATGTCTGAAAAATGGAAGATATTACAGAGAAAGGGCATGAATAAATTACCTCAAGGTGTGGCTAATAGGAAGCTCTGATAAATCAGGTTCTGGGGAAAGACCGGCAGAAGCTCCAGGGTGTGGGCACCTGTGGGTCTGGGCTGCAGACTCTACGCCCAGCTCCTGCAGATCTGAGAGACAAGACTGCTTCTGCTACCCCTGCCCTGAGGGCTTGCCTTCCCCTCCTCCCAGCCGCCCCTCCCCAGCTATCCCTCCAGCCGGCTCTCCCCGTATTTATTAGCACTAATCATCTCCTCTGCAGGAGTAATTATCGACCCCAGGAGGGAAGGGGATTCCTACCAGAAGATGTGATTATGTCTGAAAAATGGAAGATATTACAGAGAAAGGGCATGAATAAATTACCTCAAGGTGTGGCTAATAGGAAATTAACAATGGCGGCTAATGCATATCACACAGCCACCTGAAGACCCCACTTAAACACTGAGAAGTAACAACTCTCTCCTGAGAGTTCTGACAAGGGGGCTTTAAATCCCTGAGACAGGTCAGAGAAAGTGGGTTGGAGCCCCGTGACTGGCAGGCTCAGATGGCCGGGATGAACAGGGGTGTAGGGGAGGAGGGACAGAGTGGGAGCCGAAGAGCCTGGCCCTGCAAGCCAGGGTGACACTCGTGCCTGGGCAGGTGCGAGGAAGCCACTGTAGTCTTGAGCAGGGGCGTGGCAAACGTGCTGTGCTTGGCGCCATCCCCTGCGTGGGGAGGTGGCAACCTCACAGTACAGGGCCCCGGCATGCTGCAGGTGCTCAGTGACGCTAGGGCCCTCTGCTCCTCACATGGTTGCAGTGGAGAGCCAGGCAGGACCCAAGAGTTTGCACCTCAGCCCTGCTACTCACCAACTTGGTGGCCTTGAGTCTCCCTCCCCAGGGGGCAGGGCGTGCACCGTGCTGGAGGGTTGTGAGGTGACACCCAAAGGGTGCTAAGTGTTTGCCACCAGCCTCCTTTCTTGCACCTGCAGTGGGCCTGGGCTCCTACTGGGCCCTGTGCCTTTCCAAAAATGCCAGAAGTGTCTCGGCACCGTACTCTGGGCCAGGCACTGTCCCGAGAGCATTGTGTGCATTAACTTATTCCGTCTTCACCACTTCCCTTGGAGGAAGGTGCTCTTTCAGTCTCCATCCTGCAGAAAGGGAAACCAAGACGACAGTAACTTGGCTGAGGTCCTTCAAGCTCCAGAGCCAGGACTTGAACCCGACCGCCAGAGTCCAGGGACCAGACGCTACCCCCTACCCCCTCTCTGTGAACTGCTCTGTGTGCAAACCTGGAGTGCTGCTCACTGGCCCCACAGGATGGAAACTAACTGTAGCCACGGCTTCAAGGCTACAGGGAGCTGCAGCCATGCGAGCTGAACCCGGGAGTGGGGGCATCAGGCCTGTGCAGGTAGCTCAGGGGTGTGATGGCTTCCCAGCCTGGCTTCACCGTGAGGCTCACTTGCTTCGCATCTTTTCCAATGCAAAACACTCTTGGGGCTCTCGGCCAGCAGGTGGCACCGAGCTTAAGGCAGTGGGATTCCACGTGACTGACTGTGGTTCAAGTCTAGGACCCGGTGGCTTGAAAATCATGCTAGGCTGGGAAGGGATTGCAACATGACCATTCCCTGGGGGATAATTGCTCACGTTCCCCCTCTCTCTGGCAAGCTCACATGCTCTATACAAAACTGAAAAAAGAAGAAATCGTTTCACAGCCCTCATCTTATGTGTGCTCCCTGCCCTCTGAGGTTAGATGTCACTGTCACCAGTAAGGAACTGGCTCAGCAAGGTGCACCAGTCCCTGGAGCTTCCAAGCCCAGGCCCACACCCCAAGCTCTCACTGCTCCCCAGACTCATCCCTCTGGCCCATCTCCCTCCCAGGCCTTGCTTCTCTTCCACTCGGCCTGCATCCCCAGGCCAGAAGCCACCACTGCCCTTTGCTGTAGGGAGGTCTGACCCAAGTGCCCATCACACTTGCCCCCCCTCTCCAGGCCTTAAATGGGGAGCACATTCCAGGCCCATGTGACATGCAGAGAAGCACTCTATGAGAACTTAGCTGATCAACCTCTGGCTGAAAAATGCCCAGAGGAAATCAGCTTATAACGTTGCAGGGCCATACAGTGGCATGGTGGTCGAGGCGGTGGACTCCTGCCTGGCCAATTGCAGTTCAAGTCCTGGACCTGGTGGCTTTCTCTCTCTCTCTCTCTCTCTGGTGAGCGTGCATGTCTTGTAGCATGGCTGTGGCCTTGAAGCCATCCATGTTCCATGACAAACACCTAAATCCAGGGATTTTAGATCCCGGGAACCTCCTAGTGAGACACAAACTGCTCTCCAGAGTTTGCTCGTGGGGACCAGCAGTTGGCATAATAGCTAAAAAACAAAAACAGAGTTTGCTCGGGAAGAGGATGGTCAGAGGAGGGGCTGATGTAGAGGAGAAAAGAAACTTTCACCAGAACTGCAGCTAAGTCCCCAGGAGCACCCCAGGAGGTGGCCTGACCTGAACTTGACCTCACAAGTCTTTCCCGGTCACGCCCACCACCCCTCTAAATGTCTGTCTCGAAAGCCTTAGACATGTCAGTGCTCCTCCAAAGAGGCCTCGAGAGGGGTCCGAGCTATCGAGCGAATCTGTGCACATTAGAAACAGGCACCCCTTTCTCGAGACATCCTGACATCTGCCAGAAAACTGACGTAACGCACACGCTGACCTAGGGGACCGCCGTGTGAGTGGCACTTGCAGAGCTGCGCGGTGGTCACTGCGGCCTCTTTCCTCTGCACTGACATAAATGAGAGTGAGCATTCCAGGGCTTTGATCCCTAACCGCATTCCTTCTTCCTCCACGTGGGAGCCAGGCAGGATGACTCAGCCCCACGGGCCCAGAGCATTCCCGCTCGGGCTCAGCACGGGGAGGCAGGGGAGGCAGGGGATGTGGCACGTGGCCTCCGTCCCTCTCCCTCTCATCCCCGTGGCCTCTGCTCCTCATGCCTAATGCAGCGTTTCCTTTCTCCGGCATGCACCTGTTGTCAGTCGCTGCTTTCTCAGTGACGCACTAATTAGGTCCGGCGAGGTTTGCTCTGCGCCGGAGAGGCCGCCCTGGCTGCCATGCGGTCATGCTGTTCTCTTTGCCTTGTGGCCCACGTGGCACTCCTTCTCTCTGGAAAATCACAAATGAGTCTTCTCACCTGGGAGTCCCACTGTCCCGGGCTTCAGAGGTGGGGGATGGTGACTGAGAAGGGGGGTCAGGGGTGTCAGTGACCAGGGCTGGCACTCTGCTTGGAGAGGATTTTGGCAGGGGCCTTTTGGGACAGGCTCCATTCTGCTCACCACGATCCCCCGGTCTCACTCAGCGTCTGACATGCTGTCGCTTCAAAGCCATATCTGGAATGTCTGAATGAATCCAGCACGCAGATGCACTGAGCATGACCCCAGCCAGCGCTGAGATAGGGGCCGGGGCCACAGAGCAAAGTAAAACTGGCCCAGTCCTCATGAACTAGCATCTAATCAACGTGAGCTGAGCAGTTGTCAAATGATTATTCTACTGAAATTGCAGTAAATGCCACGAAGGAGCTGGTAACCAGGAAACTGCTCTGGATGTGGGAGGGTGGTGAATATTAAGGATATAGGAGCTGGGGTCACCCATGACCTGGTGGTTAAGGGAATCAGATCGCACATGGTCAGCCATGTGGTTCAAACCCCAGCCCTGGTGTCTTGAAAAACAAGCCAGATGCATGTGTGTCCAGAATCCTGACATGTTGAAGAAATGGAGAATGGGTTTGGGCGTGACCACCACCCCCCCCATTGTGGGGGTGCTTTCTCCCTCTCTGAGTCTCTGTCTCTGCCAGTTGCACGCATGTAGCAATCAAAATCATTATAATACAGGAGCTGACAAAGACCTGAGGTCTCTTGTAATCTAGTACAATGGCAACACCCCGTCCTGTCACCATGCCTGGCCTGCCATGGATTCTCAATACAAAATTTGTAAACTAGAGGGGCCAGCAGGTGGCCTGGTTACGGTGCTGGACTCCCACTTGGCCCACCATGGTTCGAGTCCCAGACCTGGTAGCTTCAAACTCACGCTGGACGTGTGTGTGTGCGTGTCCTAAATCCTGAGAGGAGAATGGAGGAGAAGGGATTGCAGCTTGGCCGTCCCCTTTGTGGGGGTGATTTCTCACTTTCCCTTTCCCTATCTCTCTCCGGTGAATGCACATGCCCTATGGCAAAACAAAAATCTAAACAAACAACGAAAATTTTGTAAACGGAATGAATGAAGCCAGTGCTTCATTGGGCCAGTTTAAATTCATGTACTCTGACCCCAGGTCCAGGACCCTTTGCCTGAACTACCCTACTTCTCCAACAAAGGACAAGAAGGCCAGGGTGACCTGGGTGCTGGTCCTAGAGTCCTCTCTGCCTAGCTCCCCCAGGTGGCAGGTGCAGCCACCATGGCTGGACCCAGTTCCCTGCATTTCTATTTTTTCCTACCACAGAGCAGGTTCAGAAGGACCAGGAGACGAACTTGCCCCATTCCCTACCACTCTCCATCCTCCTCCTCCTCCTCCTAATCCAGAAAACACTCATTAACCTCCTGCCCATTGCAAGGGAAACGGATGAGCAACACGAGAAGCCCAGCTGTTGATTAATTTTTCCAAATGGAGCCGAACTACAAAGCAGCATATTGCAGGGGAGAAAATTCGATAAACAACGTTCGAAACAAATTTAATAGAACATATAAGTCATTATCCACCAGGGCCAGGCCTGTGCCCCCACGTTGTACAGAGAGGCAGATGGAAGGAGAAGGAGACTTTCTCTCTCTCTCTCTCTCTCTGGTGAGCGTGCATGTCTTGTAGCATGGCTGTGGCCTTGAAGCCATCCATGTTCCATGACAAACACCTAAATCCAGGGATTTTAGATCCCGGGAACCTCCTAGTGAGACACAAACTGCTCTCCAGAGTTTGCTCGTGGGGACCAGCAGTTGGCATAATAGCTAAAAAACAAAAACAGAGTTTGCTCGGGAAGAGGATGGTCAGAGGAGGGGCTGATGTAGAGGAGAAAAGAAACTTTCACCAGAACTGCAGCTAAGTCCCCAGGAGCACCCCAGGAGGTGGCCTGACCTGAACTTGACCTCACAAGTCTTTCCCGGTCACGCCCACCACCCCTCTAAATGTCTGTCTCGAAAGCCTTAGACATGTCAGTGCTCCTCCAAAGAGGCCTCGAGAGGGGTCCGAGCTATCGAGCGAATCTGTGCACATTAGAAACAGGCACCCCTTTCTCGAGACATCCTGACATCTGCCAGAAAACTGACGTAACGCACACGCTGACCTAGGGGACCGCCGTGTGAGTGGCACTTGCAGAGCTGCGCGGTGGTCACTGCGGCCTCTTTCCTCTGCACTGACATAAATGAGAGTGAGCATTCCAGGGCTTTGATCCCTAACCGCATTCCTTCTTCCTCCACGTGGGAGCCAGGCAGGATGACTCAGCCCCACGGGCCCAGAGCATTCCCGCTCGGGCTCAGCACGGGGAGGCAGGGGAGGCAGGGGATGTGGCACGTGGCCTCCGTCCCTCTCCCTCTCATCCCCGTGGCCTCTGCTCCTCATGCCTAATGCAGCGTTTCCTTTCTCCGGCATGCACCTGTTGTCAGTCGCTGCTTTCTCAGTGACGCACTAATTAGGTCCGGCGAGGTTTGCTCTGCGCCGGAGAGGCCGCCCTGGCTGCCATGCGGTCATGCTGTTCTCTTTGCCTTGTGGCCCACGTGGCACTCCTTCTCTCTGGAAAATCACAAATGAGTCTTCTCACCTGGGAGTCCCACTGTCCCGGGCTTCAGAGGTGGGGGATGGTGACTGAGAAGGGGGGTCAGGGGTGTCAGTGACCAGGGCTGGCACTCTGCTTGGAGAGGATTTTGGCAGGGGCCTTTTGGGACAGGCTCCATTCTGCTCACCACGATCCCCCGGTCTCACTCAGCGTCTGACATGCTGTCGCTTCAAAGCCATATCTGGAATGTCTGAATGAATCCAGCACGCAGATGCACTGAGCATGACCCCAGCCAGCGCTGAGATAGGGGCCGGGGCCACAGAGCAAAGTAAAACTGGCCCAGTCCTCATGAACTAGCATCTAATCAACGTGAGCTGAGCAGTTGTCAAATGATTATTCTACTGAAATTGCAGTAAATGCCACGAAGGAGCTGGTAACCAGGAAACTGCTCTGGATGTGGGAGGGTGGTGAATATTAAGGATATAGGAGCTGGGGTCACCCATGACCTGGTGGTTAAGGGAATCAGATCGCACATGGTCAGCCATGTGGTTCAAACCCCAGCCCTGGTGTCTTGAAAAACAAGCCAGATGCATGTGTGTCCAGAATCCTGACATGTTGAAGAAATGGAGAATGGGTTTGGGCGTGACCACCACCCCCCCATTGTGGGGGTGCTTTCTCCCTCTCTGAGTCTCTGTCTCTGCCAGTTGCACGCATGTAGCAATCAAAATCATTATAATACAGGAGCTGACAAAGACCTGAGGTCTCTTGTAATCTAGTACAATGGCAACACCCCGTCCTGTCACCATGCCTGGCCTGCCATGGATTCTCAATACAAAATTTGTAAACTAGAGGGGCCAGCAGGTGGCCTGGTTACGGTGCTGGACTCCCACTTGGCCCACCATGGTTCGAGTCCCAGACCTGGTAGCTTCAAACTCACGCTGGACGTGTGTGTGTGCGTGTCCTAAATCCTGAGAGGAGAATGGAGGAGAAGGGATTGCAGCTTGGCCGTCCCCTTTGTGGGGGTGATTTCTCACTTTCCCTTTCCCTATCTCTCTCCGGTGAATGCACATGCCCTATGGCAAAACAAAAATCTAAACAAACAACGAAAATTTTGTAAACGGAATGAATGAAGCCAGTGCTTCATTGGGCCAGTTTAAATTCATGTACTCTGACCCCAGGTCCAGGACCCTTTGCCTGAACTACCCTACTTCTCCAACAAAGGACAAGAAGGCCAGGGTGACCTGGGTGCTGGTCCTAGAGTCCTCTCTGCCTAGCTCCCCCAGGTGGCAGGTGCAGCCACCATGGCTGGACCCAGTTCCCTGCATTTCTATTTTTTCCTACCACAGAGCAGGTTCAGAAGGACCAGGAGACGAACTTGCACCATTACCTACCACTCTCCATCCTCCTCCTCCTCCTCCTAATCCAGAAAACACTCATTAACCTCCTGCCCATTGCAAGGGAAACGGATGAGCAACACGAGAAGCCCAGCTGTTGATTAATTTTTCCAAATGGAGCCGAACTACAAAGCAGCATATTGCAGGGGAGAAAATTCGATAAACAACGTTCGAAACAAATTTAATAGAACATATAAGTCATTATCCACCAGGGCCAGGCCTGTGCCCCCACGTTGTACAGAGAGGCAGATGGAAGGAGAAGGAGAGATTTGCTTCTCTTTAGCAGACCTGGCTCCAAGGGTTCCATGCCACCAGTAGCTCTTTCATATCGAGTTCAAGATGTTAATAGCCAACGCTGCACCGTAATTAACAGGACTTTGGGTGGGAGGGAGAGTTTATATCCATCCTCCATCACAGGATGACGACGCTGAGCAGGGCTGGCAGGCCCAGTGGAAGCCCCGCTGTTCTGTCCGGGGCTGGGGCAGTACAGGCTGGAGAGATGAGACAGGGATAGACGAGGATGTAAAAACCCCAGGTGCCAACTTCGCACGCTGGGAGAGGCTCAGAGCATCTGGGCCCGAGTGCTTGGCCCTTCCCCTGGACGTTCTGCTCTATGCCTGGGTGGCCATGCACTGTCCATGTGGGCGGGGCAGCGGAAGCTAAGCCAGAACCTCACCACACATGGGCTGTTAGCATCTGAAATGGGGAGCCAGGACGCTCACATTCCAAGCCCGCCTCTGTCTTGCACAGTCCGCGTGATCTCGGGCAAGTCACTTTCTTTCTCTTGGCCTCAGTTTCCTCACTGGTAAAACCGGCAGCTGGACCAATACCCTTCCAGCTCTGGTATTATTGGCTGCCTCCCCACCATCAGGACGGGCATGTGGCCTGGGCCACGTGTTAGCAGAGAAGGTGGCCACCCAGGTGGTGTGATTCTTAGAAGCCGGGAAGGGCTCCCTATCGCTGCGTTTCTACCAGCCCCTCTTCCCTGAGTGAAGAGCTGCACTTGGGCAAGAGATGCTCAGAGCTGGAGCCAGCAGGTGGCACTTGGTTAAGGCGCTGGACTCGCATGTCATTGACCAGTTCAAATCCCAAACCTGGCAGCTTGAAACACATCGGGTGCATGTGCATGCATGTCCAAAATCCCATGAGGAGAATGGAGGAGGAGGGACTGTGGCGTGACCATCCTCCCTGAGGGGGTGATTTCTCACTTTCTATCTCTCTGCCCTTGTCTCTCCGGTGAGCTCATGTACCCTATAGTAAAAATCGCTCTTAAAAAGAGAAAGATGAAGGAAGGGAGGGAGGGAGGGAAGGAAAGAAAAAGGAAGGAAGAAAGGAAGGAAAGATGGACGGGTGGTCGCTGGGAGCTAAAGAACCTATGGAGGTGACGTAACCAGTGGCTGGGGAACCAGCAGTGAGCGTAACGGCTATGTCGCTGGACTCCCACGTAGTCGACCGCGGTTCGCGTCCCGGACCCGGTGGCTTAAAACTCATGCCGGGCGCGTGTGCATGCGTGCCCAAGATCCTGAGAGGAGAATGGAGGAGAAGGGATTGCGGTGTGACCATCCCCCCTGGCGGGTGATTTCTCGCTTTCTGTCTCTGTGTCTCTCTCTGTCTGTCTGGCGAGCGCATGCGCCCTCTAGAAAAAACCTCTCTAAAGAAAAAAAAAAAAAACCAGACATAACCAGTGGCTCCCGGGTCAAGAGAAACCGAACATCTCACAAAACGCGGGAAACCCTGTAGAACCTGCGATGGGCCTAACTCCAATACCGAACTGCTGCTTTTGCTCTTAATTAGAGTTAAATTAACTCTGTAATAGCCCGGGTAAGTGTGCACTGATCAGAAGCTCTGATTGGTCCTAGGTGACATCATAGAAATGTCTAGGTGGTTGGTGGCCAGGATGCTGCCACCAGAGTCACATGGCACCTGCTCACTGACCACACTGCACCTGATACGTGACCAGCCTCGGACACCGGTGTGGTGACAGCAGTGTCTTTCCAATTCAGAGGACTTCATGGGGGAGGAAGGTACTCGGAAGGGCCCCTCATAGTGACTGGGGGGATACTGATCGACGTCACAGCCGCAGATGGCCTAGGCACTGACAGGAGCCCATGGGGGAGACTGCCCCGGCAGTAAGATGTGGGAGAACTCTGGATTGCAGTCTTGGGAGCAGCCTCGATAAACGGCCTTGGAGGCCAGGCCTGGCTGGGGGTGAGTGGGGCACTGGGCTCTGAGACTGAACGCACACTTCCTCATTTGGCTCTGATCTGAGCTTACCACCCTGACTCTCACCTTGTCCTTTTGGCCAGAGGGTGAAAAGATCACTAGCCGTGACCTCTAGGCTGGTTTGGGCCAAGCACTGGGCTGCAGCGTGGGGTGTGGATAAGACGCAGCTCCAGTAGCCAGTCCTGGGGAGCACTGGCCTGCTAGCCTAGCCGTGCCTCGTGGGTCCGTGCTGGATCTGGGCATGTCTGACCACCTCTGAGGTCCCGCTCAGCTCCAGGGCCTCATCTCCCCAAACTCTCTAGAGGGCCACAGGATCCTTTTCTGTCCTTGCTTTCGGCCCTCAGCCAGACCGGGCAGAGCCGGGCAGGGGTGGTGGGAAGAGGCATGGACCCATAGATCGGGACCCGTCGTGGCTCTCCATGTCACAGAGCCCGGGGGGGCTGAGAGTTAGTGTGGTGGCAGGGGACCCGTCCTTAGACCAGGCGATATTCTGCATCCTGTGTGTAGTGACAGCCACAGAGCCCAGCCTCCCGGGGCCCTCACTCACTCACTGAGCCTTACTGACAGGATTCCTATATTCTACGCCAGGTGCTGAGCCAGGGGCACCGGGACAAGCCAGTGCCGTTTCTGCTCTCACAGTAAATAGGCGAATGGACCAGCAGGTGGCGTGGTAGTTAAGGCGCTGGATCCCACGTGGCCAGCTCATGGTTTGAGTTCCAGTCCCAGCCACTTGAAAATCATGCCAGGCACATGTGTGTACATGCCCAAACCCCCAAGAAGAGAATAGAGAAGGGGTCGCAGTGTGTTCATCCCCAGCGGGTGGTTTCTTACTTACCCTGTCTCTCCTGCAAGCACACGTGCCCTATGGCAAAGATAAATAGGTGGACAAATGTCTGGATGTAGTTGGAAGGGGCCCAGGCTCCTGTGTGTCCCTGCAGCTCACGGCGGGTCGGCTGGGGCTGGCCCGACTCTGCAAGCATTTGTCAAACTGCGGAGCCTGAGAGGAGTGTAGGGACAGGTCCAGCCCTCTGTTCTTTCCCCAGTGGAAGCCACTGTGCATACGAACGTCTCATCTCAGTTACACATTTATGGAGTGCCTGTTACGTCCCAGCAGGAGCCCAGGCCCTGAGCAGGTGGCCATGAAGAAAATCAGATCTGTCTCCCTGAGCTCCTAGCCGGGGGCGGAGGCAGGTGTGAGGCAGCCTCGTCCCCAGCGCTCTAGGGCGGCAGTTCCCATGTGCTCACCTGATTCCCACCAGGGCAGGCTGGTGCTGGAGAAGGGTGTCAGAGAAGATACTAGCAGGGCAGGACGAGGGAGGAGCCCCGAGTGTTCCCCCAAATCCACACAGCTGGGTAAACACACACACCAGAGAGCAACACCCAGGCCTACACTCTGCCACCCCAAACAAGGGTAGACGTAAACCCTGACCATGTAGACGCAGACACCGCATGGCCCGTCACCATAAAGGCCTGTTAGTGGCCCCCCAAATCAGGTGTCACCAGGGGTGCCCTGAGGTGGGCAGAGCTGTGTAACTCGGGACGGGCAGCTGTGGATGTCAGTCACCAAGAGCAGACCAAGCCTGGCCCTCGGATCAGAGGCCGGAGGTTAGGCAGTGCCGGCGAGTGATTGAACTGTCAGTCCCAGCTGTTGAGGTGGAGCCAGGTGGGCGGTCACACAGCCAGGGGGTCGTCGCAACCAGGCGGAGGAGGGCAGAGCACCATGTTAGCTGTGCCAGGCCTGCGTTCCTTCCAGGAAGGGCAGACTGTGCGCTTTGGGAACTGCTTCCCCATGTTCAGCTTTCGCCCCTAGGAGCCCCTGAATGGACAGTGTGTGGAACTGGGCCTGGCATGTGGCGGTCCCCCAGGGAGTGGTCTTTCCCACCCCCGAGCCTGTGCCCTGGGTGTGTGGCAGTAGTTCTGTCCTAGTTCAGCTGTGAGGAAAGGAACTGGGAGCCAACCTGGAGGAGGTGATAGGAAGGAAAACGGGAGTGGGGAGTCAGGATCCTGGTCTCTCTGAATACTGCACAGGGCTCAGCATTTAAAAAAAAATCGTATTTTAGGTTTTTGCCATGGAGCATGTGTGCTTGAAGAGAGAGAGAAAGAGCGTGAGCGAACAATCCCTCCTCCAGGGGAGATAGCCATGCCACAGTATCTTTTCCTCCATTCTCCTCCTGGGATTTTGGGCATGCACGCACACATGCCCAGTGTGATTTTCAGGCCCCCAGGTCCAGGATTCTAAGTGCAGTCAGCCATGGCGGGTGGTGGTGGGGTTTCAGCACCTCAACCACCTGCTGGCCCAGCGTTTCCTAATGGAGTGAGAAATGAGTCTCTCCTCCAGAAGGTCCTGCTTGCACCTTAGGGCTTTGTGTGTTCTTTTCATAAGGGAGGCCACGTCTTTGCATAATCCTAGCTCTGAGTGCTCTGTACCCACCAAGCACTAACCGCTTCATAAGTAGTAGCTCATTTAATCCGGTACCCATCCCCTGGGGTCGGGGCCCTATTACTCCCGTCTGCAGATGTGGGAACTGAGGCTCAGCGAAGTTTAGTACATTACCCAAGGTCCACCCTCGGGTCCCTCTGCACTGCTGGCTCCCCCCCTTGCCCTGACGGCTGCTCACACACATGGATACATCACTGCCCTCTCCAAGTCTCCTTTTCTTCCCGAGGAAGCAGAAAGTCGTGTCAGCCCGTGGCCCCCAGGACCGCTGTGAAGACTAGGAGTGGGTTTGCACCTCTGGGAAAAGATGGCCCCTGACCCCGTGGCCTGGGGAGTAGATAATTCAAGTGGGGTCCTCTGTATCTCATACCCTGGATCAGGGCCAACCCAAGCTGGGCCCTCAGGTGACTGGAAGCCTCCCAGGGAGATCGGGGTGGAGACGCTGGGAGAGAAAGCCCTTTCCTCCAAAGCAAACCCGTGCAGAGAAAGTTGTATTCCTTGTCTGCGATCGGCACCCAGGCCCCGCCCCCAGCTCAGACACGTTTTTGATCTAGTTCCAGTCCTGGACATGTTAGTGTTCTGGGTAACGGGGAAGCTGCCTGGCGGCGGCTGGGCAGACCTGCTAGGAACGGGCAGGGAAACGTGGGAACCAGGTGCCTGCTGGGGACGGACCCCGCCCTCCCCAGTCTCTCCTCCCGACCCGGCAGTGCAGGCAGAACAGAGCTGGAAGGGCTGGAGGGGAGCCCCACTCGGCCCAAGCCCACATCCTGGGTCTCTTCGTGGCCCGGGTGGAGGTGAAGCCAGATGCCTACACCCTTAGGGTTGAGGGGTGAGCTCCGTACTCCACGCCTGCCGTTTTACAGATCCTAGAGTCTCGAGCCTCGGAGAGGGGCAGGAAGCTCTGCCATGGCACACGCCAGCGGGAACTGACAAGCGCTGCTCCTCAGCCCCAATCGTGTGTCCGGATTCCCACAGCACCCTTGGGGTGGGGCCTGAGACGCTGGTGGGAGCTCCCCAGGAGGGGGAGAGGTGGGCACCCGGCCAACACCCCGTGAGCTCAGGCTGCAGAGCAGGTGGTCCCTGGTGGGGTCCCGAGTGGCCAAGGCATGTCCTGGGCAGTCAGAGAAGGCCCACACCCCTTCCCTGGCGCTCCAGCTCAAGTCCCCATAGAACTTCCTGCCCCACCCCTCCCTTCGGCCACCCCCAGAACACTCCCAGCTCTCACGCTCTGCCCGCCTGCATGGACCCCTCGCTCTGACTACCCCACCCTCAAGGCCTCGCGTCTCCATTCCTGGTCCTCCCACCCTGTAACTTGCCCACTCCGGTCCTCGCTGGAGCTGACAGCACACCTGCATGAGCCACCCAGAGCCACCCTGCAGGACGGCACTGCCACTCGTTCCTCCCAGCTGCTGGGAAGCTGGAGGTCCTCAGCTGAGTCCCTCTCCGGCAGTTGTCCTCAGTCACTAAGGGGGAGTCGCTCCTCCTCCCTGGACAGCAGATGTGCAGGGGTTGATGGCGGAGAGGAAGCGTCGCCCAGTGGGTGACCCCAAGGCCCGTCCAGCTCAGAGCTTCCTGGCAGGCCAGCACAGGCACCCGCACGTGAGTGCCACGTCCCCTGTGCCCAGTCCTTGTCCGTCACCCCCGCAAGCGTTATTCTCTGGACCTTGCTGGCCTCCGTCTCCGAGGCTCCTTCCCTGGCTTCGCAAGCCGGCTGGTTTCCACCGCCTGGAAACGCGGTGGTGATGCAGTGGCCAGAGCAACATTGGAGACCAGCCTTTTTCCTTTTAAGAGGTTTTTGCTTTAGGGTGCAGGCGCTCACAGGAGAGAGAGACAGAGACAGAGAGAGGGAAAGTAAAAAATCACCCCCCAGGGGGGATGGCCATGCTGCAACCCCCTGCTCCTCCATTGTCCTCTTGGGATCTTGGGCACACATGTACACACGCCCATTTCAAGCCACTGCGGTCGGCCATTGGCAGG
>NW_006159876.1:3404723-3408473 GCF_000334495.1 Tupaia belangeri chinensis
TTCCCCGGGCTCCACAAGCCGGCTGGTTTCCACCGCCTGGAAACGCGGTGGTGATGCAGTGGCCAGAGCAACATTGGAGACCAGCCTTTTTCCTTTTAAGAGGTTTTTGCTTTAGGGTGCAGGCGCTCACAGGAGAGAGAGACAGAGACAGAGAGAGGGAAAGTAAAAAATCACCCCCCAGGGGGGATGGCCATGCTGCAACCCCTTCTCCTCCATTCTCCTCCCAGGATCTTGGTCACACCCGCACACATGCCTGGAATGATCCTCAAGCCACTGGGTCCGGGGCTCAAACTGTGGTCGGCCATGTGGGAGTCCAGTGATGTAACCGCTATGCCATCTGCTGTCCCCTCAACTTTTGATTTTTAGTTGCCTGAAAGCTTGTGCACTCACCAGAGAGAGAGGAGGGAGGAGAAAGCACCCCCACCCCAGCGGGGCTGCAATCTCTTTTATTCCATTTCTCCATCCAGTAAGGATTTGGGGCACGCACGTACACATGCCCAGCGTGTTTTATAAGCCACTGGGGCTGGGATTTCATCTCTGGTTGGATCTGCTCCCTTAACCACTAGGCTACAGGGGACCAGAGATCAAATGTTTTTTAACGGGAATAGCAGGCGGTATAGTGGTTAAGGTGCTGGACTCCCATGTGACCAACCACTGTTCAAGGTCAGGACTCGGTGGCTTGAAACTCATACTGGGTGCGTGTGCGTGCGTGCCCAAAATCCTAAGAGGAGAATGAAGCAGAAGGGATTGTGGCATGGCCATCCCCCCCTGGAGGGGGGTGATTTCTCACTTTCTGTCTCTGTCTCTCTCTGGGGAAGGCACACACACCCTATGGCAAAAACCTTTAAAAAAACATTTTTTTTTAATTTGTTTTATTTTGGAGAGGTTTTTGCTATAGGGCGCATGCGCTCGCCAGACAGACAGAGAAACAGAGAGACAGAAAGTGAGAAATCACCCCCCAGGGGGGATGGCCACGCCACAATCCCTTCTCCTCTGTTCTCCTCTCGGGATCTTGGGCACGCACACACACGCGCCCAGCGTGAGTTTTAAGCCACCGGGTCCGGGACGCGAACCACAGTCAACTACATGGGAGTCCAGCAACATAGCCATTACACCAACTGCTGGTCCCTAAAAAAACATTTTTTTAACTGTGACCTTGACAGAGTCACCTAACTTCTCCACACAAATCATTTTAACTATTGGGTCATCTGAAAAGTCATGACATACTTTCCTTTGCAAAAATGTATTGTGATTTTCCCAATGACAATATTAAGTACCAATACCTTTGAGGGAAAATTTCCATCTCCGGGGCTGACAAGTGGTGTGATGATTAAGTTGTTCGATTTCCAGTGGTCTGGTTGTTAAGTCATTGGACTCCCACTTGGTGGCGTGCGGTTCAAGTCCCGAACCTGGTGGCTTGAAAATCTCTCTCCAGGCACATGCATGTATGTACCCAAAATCCCGAGAAGAGAATGGGGGAGAAGGGATCGTGGCATGGCCATCCCCCTGGGGGTTGATTCTCACTCCCCTCTCCCTCTCTCCAGCGAGCACGCGACAACACAGATTTACATCTTAGAGCTCTGAAGGTCAGAAGTCCGTAGGGTTTCCTTCATCAGCCTGTAGTCAGGACGGCAGGAGCCTGGGTTCCTTTCTGCCGGCCTTAGGGGGGAATCTGTGGACCAGATTTGGTCTGTGGAGTTACGGGATCAAGGACCCGTGTTCTGCTGGCTGGAGCAGGAGCTTCTGGCGGCCACGGCACTCCTCGGCTCGCGGCCCCTTCCCCGAGCTTCACGGCCAGTGCTGGCAGGGGGAGGGCTTCGGCATGGTGCAGCTCCTGACCCCCCTGCTTTGGTCGCCTCCTGCTGTCGAGGGCTCATGATTACACTGGGCGCACCTGGATAATTCCAACACACACCCCACCCCCATGCCAGGGTTCTTAATGCATCTGCAGAGTCCCTTTTGCCGTTGGAGATGCCACATTTGCAGGTCTTAGGACATGATCATCTTCTAGGTGGTGGTGGTGGTGGGGGGAGATGTCCTGCCTGTCACAGCCACCCAGAGTGGAGCAACCTCTGATCGGAAATGCGCCCTCTTCCCATCCAGGGAGAGGTCTGTGCCGTCCCCTGTGCAGCAGGAACCTACGGCCCCAACTGCTCATCCGTCTGTGGCTGTAACAACGGTGGCACCTGCTCCCCCGTGGATGGCTCCTGCACCTGCAAAGAAGGTACCGTGCCACTCTGCAAGCCCAGCCCGCACAGGTGCTGCCGGCCCAACGCTCTCGGTGGCCGCTCCTGCCCCACACGGGGTCGGGCAGCCTCTCTCCGGTTGTGGCTGGGGGGGGCGGCCCAGGAACTTGTGGCGCGCCTCTCTCGGGTTGTGGCTGTGGAAGCCGTACCAGGAACTTGAGCAGCGGGAGTGCGGTGGGGGCGTTCGTCACAGTGCTGTCAGAGGGGCTCAGGGGAGGAGAGCAACCAGGCAACACTCCCGGGGAAAAGCTGCTACCACTCTTAGGGGCTGAGAGACACAAGAGGGGTGGTCCCAGAATGGAAAGTGAGGGCCATCTCCTGGGAGCTGGGACATGGACAGGCTGCTTGGCAGTGCTGACGCCCCAGGAGATGGCCTGACCTGAGGCAGAGATGGACAGCACGTGTCTGGCTTCTGTCCTGCTCACGCCATCCTTCCTGGGGGCCGGGTCTCCCGCAGTCCTGGGAGCCAGCTTGAGGGGAGTTTGCACGGGTCTGTGACACAGAGTGGGGCGGGGAGAAGTGGAGGGTGACCAGTGTGGTGGGGACTCAGCCAGACCCGTAAGCAAAGGGCCCACGATGAGACACCTGACTCCTCCTGGGCAGAGGACGGGCTCCAGCCTGAGCTGGTCCTTGTCATCCCCCTGCAGGGGCCACTTCCTGCAGTTAAGCCAGAACTAGGAGATGGAGGCCAGGGGCTAGCCCCGCTCTCCTGCCGCGCTTCCGAGCAGACTCTGCGTGGACTGTGCCTTCTGACCCCACCGTGGGGGCAGCGGGGCCGTGGGTGAGATCCAGGTCTAGAGCTGGGGAGCGGGAGGTGACTGCCCCTTTCCCACCCTCAGGGTGGCAGGGCCTGGACTGCACCCTGCCATGCCCCAGCGGCACGTGGGGCCTGAACTGCAACGAGAGCTGCACCTGCGCCAACGGGGCGGCCTGCAGCCCCACGGACGGCTCCTGCTCCTGCACCCCGGGCTGGCTGGGACACGCGTGTGAGCTGCCCTGCCCGGTGAGTGCCCCGGGCGACGGGGGAGGCCCAGCATCTCCCCACGTCCTTTCCCTGGGGCTAGTTTGTCCACCGGGGTGCCCAGAGGAGCCCTGGACTGGGCGACGGGACGCGTGGGTCGAGGTGTCAGCCCCAGTCCCGACCTCTTTGCGGCTCTTTTCCCACTTTGGGCCTCAGCCCTCCCGTCTCTGAAACGGCACACACTCGGCAGGTAGGGCCGCGTGGTGTTGCGGTCCCTTGGCGCTCTCGGTAAGCAGTGGTAACTCTGGCAGGCCTCCCTGAGCGCAGTTCCGGAACCTTCCCGGTGCTGCGGGACAGGCTCATTGACCAACGTTCCTTCACCAGTGGCGTCTAGAGCGTCCTCCCAGTTCCAACACAGTGGCCTCTGTGTTATCGGGGGTGGCGGGACTAGAGCGCCATGGAGCAATAACCACCTGGACTTCACCACTCAGACAATAAGTTAAAACAGTGGATAGGATGGCGCAAGAGCGTGGAGCTTAACGT
>NW_006159876.1:3408584-3408950 GCF_000334495.1 Tupaia belangeri chinensis
GCTAATGGAGGCAGTTTCGTAGAAATGAGGTTCTTAATATCTAACGAGACAATAAATGTTGGCTGCCACCGCCTTCCCTAGTAACAAAGAATAAATCGTAGTTATTCCTTACGAGGGGATCGATACGTTAATGATTCACAAAGTGCATTTTCATTTATGGTTTTAATTAATGATTCCTACAGCTCTCTAAGCGTAACCATTGGAAAGTAAAACAGGGCCATCACTGCCCTTCCCACCTCATACTCCCGCGAAGGCAGCCAGATAATTCCTGGGAGTGGCTCCATGGGCGTGTTGACCGCCGGCCTCAGTCTCTGTATCTGTGTGGGCTCGTGGCTGGGTTTGGTCCCCAGGACCCCGGGGCAGTGG
>NW_006159876.1:3409046-3425630 GCF_000334495.1 Tupaia belangeri chinensis
GCCGCCGCCTGCGACCCCGTCGCGGGCCACTGCTGCTGCCTGGCCGGGTGGACAGGTAACCCTGCCTTGCCGCTCCCCGGGGCCTAGAGAGCCGGGTGCCCGGGGCCCGTTTCCCAGGTGCTCCCCCTCCTTCAATGCCCTCTTGCTGCGCCTTAAGTGTGCACAGCTCGCCTGTCTGGCCTCCAGCCCTCTGTTCCCTTCAAGTAAAGGAGTATTTATGGGACACCTGCTAGAGGTGGGCTCTCTGCTGGGGGCCAGGGACACAGCAGTGAAATAGGAACGGTGGGGCCAGCAGGCGGCAGGGTGATTAAGGTGCTGGATTCCCACATGACCGACCTCATGGTTCGAACCCTGGACTCGGCGGCCTGAAAATCATGCCAGGAGCTTATGCATGTGTGCCTCAAGTCCCGATAGGAGGAGTAGAGATTGTGGTGGCTGTTCCTCCGGGAAGGTGCTCTTACACACACGTCTCCCCGGAGGGTGCTTTGTGCACGTCTTTCTCTAGCAAGCCCACATGCCCTATGGCCAAAACCTAAGAAGTAATAATAATCAAAGCTGGACACACGGTAGATGATCAATCAATCTGTAGAGAATGTGGTGGAGACAGGGTGGGGACTTTCTCCTTAGCCCTTTCTCAGGACCCTGGTCCCTCTGTCCTGTTACCCACCTCCTAATTACAAGGTGAGTCCGCCCACTTCCCTCCATCCACTGCCGTCCCCCACGTCCGCTGAGCAGGGCACCGCTCGTCCTCCTGGTTGGTTTCAGGCCTCCCCTCTTGCTCAGCCACGTCCCCTTGCACATGGAGGCCAGAGTGGACGTTTCAAAACCCAGATCCTGGCCCAGTCATGGCCGAGGCCTCTTGGGAGGCTTGGGTTCAATTCCTGGCCCACCCTAAAAAGTGGGGTGTGGTGGTACACACCTGTAATCCCCACAACTGAGGCTGAGGCAGGAGCTTTCTAGCCAGATCTGGTTTGTTTTTTGTTTGTTTGTCTTTGGAGAAGCTTTGTTTGTTTGTTTGTTATAGGGCACGTGTGCTCACCAGAAGAGAGACAGAGAGAGGGAAAGTAAGAAATCCCCCTCTGGGGGGGGGGCTGGCATGCCACAATCCCTTCTCCTCCATTCTCCTCTCGGGATCTTGGGCACGCACACACACACGCCCGGCTTGAGTTTAAGCCACCGGATCCGGGACTCGAACCGTAGTTGGCTACATGGGAGTCCAGCAACATAGCCATTATACCAACTGCTGGTCCCCAGATCTATTTTTGTAAAGGAAGAAGGGAAGAAAGAACAAGAAAAGTCCACTCATATCAATCCCTGCTCAGAAGGTCTGTGACTTCCTGTGCCTTAGATATTAAATGCGAAAGCCATTCCGTGCCCATGGGCTCCCACGACCTGGCCCTGCCCTGCCCCTCACCTCTGTCCTGCCCTGCCTCGCTGCTCCCAACACTCGGGCTTACAGGGCCACAGCTTTCTTCTTCGGGAGCCAACACCTCCCAACGCCAGGCCTTTGCACACACCATCTCCCTGCCTGGATCTCTTTCCTCTTTTCCTCAGCTGGTAGCGCCTCCCACCCACCAGATCTTGACCTAAAGGCTACATGCCCTGGAAAGGTTCTCAGCCCTGCCTGCCTGGCCAAGACTAAGGAGCCCCCTTCGTGCATCCTCCGATGCCCCACACCTGCAGGACTCAGCAGGGCTGCCCCGGGGCGCTGACTTGAGAAACGGCTGCTACTTACCTGCCTCCCTAACCTGCCCCTCAGCTCCATGGCAGCCTCTGCCTGTCCCCTACTGCCCAGCCTGCCACACCTCGAGATCTGGAGCACAGCGGCTAGGGACGTAGCTGAAGACAGCCCCCTGGGCTTGTGACCTCGGCCAAGTCTTCTAACCTCTCAGGATCTGCATTCTTCATCTATTAAATACAGTTAACTACACACTTCATAACTAGAACTTTTAGAGAGGGATGTTTGCTATAGGACAGGTGTAATCGCCGGAGGGACAGAGAGACAGAGAAATCATCCTCCTGGAGGGGTGGCCAATCCCTTCTCCTCCATTGGGATTTTGAGCACACGCACTGAATACATTGACTTCCATTGCTTTTTCAAAAGGGAATGCCATGCATGTCAGTCAATACAGAGATATCAATCTCCCCGCTTTATCATTCAATATCTTTTCCATGCTTTTCCCAATAATTATTATTATAATTTTTTTAAACAGTCAATCACTATTTCTCATTTTGCTTATTAAAAAGACTTCACCCATCATGAAATACTTCCCAGACCGGTTCAGTTGAGAATACTATACATGTCATCATCAACAGGTACTAAACCATATCTATTTCTCATTAACATCCTGCCTCTCTATTGTTCACTGCTGTCTTTATCCTCTTCTCTCTCCTTTTTTTTTTTTATACTTTGTTTTTTATTATAAATTTTTTTTTTCTCATCACAACACACATATGAATTTTCCATCCAAAATACACTGTGCATTGGCTCAATCAAGCACATCAACATATATGTTCTCAGCAAATGATTTCCCAATTTTTGTGTCCTGCATACCTTGCCTTTTGTTTTGCCATCCTAGGTTCCCCATCCCCACCCTCTGCCATGTCCCATCTTCCTCCTCCATTGTCCCTGACATTCATGATTGCCCTCAATGGCTTCCGCCCCCCCCCATTCAATTGTTCTACCAATGAACTCAATTAGTCTAAGTATATCCACTAGCTAGCACAGCTGACATATCCTTACACATGTATCCAAATCTGATCCTAGGCATAAACCCCAGGGAGTAGAATGAACATATTATAAAGTAGACCCCAGTTGTGTCCATACAACTCTCTTCAGTCATCAAATGTGCATTTTTTTTTCCTCCTGCTTATTACTTTTTTTATATTAAATTATATTGCCTAACACTCATTCCCTGAGTATCATCACAACACACCAAGTGTAGTTTCCCATCTAGGATAAACTACATAGTGTCTTAATCAAGCATGTCGTCACCAATACTGTTCCATTTCTACTTTCATACATATAAATATGTTTTTTATCCTATGTTTGACCCTCAGCCCTTTCCCCCTCTCCCAATTACTCTATCTCTGCTATAGACAGCTATCCTCCAGAGGGGTCATTGAAAATGCGATACCTGCGAGTAGAGGGAGAGGGGCCAGGAGTCCAAAGTTTTTAACAATAGGGAAAATAGATTCCATTCAAGGTTGGATCAAGTGTGGGTCTCGTGCAGTTCCGCAACTGTAGGTGAGTCTCCATGGAATACAGTTTCAGGAAAGCAGTTCTGGTAAGCAGAGTTGACCATCAGTTGATGTGGCACAGCGGCCATCTTGTGGTTAGCAGGAGTGGTGTTGTGGAGGTCTGCAGCGTGACTTATCCTCTGGTGTCTGGCTTCCCTAAGAATGGCCCGCCTCCTGCCGCCGCCGGCTTAGCAGGGCCCCAGGGGGACACAACACAGCCCGGAAGGGCCCGCGACGTCCCGCGGTCTGACGCAGCCTTGGCGCCCGCCCGCGCCGCCGCCGGCTTAGCAGGGCCCCAGGGGGGACACGCAGCCCTGCATGAGTTTTAAGCCACTGGATCGAGGACTTGAACTGCAGTTGACTAATGGGAGTCCGGCGACGTAACCATTACGCCATCTGCCGGTCCCCACATTGAAGTCTTAATGAGTTAACGCCTTTATAGTGTTCACAGTGCTTAGCACATGAGAAGCGCTTGGGAAATACACGCCGCGAACCCGGGAAGTCCTAGGGACAGTGTGTTGGGAGAATGAACCCGCTAGCAGCGTCAAGGCGCTGGGCAGCCAGGAGAAGGAAAGCAATCGAGCTGGTGGTGCAGGTTTCAGATAAATATTTCACCCCAGGTTGCTGCCCCGCCTCTGTTCTGCACACCAGAAGTGTCGAGCCACTGCGGATAGGGACGTGGCTTCCTCTGTGGCATCTCCAGCTTGGCTCCCCCTGCCCTGCGCCCCTCAAGTCAGAGCAAAGCTCCAGCCCGGTCACCCACACACAGACTCTCAGCTAGAGCCAAGTGGAAATCTTTAATTTTTCATTGCCTTAATTTCAAATCAGCCGGTAAGATTTTAATGACATCTGGTGCTTAAAAATTCTGTCTTTGATGGACAACCTTTCAGCAAGGCCTCTGCTGATCTAAAGCTAATTTCCCACACATGGGCCGGAATCTTTAAAGAAGCGATTGATGTCCTGAGCTTTGTCACACAGAAGGAGGGATAGGCGTGGGGAGAGGGTACAGACCCAGCAAGCCCTCCCCACCCGCCCCCACCCCAAGAAAAGCCTGTGCCCAACTCCCAGACCCTGGCACATCGCTGCCTCGGCTCAGCCCAGGGTTTGGGCTGTCCTAAGCTGCGTGCTTGTCTCCCCCCACCGAAAGCCACAGGCTTATTGATGACTGGCATCTGCCCATCTACCATGTCACCTTGCATGCAGTAGGTGCTTGTTAAATCTTTATTTAAAAAAAAAACTTAAGGGACCAGCAGTTAGCGTAATGGCTATGTGGCTGGACTCCCATGTAGTTGACCGCGGTTCAAGTCCCGGACCCTGTAGCTTAAACTCACGCTGGGCGTGTGTGCGTGCGTGCCCAAGAGCCCGAGAGGAAAATGGAGGAGAAGGGGGGTGATTTCTCGCTTTCTGTCTCTCTGTCTCTCTCTGTCTCTCTGGTGAGCGAATGTGCCCTGTAGCAAAAACCTCTCAAAAAAAAATTTAAGAGAAATTTTTGCTGTAAGGCATGTACACTCACTAGAGAGCCAGAGGGAGAGCCAGAGAGAGAGACAGAGAGATACAAAGTGAGAAATCCCCCGCCAGAAGGATGGCCACTCCACAATCCCTTCTCTTCCATTCTCTTGTCAGGATTTTGGGCATGCACACACACGCGCCCACCATGAGTTTTAAGCTGCTGGGTCCAGGACTTGACCCACAGTCGACTACCTGAGAGTTCAGTGACGTAACTATTCATCTGCTGGTCCCAGTTAAATCTTCATTGGGAGAATGGGCCTGGGGCTGGTAGGTGGCATGGTGGTTAAGGCACTGAATTCCCACATGGCTAACTGTAGTTCAAGTCTCAGACCTAGCAGCTTGGTTTCTCACTTTTTCCCTTTCTCTCTCTGGTCAAATTTTAAATAATAATAAATTAAATAAATAATTCTTGAGACCAGCAGTTGGCGTAATGTCTATGTCACTGGACTCCCATGTAGTTGACTGCGGTTTGAGTCCCAGACCTGGTGGCTTAAACTCACGCCGGGCGTGTGTGCGTACGTGCCCAAGAGCCCGAGAGGAGAACGGAGAAGAGATTGCGGTGGGGCATCCCCCCTGGGGGGCGATTTCTCGCTTTCTGTCTCTCTGTCTCTTTCTCTTTCTGGCGAGCGCACACACCCTATAGCAAAAACCTCTCATAAATAAATAAATAAATAAATCTTAAAAAAAAAAAAAAAAAGAACAGGCCTATAACCATATATGGCGTTTTACCTTGAAATGGAGATCTTTTTTTTCTTAGAGGTTTTTACCTAAGGGCATGTGCATTTGCCAGAGAGACACAGAGACGAGACAGTGAGAGGGAAAGTGAGAAATCACTCCCAGGAGGATGGCCACAATCCCTTCTTCCCCATTCTCTTCCCGGGATCTTGGGCACATATGTACATGTCCCTGGCATGATTTTCAAGCTACCTGGTCCAGGACTCAAACCGCAGTCAGCCATGTTGGAGTTCAGCAATGTAACCACTATGCCAGCTGCTGCCCCAGGTGGAGGAGATCTTAAAGATGATCTAATCTTCTCATGTTCCAGGAGAGGAAAGGGAGTTGCCCGAAGTCTCAGGGCACTGGTCCCAACAGGACAGGAGATACAGGATTGCGTTTCAGAGGGGACCTTTTATTCATTCAACTATCAACAGTGTTTATTGTGTATGGCAGCTGCCCTATAGATTTTTACTATAGGGCACAGGTGCTTGCCAGAGAGACAGAGAAATCACACCCCCCCCGGGGGAAGGGCCACGCCACAGTCCCTTCTCCACTATCCTCTCGGGATCAGGGGCATGCACGCACACATGCTACATGGACTACATGGGAGTCCAGTGACATAACCAGTACACCATCTACTGGTCCCAACCAAGTTTCTCTCTCTCTCTCTCTTTTTTTTTTAAAGAATTATTTATTTAATTTATTTTTTTTTCAAATGATTATTTCATTTTACTTATTTATTTTTTCTTGCTATAGGACACATGCTCACCAGAGAAAGATAAAGAGGGAAAGTGAGAAAGCAAGCTGCCAGGTCCAGGACTTAAAGGTGGTGGGCCATATTGAAGTCCGACACCTTAACCACCATGCCACCTGCTGGCCCCGCGATGACCAGGCCATAATTGGGAAACACCATGTGCCCACACTACCAGACCACGCAGTAAATGGCAAAATTCAACAACGGCAACCAGTCCTGAGCACCTGCTGTGTGCCCGGCACTGTGCTGGGCACCAGACAGACAAGGGTGACCAAGACAGCATCCCTGTTTGTGAGGGACACCTGGGGAAGCAGGGTCTGAGGTGTCAGTTAGGCATGGACCCTGTCTGCCCGTGCTGGTGGGAGAGAGGATTTATCTGTAGGAAACATCCAAGCAACAGGTTGGGACACAGCTGTATGCCACTGACCATCAGATAGAAGCTTTTGCATCCCTAGGCAGCTATCTAGGAAGGCTTCCTGGAGGAGGAAGGCCCTAAGTGGACCCTGAAGGATGCGGGTGCTAAGTGGCTGTGGCCTCGTGGCATGAACTAGGGTTCATAATGGATAAATCTTAATCTAGCTTCACCCACCAACATAGGTGTGTGGGGTGGGGGTGGAGAGAGGGGTCCTAAAAAATAAAGCATAAAGCAAGGGGATTTCCTAGGGTAAAAGGGGGCGGAGCCTCTAACAGGAATCAGTACCCCTGTTCAACCGTGGGAAGACCGGGACCCAGAGGAGGGCGGTGGTGACGCATTGTGCACCTTCCCGTGGCCAGGGCCCCTGCACAAGGCCAAGGCCGGCCCCTGCAATCGTGACAGTGTGTTCCTTTCAGAGCTCGGTTCTCCGGGCAGGGGGAGTCCGTGACAAGCAGCCGTAAATCCAGTGGTGCTTTTGCGTATGTTGAGTTTTGTGCATTGTGACAGTATCTGCGTATCATTTTAGAAAGAAGCATGGGCAGCTGGAGCCCAGATAGTTCTGTGGTTCAAGTCCCACACCTGGTGGCTTAAATGATATGCTAGGGGGGACCAGCGGGTAGTGTAGCAGTTAAGGCGCTGGACTTCTACATGGTCAACTGCGGTTTGAATCCCAGACCTGGAGGCTTAAAACATGCTGGGCACATGTGTGTGCATGCCCAAAATCCCAGTGGAGGAGAAGGGATTGTGGCATGGCCATGCCCCCTGGGGGGATGATCTCCTGCTTTCTCTCTCTCTGTCTCTCTGGTGAGCACGCACACCCTATAGCAAAAATCTGTCAAAAAGAAAAAGACACACTGGGCATGTGCGTATGTATGCCCCAAATCCTGAACGGAGGGGGAGATGGAGGAGAAAGGACTGTGGCATGACCATCTCCCATGGGGGGTGCGGCTCTCACTTTCCTTCTCTCCCTGTCTGTCTCGGGCAAGCACACACACCCTCTAGCAAATTTAAGCCGCACACAGGGAAGAGCAGCGTCGGTGTGCACCGCGTGCCCTGGTCAGTCAGTCCAGAGCCTGCGTGCAGGGCTCGGAGCTTCCGTCCAACAGCAGGGCTCTGCTTCGGTCCCACATGCCGCCCAAGGAACAGCGGCCACTGGCTCCTGGTATGGCTTCAACAACCACAGGGGAAAAGTCCTTGGTGCAAATCATGGCTTTTGGCGTGCACCGAAAAGGGGAGACCTGCAGACATACCTAACACTTCCAGCAGCGCCGTGGCTCCCCTCCCCGGGCTCCCTGCAGTCAGTCTACAAGGCCTCGCCTGGAATTACCTGTCGGGTACCAGAAACTCCACCAGGAGAGAGGAGAGACCCCCACACTCCCCAGGCAATGGGGACAATGTGGCAGATGTGGGTGCCTGACTCTCACTGGGAAAATCCCATTCCCTGGGGAGATGCCTCTGGCCTCAATTCCCAGAGCGGAGTCTGAAGCCTGCTGTAAACTCGAGCCAATCCAGGAGGGAGAGAAGCTTGTCACAGAGCCTCCCTCTCCAGCCCGCTGCCTCTAAATTGGTCCCACTGCTCTTCCGGCTGGGGCTGACTGCGCTCACTGGGCCTGAGCGTCTTCCCCAACCCCCCTTTTCCCTCCTTTCTCACAGTCCCTGTCCGTCTTACAAGGCAGACGTGGTTTTTAAACTAACTCTGCTCCTCTCTGAGCCTCTGGTACTCACCTTCCAGAGCCGAGCCTGTCTTCTGGGCCCGCGCTCCACTCACGGAAGCATGTCAACCGCAGGTTTCCGCCCGGGAGGAGGAACCCACCCCAGAGCTGGGCTTTAAACATTCCTCTTAGTCAGGCTCTAATCACCTTACCCCAGCTCAAAGACTATGGGGGTCTTGCTCCTGTTTCTTACTGAGAAATTTCATCATTCCCCCCGCAGGTTATGTTTTTCAAACTGAGGGTCATTAAGTCACATTTTAGTTACAGGCAGCAGCATCTTTTTTTCTTTCTTTCTTTTTTTGGGGGAGAGGTTTTTGCTATAGGATGCTTGTACTCACCAGGCAGACAGAGAGAGACAGAAAGTGAGAAATCACCCCCCAGGGGGGATGGTCACGCCGCAATCCCTTCTCCTCCATTCTCCTTTCAGGATCTTGGGCACGCACACACACGTGCCCAGTGTGAGTTTAAGCCACCGGGTCCGGGACTCGAACTGCGGTCGACTACATGGGAGTCTAGCAACATAGCCATTACACTAACTGCTGGTCCCGGTAGCATCATCTTTTTTTTTTTTGAAGAGGTTTTCGCTATAGGGCACATGTGCTCACCAGACATATGTGCTCACCAGACAGAGAGAGACAGAGACACAGAAAGCGAGAAATCACCCCCCAGGGGGGATGGTCACGCTGCAATCCCTTCTCCTCCATTCTCCTCTTGGGATCTTGGGCACGCACGCACACGCGCCCGGCGTGAGTTTAAGCCCCCGGGTCCGGGACGCGACCCGCAGTCAACTCTGTGAGAGTCCAGCGACGTAGCCATTATGCTAACTGCTGGCCCCAGTAGCATCATCTTTAATGAAGTGGGATGTATCATAGTGCAGAGGACACATCAGAGTCCGTCACCCACGGTGACAGTAAATGTAGTGTGGAAAGCGTGGTGTTCATCCTGTCCTACACGTATGTGCACGTGTGTAAAGGACATACTGCCTTAGGACTGTGGTCAAAGGGATCTGAAAGGCCCAGCCCCAGTGGCACAGGCGGGACACCACTGTCCTGTACTGGAACCATATGGGGCTGGGTTTGGGTGCAGGTTGACCTGAACACCTCAGGTGCACCCACCACAATCTGTGGGGTCTGGGGGGTGGTTCATAGTGTGTTGAGGCCCCGTCGGGGCTCTTTTTCCCCCCTAATTTGCCATAGAACACATATACTCACTGGAGGTGGGGACAGGGGTGAGAAAGCATCCCTCAGGGGCACGGCCACACTGCAGTCCCTCCTCCATTCTCTTCTGGGGATTTTGGGCACACACACATACATGTGCCCAATGTGTTTTTCAAGCCACCAGATCTAGGACTTGAACCGTGCAGTTGGCCCTGTGGGATCCAGCCACCTTAGCCACCATGCGTCGCTCGCTCTTTTTTTTTGAACTGAAAACCCCCCCCCCCCCTCTTAGAACCTGCCCTGTGGTTGGCTGGGTGGGGCCCAGGAAGGGCCAGGGGCTCTGGTCTAACGTGTGGGCGCGTCCCCCCGCACCAGCACCACGGGGACTCACTCTCCAAGTTGGTTTGTCCTGGGCCTCTCCTTACATGGCATCCCAGATATAAAAGCCCAAGGCGACGCTTCGCGATTGTGCCCCTTGCTATCCCCACGACCTCACCTCAGTCTCCACCCCGTTTTCTGCCTCACGGCCAGCACACGGGCACTATTTCCGTTTCTTCCAAGGCATGCTTCTCCTGCCTCCTGCTGTGGCACCTACGGTTCCCTTTGCCTGCTCAGTTCCCTCCTTGTCTCTTAGGATTCCATGTGGGGCATCACCTCTTCCTGGAAGTCCTCCCTAACCAGCCACGCCTTGCCGGGCCTCTTGCCGCACTCCCGGATGTTCTGTGCTTGGCTGCGTGTACTCACACCACCTCGCATCTCTCCCTTCTCATCTCTCTCCACCTCACCCTGCTCCCACTGACCTGAGCTGCCTCTGGCCCGCAGGTATCCATTGTGACAGCACGTGTCCACCCGGGCGCTGGGGCCCCAACTGCTCTGTCTCCTGCAGCTGCGAGAATGGTGGCTCCTGCTCCCCGGAGGACGGGAGCTGCGAGTGTGCCCCTGGCTTCCGAGGACCCTTATGCCAGAGAAGTAAGGCCACTACCCCAACCGACAGCTCACCCTCCCAGTCGGCCCGCCTCCCTCAGGCCCCCTCCTGCTGCCCTGGTTGTTGTCACCCCAGTTCAGGGCCCAGCCCAGCTCCTCTCTGCAGAGGGGTGGGGCCCTCCACGCTGCAGGGGAAGGCAGCTCTCCCCATATTTGGAGACCCTGCCCTTTACTGCCCTGTGGGCCAGGAGGGGTGGCCCGGCTGGCTGGGCCCTGGGTGGCTGACTGCTGTCTCCCTGCGCCCTCAGTCTGCCCGCCTGGGTTCTATGGCCACGGCTGCGCCCAGCCCTGCCCCCTGTGCGTGCACAGCACCGGGCCCTGCCACCACGTCAGCGGCAGCTGCGAGTGCCTCCCGGGATTCTCTGGAGCCCTCTGCAACCAAGGTACTGTCTCTAAGGGAAGGCCCAGGCCGGAGGTGAGGGGGTCCTGGGTGGGGAGTGGCAGGGAGGGGAGGGCGTGGGCTTCTCACGTACTCTGCCCAGGCAGCTGCTTTCTCGTCAGGGCCTGAGCCTGCCTTTAGGAGGACTGAGCACCACGTGGCATGAGACGGTCATTACACAGTGACGGGAGCAGGCTGGGGGAGGGGGGGCACGTGACTTGTCTCTGGTCTCATGGCTAGCAAGTGCAGAAATGGGACTCTGACGCCTGCGCTCAGACGAGAATGCAGTGAGCACAGGAGAGCCACCTCAGAAGTGGCACCAGGGACTGCCCCGCAGCCTAGTGGCTAAGGAGCCTGATCCTACATGGCCAAGTGCGATTCAGATCCCAGTGCTGGCGGCTTACAAAACAAGCCAGGAGCATGTACGTGCCCCAGATCCTGACTGGATGGAGAGACAGAGGAGACCCTGCACCAGGGGGGTGCTCTTTCTCACCCTGTCTCCCTGGCACACGCATAGAGCGCACATTCTGCCTGGCAGAATCATCCAGGAGAGGGGCAGAGGGACACAGATCCTGGCCACCACGTGTCCAGTCTGGCTGGGAAAGAGCTGGCAGGATAAGGCAGTGTGGGGCAGGTGCCAGCCCAAGGTTTGGAGGACGTGGGTTCTGGGGAACTCACTTCTATTCAACACAAAACTTTTCAAAAGATGTGGCAAGACCAGGAGTTGGCGTATGGCTATGTCACTGGACTCCCACGTAGTCGACTGCAGTTAGAGTCTAGGACCTGGTGGCTTAGACTCACACCAGGTGCGTGTGCATGCGTGCCCAGGATCCCAAGAGAAGAATGGAGGAGAAGGGGTTGCAGCGTGGCCATCCCCCTCAGGGGGTGATTTCTCACTTTCTGTCTCTCAGTGTCTCTGTCTTTCTGGTGAGCGCATGCGCCCTATAGCAAAAACGTCTCCAAAAAAAAAAGTGGCACCAAGTGTTTGGTGCTGAGTGCCGAGCAGTAACGGCTGAGATGTCTGGCATGTACAGAAGAGAGTCCTGAAATTGGGTGGAGATGCAGCCCCGGCCCTTCATGCCCCACACTTAGGCCAGCATCACTGGCCCTCCCCGTGCATGTTCCTGCACCTCCCTCAGAATCCTTCACGACACCAGCGCCAGGCGACCCACTACCACGCAGCAGTGGGAGGAAGGAGGGAGGAAGGCTCATCTGCACCGGCCTGAGGTTAACCTGGCTCTCAGCGGGGGAAGAGCCCTGGCTGGCCACCTGCGCGGATTTGCATGGCTGATTTCAGGGTACCAGCGTTGAGCACCATCCGCAGAACTCCTGAGTGTGTAACAGCTAGGGAGAAGACAGGCGATGGCTCCCCCATACACCTTGGCCTGTTGCCATTCCTGGCTTTCTTTTATTTTGGAGAGGTTTTTGCTATAGGGTGCATGTGCTTGCCAGAAAGACAGAGAGTCAAAGAGACAGAAAGTGAGAAATCACCCCCTGGGGGGATGGCCACACCGCAATCCCTTCGGCATTCTCCTCTCGAGATCTTGGGCACACACACGCGCCCGGTGTGAGTTTAAGCCACCAGGTCTGGGACTTGAACCGCAGTCAGATACATGGGAGTCAAGTGACATAGCCATTATGCCAACTGCTAGTCCCAGCTGTCCCTGGCTTTCTTATACTAAGGCTTTTGGCTTCTGCGAAAGGCTCCGTGACTGTGCAGGACTTTAGCTGGGCCTGAGCTTGATCAGTGGGGAAGGAGCAAGGCATTCTGGGTGGAAGAAACTGCTTGAGCAAAGTGCAGAGGCGGACGGGATATTGTCCAGCAGCGGGGAACGGCCAGAGGACACGGAGGGTAGGATGGGGGCCCGGGGCCTTCAGAGCAGGTTTAACGCAAGGTTACAGAATTTGCACTTTAATCCATGAGGAGTGAGGAGATCTTAAAGCTAAAAACCACCTCAAGGTCATCTTTGCAAGAATCTCATCTGGACTCTGCTTAAATACTTCCATTGACCGAGCACTCACTACCTCCCAGGGGACCCTGTTCTTTTGAAGAATAATCGCTGCTGAGCCAGGCTGTTTTCACAAGTGTGCGGGCCGTTAATATGTATGAGCGGAAAGTTTACTCCACGATGCTTTGAGGTCATGAGAAGTGTGGGCCCCCGGGAAACATATGTGACAGTTTCATTTGCTCACAACTCTCCTAGGACAGTTTAATCATAACCTGGCATGTCAGGGTTTACTTATTAAACAGAGGAGACCCAGCCGTCAATACAGACAGGCCGGGTCTAAATTAGGACCAGAGCTGCCCGAGAGTAACTCTCAGACCCTGCGTTGTCTGATTTATCGCCCGCCGGCCTAATGAGTGTTTCCCACATAGAGAGCTCATAGAGTTTGCTATTAACAGCAACTGCCCTGGTTAAGGCTCAAACCTTGTAAAAAATTGAACTGACACTTTCTAATGACCGGCTTTCCAGCGAGTTACAAATTACAGACACTGCTTATGCAGAATCATTAAACATAGATTAAATATAACCAGATGTTTTCTTTTCACCAGCCCCCCTCCCTCTCCACGGCCCACTCAGCCTCACTCTTGATTCGGCTAAGCAGCCGACCAATTAATGGATTAGACTGAGCGCGTTAGCGGCTCCGGGGTGAACTGCCAGCCTGTGTGTGAGAGACTTCAAAAGAGACTCGTGTTAGAGAAGCTCAGAGCTGGTTTTGGGGGGTGAGGATGGGGGCATGATCTCTGGCACCCGCCCTCCTCACAGAGGATGTGTCCCCAAATCAGGCGCCTCCCAGGACGTTGAAGCCGCGGCCTGAGCTGCAGCCAGGTGAGGTCTGTGTCATCGTCTTGGCAGTGGGCCTGCCTGGGCAGGAGTTTCTTCGGTTTTAAGTTTTGCTATAGGGAGCATGTACTCACCAGAGAGAGACAGAGACAGAGAGGGAAAGTGAGAAATCACACCCACCCACCCCTGTCTCAGGGGGATGGCCGCATCATAATCCCTTCTCGGTTCTCCTGGGATTTGGGGCATGCCTGCACACAGCCCTGACCTGATTTTCAAGCTGTTGGATTATGGCTCGATCTGCTCGGTTGGCCACGTGGGGTCCAGCTACCTTAAACTCCACACCATGTGCTGGTCCAGGAGCTAGGTCTTGTTTGATTTTTGTCAGAGAGAGCACTGGCCCTAAAGCATCAGCCAGCCTGCCCTACCTACTAACCACGGCCTGAGGCCAGTGGCGAGGGTCCTCAGCCTCATTTCTAAGATAAGAAAACAGAGCCCAAGAGGGACCCCGTGGTTGGCTCAGAGGTACCTGCCCTGTACGTGGTAGCACTTCTGAGCCATGTGGCTTTGGGCACGTTGGCTAGCCTCTGTGCTGCAGTGTCCTTGCTGGTAACAAAGTGATAATGATACATATCGAGCAGACTTCAGAAAGTTCATGGAAAAGCAGAATTAAAGTACGAGCTTATTTTGGAGCAAAAATGTTGAAAATCCACAAATAGCTTTTGTGTAGTATACATTTTCCAAGAACTTTTTGAGGCCCCCTGCTCTATAAAATAACGAGCACATTACAAGGGTAAGTGAATAATAGTTTGAAGCGCTTTGATCAGTGTTGGGTGCATGTAAGCGCTGTGTGTGTGTGTGTGTGTGTGTGTGTGTGTGTGTTGAATGCATACATAAAATTAGACCTTAGACCTCTCCTGTCTGGGAGAGGTGCAGCATGGACACGCATCCTGGCCACCAGGGCCCGGTCTGTCTGGGGAAGGGCTGGCTGTACAGGCAGTGTGGTATAAAGGGGGAGAGGCCAGCCCACGGCCTGGGAGACCTGGGCCCTGGGGGGTTCGCTCCTCTTCCAGCATCAGCCCTTTCCTATGATCCTCCACGTGGCTCTGCCAAATGAGGGCCTCAGGGATTCAGGGAGCTCCTTTCCATATCAAGGGTGCAAGAAAGCCTCCTTCAAGGGTGTAGGGCTGCCTGGGCCTGGGCTTTGAGGGGAGCATGTAGAACTGAGAGGAGCTTGAAGGGACGGGGTCGCTGGCTGCAGCACGACTCCTGGGTCTGCTCAAAGGCCTGCTGGGCCATTTTAGGACATTTCCTGTTTGCTGTCTACCAGGCACGGGGCTGGGCACTCCAACACAGCGGAGAACCACAGAGCCCATTCCCTGCCTTGCAAAGCCTAGTCTGGGTGGGGCCGGCGGGGAGGGAGCAGGCGTCTGAACCCAGCTTTTCGCAGCAGACCTTGGGCGTCAAGCCAGAGAAAGGCGTGGCCAGTTTATTTGCACACACCCAGCCACCGTGTCTGGAGATGCAGACATGGGTAGGACCCGAACCTGGCCTGAAACAGGCTCCCGAGCCCCGGACCCGGCCCAAAAACAGGCCCCCGAGCCACGGTAACAGAGGACTAGACAAGAACCTGCCTGGAAGCTCAATCAGGATCGTAGCCAGTAGGATAGAGACGGGTCAGTTAGGGTTACATTCCGCTACCAGTGACCAAAACACCAGGTAACCAGCCGCGTGTGTGTGCATGCCCAAGATCCCGAGAGGAGAGTGGAGGAGAAGGGATTGCGGTGTGGCCATCCCCCCGGGGGGTGATTTCTCACTCTCTGTCTCTCTGTCTGGCGAATGCACTCGCCCTATAGCGAAAACCTCTCAAAACAAAACAAAACAAAACAAACAAACAAACAAAAAAACCCAACCAGCTAACTGCCTTGAGCATGACTTTCTGTCACATGTTAAAAACTGAGAGGACGGGGGAGCTTACACGATGCCGGGGCCTGGGTCTCCCCGATCTTGCCATTCTGCTGTCTGAGCAATGGCGTCCACCTCTGGTGAGAGAAGGCTGCTTGAGCTCCAGCCATCTTTTTCTGTTTATGGTCAGAGGACGTGCGAGTTCACCTGAAGAGGGAGAGGGAGAGTAAGCATTCCCCAGTACGGTGTAGTCACATGACAATTTCTTCAGTACGGTGTAGTCACATGACAATTTCTTCTCTTCCATTTCTCCATCGTTTTGGTATTTGAGGCACACAGGCACATATGCCCAGTTTTTTTGGGGGGGGTTGGTAGAGATTTTTGGTATAAGTTGTGTGCACTCACCAGAGAGACAGAGACAGAGAGATAGAAAGCAAGAAATCACGCCCACAGGGATGGCCATGCCGCAATCCCTTTTTCTCTCGGGATTTTGGGCATGTACACACATGTGTGCCCAGCATGAGTTTCAAGCTACCAAGTCCGGGACTTGAACCATGGTTGGCCACGTGGGAGTCCAGCGCCTCAATCACTATGCTACCTCCTGGTGCCATCCCCAGAATGTTTTTCAAGCAACCAGGGCTGGGATTTGAGCTGTGGTTGACCATTTGGGAACTGGCTTCCTTAACTACCAGGCTCTGAGGCTGGCTCTGAGGAGAGTGGGACAGGTATAGGCACCCACTCCCACTCAGCGCTGGCCAGAACGCTGTCTGATGGCCATACCTTGCCTGTGGGAGTCTAAGGGATGAAGTCTTTATTCTAGGTGGCCATAAGCCCAGCTAGAACTCAAGAATCTATTTTAAAAAAAAAAAAAAAAGCCATTTTTGCCTAAGGGTACATGCTCTCCCAGAGAGAGAAAGACAGAGAGATAAAGGGAAAGTGAGAATATCCAATAGCAATCCCTTCTCCATTCTTTTTTTTTTTTTTTTTTTTTTTGGGGGTTTTTTTTTTGGGGGGTGGGGGTTAACAGGA
>NW_006159876.1:3425661-3428001 GCF_000334495.1 Tupaia belangeri chinensis
CTCACCAGAAAGACAGAGAGAGACAGAAAGTGAGAAATCACCCCCCAGGGGGGATGGCCACGCCACAGTCTTTTCTCCTCCATTCTCCTCTCGGGATCTTGGGCACATGCGCACACATGCCCTGCGTGAGTTTAAGCCACCAGGCCTAAGACTAGAACCGTGGTTGGCTACATGGGAGTCCAGCGACATAGCCATTATGCTAACTGCTGGTCCCTCTCCTCCATTCTTCTCCCAGGATCTCAAGCACACACAGACGCACACACACACACACGTGTCTGACATGATTTTGAAGCCACCATTGGCAATGTGGGAGTCTAGCCACATAACCACTATGCTATCTGCTGGTCCCTCGAGATTCTACTTCAAAGGAAGAAGAGATATTGAGCGACAGCTCGCTGCTAAAGAGGGGCCATGGGAAGGTGACAGTTCAGATGGGTCTTACAGGCAGGCTAGAATTTCCACAGGTGGACGTGGGGGTCAGGGACATCCTAGGAGGGGACAGGTGGAATGAGACCACAGAGGAAAGGCATGGGGTGCATTTACAAAGCGGCATGTGGTCCAGGGCTCATGTACCTGGAAGAGTGGGAGAGCGAAAGGTAACCCAGGCAAAGTGGGTCAGTGCCAAGCTCTAGGATTGAGACTACGCTGGGCAGTCACAGGAGGGAGAGAAGAGGATGCACGCTGTAGGAATCAGCGGGATGGACTGCAGGGAAAACCGGGGGTAGGCACCCCATTAATACTCAGACCTAGTCCTGGAAGAGCTAGCAGCCTGATTGGGGAAGCCAGCCCCCGCTGCAGGGACTAAGAAGTGACTCTTCCAAAGGGGGGTTGTGACCAAAATCCTACCAGTGACTCGAAGTGGAAACGCTGTGGGGCCCAGTGGAAAGCAGGGTCTTATGAGCTCCTTGCCAAGGAGGATGCTGAGCTGAGGCTTGAACAGGTGGAGGAGACTGGAGGGTGGGGAGGTTCAGGCTAGCCCTCCACTCGCGAGCTCCGCAGACCTGCCACCTCGCCTTTGTCCCATGAGCTCCACAGACCTGCCACCTCGCCTTTGTCCCGCTCGGTCCAGCTGTAAGCGTCCTCCACCTCCGCCCTCTGAGGTCCGTGGTGCTGGCAAAGATGTGGTAGAGGAAAGCAGAGGCCGTGGAGCAGCCCGGGAGCACCGACCGAGAGGCCAGCCCTCCACTTCTTGTCTGAGACCTAGTCGGTGATTCCACCTGCCTGGGCCTCAGTCTGCTCCCTGTCAACGGGGCCATAGTAAAGCCTCCAGAGTGCACAGTGGGTGAGAGGAGCAGCCCATTCATGTGCAAGCGAGAGGGTTGCCAGAGGTGCAGAGGTGGGCAGATGCGCGCCCCCGGTGGTCATGGCTGTGGGCGGTGGTCTTCAGCTCAGGTGGGAGGGCAGGTGCCAGGCTGTCCTGTGCCCACAGTGTGTGCCGGAGGACACTTCGGCCAGGACTGTGCCCAGCTCTGCTCCTGTGCCAACAATGGGACCTGCAGCCCCATGGACGGCTCCTGCCAGTGCTTTCCAGGATGGATCGGCAAGGACTGCTCACAGGGTAAGCTGCTGCCCGGGATCAGAGCGGGCCTGTGATGCCTCCCGCAGTGCCAGGACCTCAGGCTTAGCACCTCCCTCCAGGGCTGACACCAGCTTCCGCAGAGGGGACCGTCCACGCAGTCCTGTGTCCTCCCTAGCTAACAGGATGAATTACTGGGCTTGCTCACGGGCTTTTTAACCGCTGGTATGAAAGGCATCGATATGGTTGGTAGTTTTGTTAATGTATTAATTCTGAGGATTAATATTCCATTAGCACCTGAGTGAGCACAGCCCGGAGCTTGGACGAGGTGGGGACAGGGACTGGCCTGTGGAGTGCGGGAGTGTGGAAGAAGTCACTTCCACAGGGTGGCCCCAGTGAATGACGTCCTGGACAGGTATGGGAGGGGCTGTACATGCAGGGTGTACCCAGGAGATGGGGTACACCTCTCCAGAGGCCCCCCAATCTAAGGGCAGGGACCCAGCCTCTGCGCTGTGGAGCTCCCTGTTAGGGGTGAGACCTAGCCAGCACCCCTAGGAAGGTCCCAGGCAGAGGCCTGGCCCGGAGGGAGTTCTGTTCTCAGGAATCCGGGCGAGTCTTCCCTGGAAAGTGCCCGTCCTCACGGGAAGCTGGCGCATGCAGAAGCATGCTCAGTTAGTCACCACGGACACGGAGAGTGGGCAGGGGATCCGGGCCCCACGGGCATCCTGGGGCACTAGGCCGAGAGGTGGGCGGAGGAATTCTGGAAGCAGCACGCCAACCCCTGGAAGCCAGGAACATCCTGGCGTCTGTCTCTGACGTGTGCT
>NW_006159876.1:3428375-3429058 GCF_000334495.1 Tupaia belangeri chinensis
CGGGGCCTGCCGCTGCACCCCGGGCTGGACCGGACTCTTCTGCACACAGCGTAAGCCCCGCCTCCGGCTCCCAGCCACTCAGTCCCATACTGCGGCCTGCTGGCTGCTGTGGGAATCGTCAGGGCCTGCTGGGATGGCCTCAGGCTGGGACTGGGCCAGGACTTCCCCCTCACTGCTAGGGAGAGTGGGGAGCTCTGCAGGGGAGCCCCAGGGCCTGACTGCACTTGGGGATTGGTAGGCCCAAGGTCCTGGAAGGTCAGAGCTCTAAGCCGCCCAAGCAATCAGACCAGACCCTCCTTGGACAGTGGGGAGGAGCAGTCTGCTGCCCCACAGGAAGGCCCCTCTGTCACCCCTAGGCGGCCCCTTCAGCGTGGAGATGGCTCCAGTGTGGGCCCACAAGCCTTCACCCCACGCTCAGCAGGGGAGCAGACAGAAGACAGGTCCACCGCGGTTGTCCCCACCATGCAGCAGCCCGTGACTTGGGGTCCTGTTTCTCCAGGCTGCCCGGCGGCATTTTTCGGGAAGGACTGTGGGCGCGTGTGTCAGTGTCAGAATGGCGCCAGCTGCGACCACGTCAGCGGCGAGTGCACCTGCCGCACAGGCTTCACCGGGAGACACTGTGAGCAGAGTAAGTCGCTGACCCCGGCCTCGGCCTCTCCCGGGGGCCCCACCCCCCCCACCAC
>NW_006159876.1:3429248-3442551 GCF_000334495.1 Tupaia belangeri chinensis
AGGCGCTCGCCCCGGCCTCGGCCTCTCGCGGGACCCTCCCCATCCAGGCCACTCACTCGGGGTCTGCCCCGAGGCTCTGGGCACTTGTGGGGCACCTCCCAGGGAAACAGCCTGAACGCAGCTGTGCCTATGTCAGTGTCTGAAGGACTTCCTTACCCCAGAAAGGCTGCAATGACTTTATGTAAGCCAGAGATTGCAACTAAAAAAAAAAATTCTTCCTACAGTTGGGATGGGAGCCAGGGGTGGGGAGGGTTGAGGGCAGAGCACAGACCAAAGGAGGCAATGGGGGAGTGGAGGGAGGCAGGGTCTTTGTGCCTGTTCTTCGCAGCTCACGTCTGGGCCTGGCATGTGGAGAACGTTGTGCGAGGAGGAGGTAGGGTGGGTGGCCCTGCCCACTCTTCCTCCCCACCCTCCGACGTCCCCACCTCAGGGCTATACGTGCCTTGCCCACCTCTGAGTAGCCAACCGAAGCACAAGGAGAGCTACAGGGAAATGGGCTTCATCCATGCGAGGCCAAACTGGCTCACTGTCATAGCTGTCTACACAGGAGGGGCGGAGAGTGGGTGCACCTCGCCGTCTACGTCACCCCTTTGTACCACTCAGGGTGTGCCCCAGGAACCTTTGGCTATGGGTGTCAGCAGCTGTGTGAGTGCATGAACAACGCCACCTGTGACCACGTCACCGGCACCTGTTACTGCAGCCCTGGATTCAAGGGGATCCGATGTGACCAAGGTAACATGAGTGGCAGGTGCCTGGGCTGGGCGCTGCAGAAAGGGTCCTGCAGGGCTCGGGGGAGGTCGCCGCTGGGAGAGCCGGGTGTGGTGGGTGCTCCTCCTTCGTTCAGGCTGGTGAGGAGTATGGGAACGGGGCAAGCTGCAGGAGGGAGGCAGGCAGAGCAGGCCACCGCTGGGTCATGGCTTCCTCCACTCATGCTTGGCAAATTTCCTGGCAGCCGAGCGAGTGCTATGGAAAGGTCACCAGGCCAAGCCCTGCTCCTGCCATCACCTGTCCTCAGGCAGGTCACTTCCTTTTGCTGGACTTGTTAGTCCACCTACAAAGAGGAGAGGGTCAGCTTTTTCAGAGGGGCCTGCGTTGGGTTCGGCTGTGCAGAGGTCATCTCAGTGCAGTCGTGGGCTGGAGTGGAGCCGGCGGGTCGAGGACTGCCCAGTGCCCAGCACAGAGGCGGCACTCGCTAGGAAGACGGTGCTGTGTGCACGAACCCCAGCAAATGCTGCAGGTCGTACGGAGGGGCTTGTGTTGCTGGTGCGAGGAGAGATGGGGGATGACAGTGACTCAGGGACCTGGTACAGAACAGGGGCCAGGGCATCCGAGGCATCCGAGGCTCCCTCGCTGAGACACTAAGGCAGCACCTCGACCTCCCTGGTGGTGCTGGCCCTGACGAGTGGGGGTCTAGCTGCTGTGGGCTGGCTGGGCTAGCAGGGCCGCCCCTGGATAGGCAGCGCCTCACACGATGTAACCAGGAGCTGAGTCCTCTCGGGACAGGAAGCGCAGACACGGCACATCCCGGCGCTCACGGCTGTCATCGGCCTGTGGCTGGGTGCTCACCCCTCAGGGGTGCAAACCCGGGAGTCACACAGCAGGAAGCAGGGAGAGGGCCCCGGACCAGTTTCTCCTGACCCCCGCACACTGGGCTGTGGGTCTGGAGCGAGCTGTCTAGCCAGTGGGTGGCTTGGGGTTTTCGTCTGTGAAGGGAAAGGTCCCTACCGCATGGGGCTGCTGGGGAGAGGATGAGTTCATATCGGTGACTCACGTTGGGGCAGAGTGAAAATCTCCACAGACGTTCTTTCTGGTTTCACTTCCACACTCACACTTACTCCCCGTCATGACCCCACACCCCCCTCCCTCTGGGCAGTTGAAGAAACAGGCACAGCGAGGGTTGGGGGTGACACAGGGGGTTAAGGGGCCAAGCCCAGAAGCCCGCACAAGGTCTGCGCCCATCAGAGGGGTCTGCCTGGAGCGGCAGCCAGCGCTCAGCCTCCCCTCTGCCCGCAGCTGCCCTCATGATGGAGGAGCTGAACCCCTACACCAAGATCAGCCCCGCGCTGGGTGCGGAGCGGCACTCGGTGGGCGCCGTCACCGGGATCGTCCTCCTGCTGTTCCTCATGGTGGTGCTGCTGGGCCTGTTCGCCTGGCGTCGGCGCCGACAGAAAGAGAAGGGCCGCGACCTGGCTCCCCGCGTCTCCTACACGCCGGCCATGAGGATGACCAGCACGGACTACTCCCTCTCAGGTAAGGGCCCTCCACAGGAAGAGCCACGCGGTGTTCTCGGGACGCCCGGGCGTGCTGCTCCAGGTGGGTAGTGCCTGCAGGGCTGGCTGCGTGGGGTTTGGGGCTCAGATCCGACCTCTTAGAGACCATGAGGCCGGGAAGGAAGTACCTCCTGGGGACGGCACGTGGAGTTCCCAGGGTGTCATTTCCTGGGCCCCCAGCTCTGGGCAGAGGTGGGAGTCCCCTCCCATTTTGTCCAGCGAGTCCCTGCTCACAGGCTCTGGCCACAGGAGCACCCATCCCAAGCAGGCATGTTCATAAGCTCTCCAGGGGAATGTCTCCCCAGCCTGACCCTGTGCCACTTCAAGGGAACCCCTCCCTGTCCTCGGAGCTAGGAGAGCCCTGTTATGACAGTGGAGGGGAGGTCTGAAAGTCTGGGGAGCATCCCCCCAACAGGCATGCCACAGCGTCGTCTGTCCACACAGCTGTGGTACGTGTCAGTGGGCATTCTAGCTGGGAGTCTGGGTGGGAGGGGGGGCTGTGGCCTGGATCCTTCCTCTCTTGAGCCCCGGACTGCTGCCCTGGAGAAAAGAGTTACTTCATACTTAAACTGCAGAGGCCAAAAAGCTCTGAAATGCCTACAGCCCTGGGCCACGATGAGCACAGGATGGCAGCTCTCACTCCTGCAGCTGGTGCTGAAGCCCATTCCCACTGAGTGCCACCTGTATGCCCAGCTCCATGCTAGGTGCTGCAGGACAGAGGCAGGCAGTGCACACCCTGCCTTCACAGAGGCCTGTGCATGCCCCGAGGTCTCGGCGGGGCATCAGGCCCCTGATGAGATCCTGGCCCACAGGTGAGGTTTGCTCCGATGACGCTGATGAGCAGGACTGCCTGGGTTTGCCTGTGCCATCCCCTGGTATTCCCTAGCCCAGGAGAGATCCTGAATCCTCAGGAAGGTGGGCTAGGGTTCCCTTCGTGGACTTCTTACTTGAATCTGACCCTAGGGGGGAAGCAGGGAGGGTCGGCCCAGCCCTAAACAGCAACTTGGCGACATGTGAGCCCATCACAGCCCAACGCCTGTCTGGGCTCCGCTGATGGTCCCACCTCTACACTGGGGAGCCCAGGATGCTTCCTGTGGGTGCAGGGAGAGCCAGTGTGAGGAAGGAGCAGCTCTCAGGGGTTGGGAACACGGTGTCTCTGCAGGGCACTGTCCAGGCTGCCCAGCCCAAGCATTAGTACTGGGGGTCCTGCGCCAGGGGCAGGAGTATGATGGTATGTGGCACCTTGTTCTCTTCCCAGATTTGTCTCAAAGTAGCAGCCGCGCCCAGTGCTTTTCCAATTCCAGCTACCACGCACTGGCGTGCGGGGGGCCTGCCACCAGCCAGGCCAGCACTCTGGACAGGAACAGCCCCACCAAGGTACCGGGCCCCCAACTCCCCAGCCCCGTCCACGGCCCTAAGCCACCTGTCTAGGCAGACCGCACTCCTGACGTGGTAGGCCCAGAAAGAGCAGCCCTGTGATCCACGGTCCTGTGGAACACGTCCCAAGGATGGGTGTCACGTTATACCAACCCACAGCATCACCCGATGTCACATACAGCGCTGCACCTGCGTGTAGCCCACTGGCACCGGGTCATGAGATCCCATGTAGCTTCCTGTCACATTAACCAGGTACATATACCACAAAGTCGTCACCTCAGCTCACATCAGCACAGGTAGTGAAATCACGGCCACCGCCCACGGATCATTGCGGAGTTACTAACACGTGTGCCGCCAGCGCAGCATGGAGTAACTGCGGTTACTCGGTAACCACCCGGGGCCGCTCGTACCCGGGCACACTGCACACCGACACGCTCGCAGGGCCAGCGGCCAGCATTCTTGTTGACAGGAGAGTCCTCCAGGTCTTTGCGGGCAGATGTGCACCTTCCTGGACAGCCTTCCCCGACAGCTCCCTGCATGACCCTGGCTGGAGTGAGACACCCCTTACAGTCACGGGCCCTCGGGCAGGGATGTCTTGGCCACATGTGTGGATTGTGTAGGGCACCCATGAGGGCGGGACCTAGACCAGGCAGAGCTGGAGACAGGAAGAACAGCCCCAAGGGCGAGGTGTGATGGGCTCCTGCCGCATCCCTCCTGACGCGCCAACACAGCTGCAAGCCCGTGTTGGGGTGCAATCTCAGGACTCCTGGCTTCCTGTCTCAGCCACCCTGGGTCAAGGAGTGTAGTTTTCATACTCCAGGCCTCTGCCCTAGAGCTCTGGAATTCCGTCTTCCCTGTGTGCCCCATGAGAAGCAACAGACCCGCGGGGACACCCCACTGCACAGTATCCTAGATGCCAGGCAGCAGCATCCCCACGGCCGGCTTTCCTAGGAACAGGAGCGCTGCCTGCAGGGGGCCCTGGGGTCCACGTGCAGGTCCGTGGCCATCAGCCCCATATGCAGCCCAGAAGCCTGGCCACTTCTGTGACCTCAGCTTTGGGCTCATCTGAGGGACACAAAGCTGAGGAAAGGCCTCTGCAGATTCCTGTAGGAGCCCCTCGATGAACTACAGTCACATGATCAAGGCACAGCAGGGGCATGGGCTCCTGTGGCCATGCCACTCTCGGCCTGTCTAGCAGGGACGTGCCAACCACCCTCCAGTGAGGGGCTTCAGTGAGAGGCTAGTTGCTGCTAGGTAGCCCACGTGGTGACCCTCTGGCTCACCTCACGCCAGGAGCCCAGAGTGGCTCTGTGTGGCCAGGCCTGTTTAGCTCGGGAGCTGGGATGACGAGGGCTCGGGTGGCCTGGCCCGAGGTCTAGCCCAGCCGTACTGCTGACTCCTGCGTGCCCGTGAGCAAGGCCCACAAAGCCGGACTCGGGTGCCCACCTGGGAAGTGAGGAAAAGCAGCCCTGCCTCGGAGAGGGCAGCCAGGGAGGACCCGGGGCGGGGGCAGGCTGCACCACTAGCTTCCAGACACCCTGCCCTACTTCCCTTGGGAGACCCTCACCCTCAGCCCAGGCCCCTCCCTGTGTGCTGGCGCTGGCCCCAGGTGGCAGCTGGGACGTGACCAGCCCCCTTCTCCTGCAGCTCAGCCCTACCTAGCTACCCCATCAGGGCCAGCTTGCTTCAGGCCAGTTCTCGGCTCTCAGGAGGTCCCCCTTTACCCCAGAGGGCCTGGGAACCTCACACCTTCAGAGTAGGTAGGGGAAGTTCTGTTCCCACCAGCCTCAGCCACACCCCAGGGGCTCCCAGCGCCCCCTTTCCCTCAGTTGACTAGGGCCCAGGCGGACCAAGACCATCATGGGTGGGGGCACCGAGGCTCGGCAAAGCGAAGGCCGGGGAGAGGCGCCTGGCGCCCGGGATTAACTGGCTCTCCTGCTCTCCGACAGCTCAGTAACAAGTCCCTTGACAGAGACACAGCAGGCTGGACCCCCTACAGCTATGCGAACGTGTTAGGTCAGTAGTGGCTGCAGTCCCATCCCACCCTGTCCCCCTCCCACACCGAGAGGGGCCCTGTCCCAGCTCGAAGGGAAGGGTTAGGAGTCCCATGCATGGTTCCCCCCAGGAAGAAGGGATGTGGACAGGAAACCCAAGCCCGTACTTGATGTCGCCCCAGGACCCTCTTTGTTTCTGTATTAGTGGCACAGAGAGGGTGGCTATGACCCAGGAACCACAGCTAGGGCAGAGACATGGGGTTCCAGATGGAAGCCAAAGGTATACCCACCATCTGGTTCGGAAGAGACCTCTGCCTGACGCAGGCACATCCAGAAGCCCTTTGGACTTCTCCCCTCTGCCCCGGTGGGCACCAGTTTCTAGGGAGGGTGGGAATGGGGGAGAGGGGAAACAAGGCAGGCGGCCATGGCCCTGGCATACCCCTGGACCCCACTGCCCCCACCCCTCTGGATGCTACACACAGAGGCCTTGTTTCCTGTGAGCCTGTCCTCTCCCGACCCTGCCCCTTCACATACTGCCCACCCCCTTCTCCTGTCATACCAGGGCCCTGGGAATAATGGCTCCTCCCTGTCATTCCTCTCACTAGACTCCCATTTCCAGATCAGTGCCCTGGAGGCCAGGTACCCGTCTGAGGACTTCTACATTGAACTTAGACACCTCAGCCACCCCGCTGAACCACACTCTCCAGGTCAGACCCCAGCCCTCCCCCCCCCACCCCAGACCAGACCCTGCACCTGCCCCACTCCTGGTCCCTGCTCTTGAACTGCCCTAACAGCCCCAGAACGCTCCCTGGTGAGCCCGCCTCCCTCCCGACATGCTCGGCCTCCCGGCCCAGTGCCAATGTGAGAAGGAAAGCTGTCTGGAGTCTCCCTCCCCATCGCCCCTTCTCCCATCTTGGTCAGTGGATGTGGACAAACTGGGTCTGTTCTAGGTGGAAGGGACACATAACTGTACCAGGCCACAAAGCCAAGCCTCCAGAAAAGCACTTGGGGCTGGCAGCACCTTTGGTGTTCTCTGGGCCCTGTTGGTGTGGGTCATGGAGACCAAGAAATGGAGTCCAGACCCACCAGTGGCTCAAGCCCACTCTCCCAGGTCACTGGGCAGGGTCCAGCAGGGACCTGTGAGGGCCGGGACAGGCGGTACCAACCCGCATCCCCCATACTCCTGTGAGTAAGAGCTAGAGCAGGTGTTGTGGGGGGGTGCAGTGAATGGGGAGGGTGGCCCCGTATAGGTGTGCTCTGGGGCGCCCATGCTGGACAGCCCAAGGGGAACAAGCAGCTCTACCAGCCCATGCAGGTCCCCAAGTCTGGCAGCTCTAGGAAGAGCTGAGCGGGCATGGATACAAGGCCCCAAGGACTCCGGGCCCCTACCTAGGATGCTGTATTCTTGGCTGTAGGTCCCTGGACAGTGTCCATGGCATTCAACCACCCCGTTAGCTTCAACCCTGCTGTGGTATTCTCCCCGCACGGGAGCACCCTCCGGACTCAGGCCGGATCTCTACCTGCTTTGCAGCTCACACTACCCCAGAAGTGTAGCCAGAGCGCCACTCGCTGTCATTTTTGGCTTACACTCACGCAGGCTGGTGGCCAGTGGATAAGAATACATAGGGACAGGACCAGGCGATGGCATAATGGTTATGTTGCTGAAGTCCCACGTATTAGACTGCTGTTCGAGTCCCTGCAGCTTAAACCTTACTCCAGGCACATGTGTGTGTGTGCCCAAAGTCCTGAGAGGAAAATGGAGAAGGGATTGTGGCATGGCCATCCCCTCAGGGGTGATTTCTCACTCTCTGTCTCTGTCTCTCTGGCAAGTGCACACACTATATATATCACACACACACACATATTTACATATATGTAAAAGAATACTTGAGGTCTGGGCTCTAGCTGCAGTTCAGCTTCTCACCTGCTGGTGTGGTCTTGGACAAACCACTGCTGCTCTTTGGGCCTCTGTTTCCTGTAAAAGGAGGAAAAATAAAGAGCCTGGCCTCCCTCCCTCAGTGAGGGGGGAGGAAGCCCTGGTTTGGTGTGCAGTGCTGAACTGCGGCAGGCCTGTTTCTCGAGGGCACGGTACCTACAGGCCTCTTAGGGCACCAAATTGGAGAAGTTGAGCCTGGCTCTCCCATGCCACTCAGTCCTGTGTGGGAGGCAGGCGGCTAGGCGGGAACCCCAGCTAATTCAACCTGGGACTCTGTGGAGATGTGGGGAGGTGTCTAAACAACAGTGGGTTGGTCTTCAGTGTCAGAAACTAGTGTGTCACGTGGCATCGAACTGTACCCTAGTAAGCACCTGCTGCCTGCTGTCCCTGGTACTGTGTCCTTAGTTAAAAGCTGGGGGTGGGGAGGTTGTGCAGGGCTCGGAGTCCATGCCAGAGTCATTACTATCCCAACCTAGAAACGCCAGATAATTTCTGGGACTGCCAGTAGCAAAGAATCCAAGCTTGGTCCCTGAAGCGTTTTGTCCTGCCTCAGCCTAGGGCTCAGGATCATGTGACAACCAAAAGGGAGAAAGAAATCCTTGGGGCTGAAAAACACTGGTACATACTTTTCAAAGACAGCTCTCAATTATGTGCATGTGGTTCCCCCCCCCCCAAAAAAAATAAATAAATAAGGTAACTAAAAGAGCTGGCCATGCACGGGAATGACTGTACATCCTATAAAAATGACCAGCAAGATCTGAGCCACCTGCCCACCTTTCTCTGGCGTCCACTGAGCCTCGGATTCAGGAGGGGAGAGGCAGGACCAGAGCCCAGACAGAAATGTGGTCTGCAGCCCCACCCCGGGTGGAGTGGAACTGGCATCTAGAAGGTCACACATTCTTCTTCAGGCTAAGAACTGGCTCTGCTTCATTCCTTCCCCTACACCTCTGGAGCCTGGAACCTCCCTACAGGGACTGCAGGTGGCATCAGAACTCCCTACGGCTCCTCCTGAATGCGCTCCCCCACTCTGCAGGACCTAGACGAAGGCTAGAGGGAGGGAGTGCTGGATGTGCCAAGATGCTTGCTCACACAGCTCTTACCGACGACTCAAGAATTCCTGTATGCTCAAAATGATTAGAGTAGATGAGGCCCAGAATGATTTTCTAGCAATAGATTATTTATTTTCCGGGTAGAGAAGAAAGGGGGGGGGGGCAAGAAAAAACAGTCTAAGTAGAAGCTCACCCCATATTTTCTTTCTTGCATTGTTCTTATACAGGAGCCTGTGGAATGGACAGACGGCAGAACACATACATTATGGACAAAGGCTTCAAAGGTAGAGTATCCAATTCTGACGTCCTATTACAAAGAGCTTAGCAAGATAAAGAATGCAGATCTGAAGTGGCCAGGACGAGCCTGAGAGAAACTCTCCCCTACTCCCCACTCCCCCAGAGACCACGAGACCTGGGGCTGCTGGGTAGCTCTGCCCAGGAGGAGCAATCGTAATAATAATGAATTCATCTTTTGATTTCAGTTGCACCTGCTTAGCAAATGCTTGTGGGTTTTTTATAGATGCCAGCTAAACGTCTTCGGAAATGTAGAACGCCATTATCCAGCCTATTAGTACGCGTTAAATTGATTATAAAATCTGAAATAAAGTCAATCTACCTGCCCCAGAGGCCTCCTGTCATTGCACTGGTAAGGAATGCCACCCTCCACCTGCTGGCTTTTTAGGGCACAAGGAATTAAAGTGATACCCAGTGTTAATACTGTATGACACTCTGGGACCAGCAGTTGGCATAATGGCTGCATCGCTGGACTTCCATGTAATTGACCGTGGTTCGAGTCCCAGACCCAGTAGATTAAACTCATGCCGTGCATGTATGCGTGTGTGCCCAAGATCCCGAGAAGAGAAGGGATTGTGGCGTGGCTATCCCCCTAGGGGGTGATTTCTCACTTTGTCTCTCTGTCTCTCTCTTTCTGGCGAGTGCAAGCATCCTATAGCAAAAAACTCAAAAAAAAAAAAAATATGGCACCCTATATGCAAGAGATCTCTGGCCCAAGAGCAGAGAAACCAGGACAGATCCCTCTCATGTGGGGAATGCAAGTCAGATCTGTCCCTCTAGAAAAGTCTACGGGTGAAATCAAGGATGAAAAGTCAGGTCCTGCCCTGGGCTTAGCCCTTAGATTTAAATACCGGAATGTGTGAAACTGTCACTACTCTGTCACTTACTGTGCCCTCTGTGAGCTCCCCAGGGCTCTTTCCTCATCTGCATTGTTGGGGTAATTATGCTTGTCCTACTGTCTAACTCGGCTATCGTGGGTGGGTACCCAATCAAATCACAGATGGGAAGTGTCTTCGTGTAGTGTAAGGGTTCACTATTATACGGGCTGTCCTTTTGTCTCTGAGGTCTACTTAAGCCTCAGCTAAGTTGAAAGAGACATCTGACAGCAAAGGTTCCAAAGAATATCATCAATCTAGCTGCGTACCAGACACACCAGGAAACATTAAAAGAGCCATTCACCCCCATCTCCTGGAGAGCGTGATGAGTGGACCTAGGGCGGGAGCCCTGAAATCCGTCTGTAAGGAGGACCTCAGGGTACCCTTATGCAGCTCATCCCCCAACTGTCATTTAGAAACCAGTAAGCTGGGCCGACCCAGAATCCCCAGTTACTGTTCTGGTCTTTCAGACCTAGATACAAACCCTTCCTAACCAAGGAGAGCTACAGTGAGCCAGTGCGGGTGGTGGTGTGGGAAAGCGGCACGCGTGATCACCCTCAGCATTTGCTGGGACGTGACAGCAGGCCACCCCCAGGCTCCCAGCCAACTGCTCCACTGGGAGCGTTCTTTTCTCATGAGTTTTAACTTCAGCCTTCCAAATGGAGGCAAGCACCGTCACGGCAGTGAGGCTGAAGAGAGGGAGGACAGCGTGACCAGTCCATCAGTGTGAACTGAGACCCCGGTTTCCTTCTCAAAGAGGCACAGGGACTGGGCAGAACGATCTCTAAGGGCCTTTCCAGCTCTGAGCCTATGCATGGCTCAAGTGTGAGTAAGCTCCGGCAGGCCCCGACACCTCAATAAACGAACACCACCTTCCCTCTGTACTTGGCTGTCCTGTGCACCGGGATTAGGTGGCTCGCCACCTAACCATCAAACGAGGTTAGGGAAAGCCGCCCGCTCGGCCGTCACTTCATTCCTGCCCTGTGGGAGCTCGTATCTGAGCTGGGAGTGCAGAGACAGCCTCATGCAGCAGGACGCCAGGTCGCCAGGTCTCGCTACATCACTCTGGCTACCGTCATCCTTCAAATGAGAAGACTGCTGTGTGGGCTGCAGGTGTGGGGGACCAGCACACGAGGACAAGAGCGTCTGAAAAGGGGCACGTGAGGTATCGCGGTTCAGAACCTCCCAGCAATATTTATCAGACGGGATAAAAATCCCACTACTTGGCTAGGCCCCTCAACAGATACTCAGTACACGGGTCTGTACCACAGTGAAACCATTTCCTGAAACTACTGGCCCACACCAAATCAGAACTGCCACCCGTGCGAGCCTGCATGTTCCCTGAACTCGGGGAGAAAGCCTGGGTCTGGGAGTAGGGAGATGGGGGTTCAGGACACAGCACTATTTCTGGGTCTGAGCCTCTTCCTCTCTGTCAGGAAGGGGGTACGCAAGCCCTTTCCAGCTCTGACGTTCCCAAAGTCTCTTTAACTCACTCAGTGCCCACTTTCCTGTGATTTACTCTACTCACTGTCGCCCTGCGGCTGGGTGAGACCTTCAAGCTGCTTAACACCTCCTGTCTCTCCCACTCTTCCCCCTCAGCACAAATGCCCTGGTCCAATTCCTTGTCTGTCTGGCACCTCAGAGTGCCATAGAAGTCCCTGCTACCACGCTTCGTCGCCTTTGGAGCCTGGACCCCTCGAGCTCACTGTCGGTGCCACTTCCCCACCTGTGTGCTCCTGCCATCCAGCCTCCTTGCAGTGACCTTAGGTTCTGAGGGAGTGACATCCTGAAAAGCCCTCTGATCCCGAGATCCCCACACCCCATTTCTCTCCCCATGTCCTTATCTCCCAGTCAGGCCCAGGAAGAAGAAAAGCAGTGTGGCCTCTCGAGGCCTGGGTACGTTCAAATCCCACAGGCAAGGTGGCCTTGGAAGGTCACCTCCTCCCTGCATGTTTCCTCCTTTATGAAAGGTGTTCAGTCCAGTCCAGCCTTCAATCCCCATGATAATAGGCTTTGGAGGGTGGCCCTCCCCAGCACTCAGCCAGCCCTGGTGGACACTTCCCCTTTTCTTTGCAAAATGCCCTGAAGGGCTAGGGAGGAGGAAGTGTCTGGGTGGCCAGGCTTCCCCTCATGGCCCTCCCTCAGCAGGCAGGTGGATGACTCAGCTGGAGGGGAGTGGCTTCCTGAGGTGGAGTTTTCCAGCTCGCCTGGTCCTCCCCCCCAGTTCCCAGGAGGGCAGACACCCACTCCCTGAACAGACAGCACAGGTTGCTCCGTCTTCTGTCTTTACCTTGTCTTGTACTGAAGGCACTCCTCCCTGAGCCTAACCCGTCCCACCCCCACCTTGTCCGTCATTCATCAAGGTGCATCCCAGAGCAGTTTACCCCCTCAGACCTGGTCAGGCTCTTTAGGGCTCTGTGCTCTCCCTGCTGTAACTAGGTCAGTCACCGGATAGCTACAAAAGGCCATAACCCTTTTCCTCTCGGCAGGGCCTGGCCCCATAGAAAAAAGGTACTGTTTGCTGAGGGCAGGTGAAGCTGCTGCAAATAGAGTTTGCACTTGAACCTAACGACAGGAAGGAGCAGGAGGATGAGACCAGCAGCTAGTGTAATGGCTATGTTGTTGGACTCCCATGTAGTCAACCACGGTTCAAGTCCCGGAGCTGGGGGCTTAAACTCATGCCGGGCACGGGTGTGCGTGTGCCCAAAATCCCAAGAGGAGAAGGGATGGTGCTGTGGCCATCTCCCGGGGGGGGGGGATTTCTCGCTTTCTCTCTCTTTTTCTGGCGCGTACATGCACCCCTATAACAAAAACTTCTTCAAAAAAAAAAAAAGTGGAACAGGAGGTGACAAGATACAGTAAAAGAAAAACATCTTGACTGGGTATCAGAGAAGACAGTCCAGTCCTTACTTATGAACATCGGGCATTCTATTCACTGATAGGGAAGGACCCTGAATTCGTGAATAACTCAGGGCTGAGAGCTTCCAGCAAACTTCCTGCCCCTCCCCAGAGCTACAGGGTAACCTTGAATAGATGAGTACCTCAAAGAGATGAGTGCCTCGAATAGATGAGTGCCTTGGATAGATGAGTGCCTCGGATAGATGAGTGCCTCGGATAGATGAGTGCCTTGAGTAGATTAGTGCCTTGAGTAGATTAGACTTCCTTCTTCTCTGACTCCTCCCTTTGAGGCTGCGTAGGGTGGGTTCTGAGCCCATTCTTCCATCCTGAGACCTCCCCTTCCCCAATTCCCCCATAAAAGACCGTGTCCAACCCCCAGTTGGGCTGAGATTCAGAGTGTTAACTCCTCTGTGCCCACAGATGTAATAAACAGTTCTCTGTCTGGTTTTCTGCAACACAACAAACTTTCTGAGCTTCAGTTTCCTCATTTCTAAAGTAGTAGTACTAGTCCTTCCTACCCAGCTTCAGGTATCACAAGTTTTTTTTTTTTTTTTTTTTTGAGAGTTTTTTTTTTTTTTTTTTCTTTTGGGGTCGTGGGGCCGCAACACAC
>NW_006159876.1:3442582-3448612 GCF_000334495.1 Tupaia belangeri chinensis
GAGAGAGACATAGAGACAGAAAGCGAGAAATCACCCCCCAGGGGGGATGGTCACGCCGCAATCCCTTCTCCTCCATTCTCCTCCCGGGATCTTGGGCACGCACGCACACGCGCCCGACGTGAGTTTTAAGCCACCGGGTCCGGGACGCGAACCGCGGTCGACTACGTGGGAGTCCAGCAACATAGCCATTACGCTAAATGCTGGTTCCCAGGTATCACAAGTTTTAAAAATAGTTATTTAATTTTATTTGTTATTACTTTTAATTTGATCAGAAAGAGTGCATAAGAGAAAGAAGTGAGAACACAAACTACCAGGTCCAGGACTTGAACCATGGTCAGCTACGTGGGACTCCAGCTCCTTATCCACCACACTGCCAGGCAGCCTCCAGATATCACAAGTTTTAAATTACCTAATTGGAATGATGACTATTAACACAAGTGTTACACCAGTAAACTATTGCTGTTCCTTACATGATATTCGATAGAAAATAAGCAGAGACAGCTGCAGTAGCCCTGCTTTAAGTATACTAGCCCTCAGCTTCCAGAAAAGAAGCTCTAAGCCATATTGCTTTGCCCCTGGGGTAGTGAATTCAGAGAATTTAAAGTGGGACAGGTGGGCCATGCTGAGGTTCTAGGACTTAACATCACTTCCTTGTACTAAGAAACAAAGTTCACTCTGAAAAGCAAATTTATGTGGCTTAGGACAGGTCATGGTCCACGACACACAGCCACTTTTCCCCACGTGAGCCTCGGCCAGCAGCAGCCAGGCCAGGCCAGCCTCCCTTCAGTCCTCTGCCGGTGCCACTGAGACTGCTCATTGTCTAGTGAGAGTATTTCCCCCCTTCCAAGGTCGTGAGTTATAGAGGCCACAATCTAAGGACCAAGACAACACCCCTCTCTCCTGTGGGCTCAGTTGTGATGAGAAGTACCTGAGCCTGCTTCTAGAGCTTTGCTTTGCTACTGATAAGCAGGTGTGACCCTGGAGAAGTGAATTCCCCACTCTCAGTCTCGATTTCCTCATAAGGAGTACTGCTCTCCCGTATCAGTGTTGTGAACACTTGATGGAACTAACGGGTGGGAGTACTTTTTGTACAAGCCTGTGGCAGTGTCACCTGCTCACACATCCACAGGCCCACAGCTGCATTAGCAGCAAGGTAGACCCCCTCCTGCCACCTACCACAGGAAAAGAGACTAACTGTGAGGCGCACCTACCGGCTTCTCAGACCTGGGGGGTCCTGCTCTCACGGATCCACACCCACGTTCATCTAGTCACACCTTGAGTTACATTATCACTTCTGCTTTTTAACATTTCCACTGATCTCACAAGTTGGAGGCAGAGGCATACACAGCGGCGCAAAGCATAAACTGTGGTGGTTCTATTGCATCGGGAAAGTCTCGGCACATTTTTGTATAGAAAAAGAAGTGAGAACACAAACTACCAGGTCCAGGACTTGAACCATGGTCAGCTACGTGGGACTCCAGCTCCTTATCCACCACACTGCCAGGCAGCCTCCAGATATCACAAGTTTTAAATTACCTAATTGGAATGATGACTATTAACACAAGTGTTACACCAGTAAACTATTGCTGTTCCTTACATGATATTCGATAGAAAATAAGCAGAGACAGCTGCAGTAGCCCTGCTTTAAGTATACTAGCCCTCAGCTTCCAGAAAAGAAGCTCTAAGCCATATTGCTTTGCCCCTGGGGTAGTGAATTCAGAGAATTTAAAGTGGGACAGGTGGGCCATGCTGAGGTTCTAGGACTTAACATCACTTCCTTGTACTAAGAAACAAAGTTCACTCTGAAAAGCAAATTTATGTGGCTTAGGACAGGTCATGGTCCACGACACACAGCCACTTTTCCCCACGTGAGCCTCGGCCAGCAGCAGCCAGGCCAGGCCAGCCTCCCTTCAGTCCTCTGCCGGTGCCACTGAGACTGCTCATTGTCTAGTGAGAGTATTTCCCCCCTTCCAAGGTCGTGAGTTATAGAGGCCACAATCTAAGGACCAAGACAACACCCCTCTCTCCTGTGGGCTCAGTTGTGATGAGAAGTACCTGAGCCTGCTTCTAGAGCTTTGCTTTGCTACTGATAAGCAGGTGTGACCCTGGAGAAGTGAATTCCCCACTCTCAGTCTCGATTTCCTCATAAGGAGTACTGCTCTCCCGTATCAGTGTTGTGAACACTTGATGGAACTAACGGGTGGGAGTACTTTTTGTACAAGCCTGTGGCAGTGTCACCTGCTCACACATCCACAGGCCCACAGCTGCATTAGCAGCAAGGTAGACCCCCTCCTGCCACCTACCACAGGAAAAGAGACTAACTGTGAGGCGCACCTACCGGCTTCTCAGACCTGGGGGGTCCTGCTCTCACGGATCCACACCCACGTTCATCTAGTCACACCTTGAGTTACATTATCACTTCTGCTTTTTAACATTTCCACTGATCTCACAAGTTGGAGGCAGAGGCATACACAGCGGCGCAAAGCATAAACTGTGGTGGTTCTATTGCATCGGGAAAGTCTCGGCACATTTTTGTATAGAAAAATATGTCATGACTTTCCCAACGACCTTATAGTAAAAGATCCAAGAGTTTCACCATCTGCTACCTTTAATAAAAATTAAGATCTGAATGGCCTCTTAGATCTCTCTTGACTACCCAAAGTCCCTGCGATGCAGTGGCAGAGCCTCACAGAGCCTGGAGCTGACAGCCTGCAGTCTCCTCCTCCCAGGCAAGTCCTAGACCACTTGGAAGACATGCAGAAGGCAGAGACCTCTGAAAGGAGGTGTTATCCCGGCTGATGAAGGGGTTCTCTCCTGCTGTAACTCCTAGTCACTGAGGGACCTTTCTTCCTTCAGAGGAGCTACTGTCCTCGTTTGATGCTGGGACACCAGTGTCCCTTTACACCCTGAAGTCTTGGAGATGATATGACTGAGAAGTGGCAGAAGGGGACGCGTGGATTTGGGTACCCAAGAAAGCTACTGCTGAAATAGGTTTCATTCACACTCAGAAGCCGTGGGTGAGCAACCCAACGGACGCACTGCAGACTTGCTAGAAACCGGGAGCTTGTCAAAGGCTTCCTAAGACCAGGGTGCCCTTTACACAGCTAGCACACTCCAGCCCCATCCCGAGCTCTTGGAGAGCTGGGATGCAGCTAGAGTTTCTACCTAAGAGAGCCGACCTCTGGGCTAAAACACGCATGCCTACTTCTTCTGATCCTAAGCTGCTCAACTGTCAACAAGAATTCAGAATAACGATTATCACAGAAAATGCATGGGCCAAGGAATCCCAAGGCATGGATTCAAGTCCTGACACTGCCATTCACTAGCTGTGTGACCTTAGCCAAGTTGCTTCATCTCTCTGGGCCTTCATCTCGTAAAACGCAAACTATCAGGATTCTGTAAAAATTAAATAACAGATGTGAAAGTATATTATGAATATCTTGAATCAGTAACTGACTACTAAAAATAAAAATGTTCCTAATATTCCAAAACCATGTTTCTTGGAAAAAGAACTGCCTCCCTGAGAAAGCACCTTTCAACACACTTAATAAGTAAATAAATCTTGGATTATCATAGGCTTTTCCAGCCCCAGGAGCCTGAAGGCACACAGACTCAACTGCAGCCTGCTTCTGGTATTGAAATGAAGACTCGTGTTCTTGTCTGTCCTAAGAATTCTCTCTTGCCTTGCAGATTACATGAAAGAATCCGTGTGCAGTTCTAGTACTTGCTCCTTGAACAGCAGTGAAAACCCATACGCCACAATTAAGGACCCGCCCATCCTCACCTGCAAGCTTCCGGAAAGCAGTTACGTAGAAATGAAGTCACCCGTGCACAGGGGGTCTCCGTACACAGATGTGCCATCCTTGTCGACATCTAATAAAAATATATATGAAGTTGGTAGGTGTCTCAAATAACTAACTTAGTGAAATCAGGGCACTAGTGCAGCACCTGAAGTCAAAACCAGCCCTCTCCACTCGCCCTGTCTTGACCACACACCTTTCTTTCGTTGCTTTTTAAGGAATCCAAGGTGAACTGTTTCCCAGGACTACCCTCCTCTCTAATACAGGAAATCACATTCTTGTACCAACTCTACTTTAAAAAAACACCAGGAACAATATGGCGCAGAAATACTAGGGGTAGGCATGAGTACACACACATCATCCATCTGGTTGTTGATACAAATTCCAGTTTAAAAAAGAAAACGATCAGAACTGGCACTTGCACATTTCTAGATCATTTTCTTCCACCTTCTCTCAGTCTAACTATGTCTCTGGGCTCAATAATAAGACTCCTACCTCTAGGATATCCCTTGGTGTTGACTAGAGGTTGAAATTTTGACAGCTCACTCACTAGAAGAAGGTTTCCCATCTCACAAGCAAGATGCAGGTCTTAGTCCTAATTTTTCGTGTATTTGTCATAGATTCATAAACCCCCAGCTCCTTTCCCCACCAAATTCAACATCCCTATTTCCCTACCCTCCCTACCCCTTCTGCCACAAAGCAACCAAGCTAATCTGTTCTCTGAACTCATTTCTCACTATATTTCTCAGAGCCCACAGTCAGTGTGGTCCAAGAAGGCCGCGGCCATAACGCCAGCTCTATCCAGAATCCATACGACCTACCTAGGAACAGCCATATTCCTGGTCATTACGACCTCCTCCCAGTAAGACAGAGTCCTGCCAATGCGCCCTTCCAGGACCAACAGTCTTAAGCTTCCCTCTTGCAGTGGGCTCTGCTGAACACTCTCTGACTGTCTGAAAGAAGACAATCCCTGACTTGAAATAACGGTACGACTGACTCCAGCTGCATGTTAGCTATTACATTCACCTGGAACTAAAGAAGAGCCTCCAAGTGGGACTGGGGTAATTGTTGAAGGAAGTGTGTTCACAAAGGCAAATCCTATCACCCCCACCCCTAGCCCCCAAATGCCCTGGATTATATGATTTTTTTAAAAACCATTTTAAGATACAGCTACTCATCAACATCAGCTAAACATACCTTATATAGATATATATTTAATGATCTGAAACATGATGCTTAAAAAGCATGTAGAAGAGGCTTTACAGTCCCTCCTAAGAGAAAAAGGGGACCGAGGAAGGGACATTAAAGCAGCTGAAATGTATACGTACGTCTGGCTGCTATTACATCAACATGTGTTACTAGCTAACGAGTAGGTAGACATGAATCAGTCCTAAAGTACCTGTACATGGGTGTATGGTCCATCAGATTACAATGGCCAAGGTAGTAGTATTTAGTACGCAGTGTAATGCTGAGCACGTCCATGAGACTTCAATTCGTACAGATTAACTTTCTCTTCTGCCCCGTACGTGATAGTAAGAAGGAACAAGAGCAGTCGTAGCAGTCTCTAAGGCACAGCAATCGCTTTAAGTCTACAATAGTGACTTCTAGGCCAGCTTTACCAAATCTGCCCATTCAAAGTTGAAGAACAATGGAAATCAGCCCTGGCCTTCTCACAGCTCCCGACTCCATCCACCCACACCCGAGTCTTTCCGTGTGAACGAAAGCTCTGCGATGATGCTTTAAGCAAGCAAAGACGGGTAAGACCTGAGTACCCCTAAAATCGACGACTTGGCCTCCTGATTTGTTTGGCCGGTATCCCTTTAACTCAGAATACTTGGCTTTCCAGCAGTTCTTCATGAATCTTGAATGTAATCTTGAAAGTGTTGCGGGAACTAGGCACATGTGGATATGCGTTCACTTTGCTTGAAGTGCGTTATGCTTCTTGATGGAAGAAAATGAAACGACCAGAGAAGGAATGGACTGTAACCGGACGTAACGTGATGCAGAAACTTGCAGCCAACGGCCTATGAGCATCTGAAGTGCTTCTAGCTTCTACCTTAAAACCACCACCCACTGAGCTGGCTAAATATGTATTACAGAGCACTAAAGTTCCAGATCCCCGTTTCAGATGTGTCTACGCCTCCCACTATGGATAAACTGAGGTTTAGACAAATCAAAATGGAGCCTGCGCCCAACCCCTAAAGAGGACCTGCTCACAAGGATGAATGCC
>NW_006159876.1:3448809-3473762 GCF_000334495.1 Tupaia belangeri chinensis
AATGCCGAGGAAGCGATCAGCCACCCCCGTACCACTCCATCCAGTTAACTGTCCGGCCAGTACAGAACACTTCCGAAGAGCTACACGGAAGAGGACCCAGATGTGTGCAAAGCTGGCAGACCACTACAGGAAGTGTGGGAGCTCTGAATGCTTGGTACAGATTGGAAGTCTGCCATGGGACCCACGGTTTGGGGCAGTCACCTGCCAAAGCAAGAAAAAAAATAAATGAGCGAGCCCCTCCCCCACTTCCCTCAAGGCATAAGCAAATGTTTGTTAGAGGAAAATACAAAATACTTACATGAATGCTGCATGTGTGCATGGAGCAAGTAATCAGCAATAGTGAAGTTACGTTCCAAAACAGCCTTATTAAAATAGAAACACTGAAACATTACTCTGTAGACCCATAGGCATGTAGGAAGAAGAATCGGTAAGAGGCTTACCTCTATTTCAGGGCAGCACGTGCTCAGCTCTCCTGAAGTGAGGATGAAGCAGCATGGCAAAGTCAGAGCAGCCAGGACAGAGGGCATCTCAATCCCAGGTTCTAGCTTTGTCCCTTACCCTGCATGTACGCTCACTGCCACCTGGCAGACTGCAGACAGCAGCATCGCTCGTGTGTCAGCTTTCACCACTCTGCCAGCTACCCTCTGGGCAGCGGTGCTCAGCCAGAGACGGCAGTGTTACTTGTACCCCTCTCTGGGCTCTTTCCCCCCCATGCATAAAAAGGGGGAGAAGCAAAGTAAGGGAGCTCAGCCGCCCAGCTCCAGCACTCTAAGCCTTTTTAGAGAAATGCACTACAGCTCCAGCTAGGCACTACAGACAGGCAGGGATGGGATTTACTCTCTGGTGACAGCTGCCTCGCCGTGTCTGAGTCACCGCTAAGAGGCACTTGAACCTTACAGGGCGGGGTGACTGTTGGAAACGCCTGTCCAGCAGTGTCACAGACAGGTTTGTGGCCAGCCCAACGTGGGCACTGTACCTTTCATTGGCAACTTCCAAAGACCTGCTCAATTATTTTTCAGAAACTAAATTTTCAGTCAAATAAACTGATGTGCACACAATTCAGATGAACAAAGAAAACACAATTATTGTCTGGTAGCATCAGTGCGACTATGAAACGGCAATACTTTTTTAAACCAGATTTGTAATATATTTGTTCACTGTGCAGAGGGACTGTACCCTGTACAAAATAAAACAAATTTCTCAAACTAACAATAATGCCTACTGTTGTGCTGTACATTGAAACCACGTCTATAATCTATGCCTTATGCTTAAAGCCTGACTTAACCTTCATTTTGTATGGTCACTTTTAGCAGCTAAATGAGTATATATGAAAATAAGGTGAAAAGCTGTATCACATATTAACAAGGGAACCTCTTCCTTTAAAGTACTAAAAAGGAACATATTCGTTTCCAGTAATTATTTTACAATCGCATATATATCAGTATACAGTTAGGTTGCTCTGTTTTCCCTAATACTTGCACTCAAAGATAACTGTTACAGCTTATGCTCAGTTCCAAAGGCATAAAGTACTTCCATGGAGTGGAGTAAGTTATAAGGGGTACCTAATTTACCCAAATACAGCAAACAGCTTTTCACTAGTGTTTATCTTCACAGATACAGTGGGTGTATCCGTTTCAGGATCTCCTCTGTTTTTTAGGAGAGATTTTTGCAATAAGGCACGTGTGCTCATCAGAGAGACAGACAGAAAGCGAGAAATCACTCCCCCCCAGGGGTGGGGCATGTCACAGTCCCTTCTCCTCCAATTCTCCTCTCAGGATTTTATGCATGCAAGCACACGTGCACACACATGCACCTGGTGTGAGTTTTAAGTCACTGGGATGGGACCTAAACCAAGGTCGACTACATGAGAGTCCACTGATGTTACCATTACACCATCTGCTGGTCCCAGTTCTAGGATCTTTTAAAACATAACGCTGCACTCTAACTGGTAAAGAAACAGCAGTATTAATTTTGTAATAAAACGTACTAAAAAACAGCTTACTGAATGCATTCAATAAATTTAAAATTTCTCCTTCACACTTTCAGGGATTTGTAATAATTATCATTTAAGTAAAACCAACACCTTCCAAGATCATGAGGCTTATCTGATACTCAAAAGTTATTGCAATACACTATCCAATATGTAATACATTTTTGCCAGTTAGAGATAAAACCCATTCTAAACAGATTACTAATAGACAATTCTCAAGGGCTAGGGGTTGAGACAGTGAAAGACAAAATCCAACCAAGACTTAAAAATGTTAAAAAAAAAAAAAGTATTTACTGGGAATGGTGTAGTACCGACTGCTGCCAGGCTGTGCAATCAATAACAAAGCTCAGGAATGATACATTCTGACAGGGATCTGAGCAGAGGGAGGAGCAGGGAGGAGCAGGGAGGCCGATGTAATCAGCACGTGGTAACAGGAGACGGAAAATCTTTATAAGGGACAGTTATGGATACACACACACACACACACACACACACACACACACACACACGGGGTTCATTATACTACTATGTATCCTCTGTATAAAATTATCTTTACGAATATGTATTTATAGAATTGTAATGCAGACTTATAATTCTGTGCAATAATGTTTAATAAAAAGATTTTAAAACCTGGGTGATCATTCTCAGACTGGAGCTTCCCCAGTGCCAGAAGGATTAGGCTCCTCCCTCTTTTGGCTAGCCCTTCCCAGCTGCTAAGACATGGGGCTGTAAGGGGACAGGCACTAGGAACAGAAACAGGAACAAAGCATATCCCCCCCCCCAAGTCCCCAGGGATCTTACAATGTAGCAATTACAAAAGGGCAGGGATAAGGGGAGGGCCCTGGTGATTGGTGGATTCTGATCATGTATTCTCTTCCCGACTTTCAGAGCTACAAAGACTGAGCAGCAGTCCAGTCCTAACCACAGAAGGTGGTCTCTAGTTCCAGTTGTCCAATTCCCTCATTTTAGTTTCTGCCCTCCAAGCCATTTGTCTAGTCCAGCAAACGACACTCCAGAGCCTTAGGTAAGAGCCCAAGGACCTGAGACAGAGCACTCACAAAGCACTGAGATCTTACACAGCATTGCTTTCATGTTAACCACAACTACTGAGGGCCTTAACTGTCTCCTCTCGACTTAGTTTCACATCAAATCAGCACATGGAAATAATACTGCTTCTAAGACTTCCCAGACTCCCCTTTCAGGCATGACCTTTTCCTGTAACATTCTTGAGCCCACTTGATGGATCAAAAGCTTCGGCATGGAGGCTGGAACGAGGGTCCAAAACTTCTTACAGCTGTGTCAAGGAATCACGGCACTTCCCTTAAGATATATGAGAAAATAGAAGCTAGAGGCTGTCAGTAGGGGGGAAGTGGTCTAAGAGCGGGACGTTCACTCTTTGTGATGGGGGTAACGGCATCTGAGATTTTGTGGTTTGGGGCAAGGTTAAATTTCACTGACTCAAATCCAGGAAAAGAATCTTGTGGGCTCTAATTTTCACTACCATCATTGTTATTGTACTGGTAACGGAGTAGTTAACAACCAATATACACGACATCTTAGGCACATGCCTGTGTCAAGAACTGTCGATGCTACCCTTAATAAATGTTAAAGAACTGAATTTAAATACTACTCACACTATGGAAGATTAGATTACTACACGAACAGCCAAGAGCTATCATCTTATCATGTGCCCACATAAACCTACGTACTTGGCTATCATCACTGGCTTTATTGGCTAGCTAGCTCTGTAGGCTGATCTAGCTTCTTGTAAATTTCTATCAAAGAAAGGATACTTTTAAAAATTTCAACATGAAATGTTTTTAAAAGTCCTCTCCTGGACATGAAAGTGGTTTCAAGGACAGCAGAACTTTCTGAACAGCACAAGCCATAACGTACAGTTGACATAGCAGGCATCAAGTGCTCCTCCCCCTTGTACCGATGCGTGTCAAAACTGACAGTCACTCTGGGAATGTTCTGCCAGCTTTCATCTTATGTAATGGAGTTAACATGGGAATAAAGATATTTTAATCAAGTTATTGTGGTAAGGCCAAAAACATCTTGCAGACTATACACTGACTTTCAGTTTGACTTTCACTGATGTATTAAATTTAAATTTTGAGTTAGGATGTATAGCAATCTGGCTTTAATATCTCAAGAGAAGTTTATGCAGAGAATTACAGAGTTAGAGTTGGGAAATGATCTACTCCAGTCTCTTCATTATTGGCAGGAGTGTGAGGCTAGGAGATGGAATGACCACTGACGAGCTGGGATTAGAGCCTGTTTCTGTCACCCAGGTCAGTGCTCCATTACACCTTCCACTTTAAATCTTTTAACTCACAGTTTAGCATATTTTTTAAAAGAGATTTTTGCTACAGGGTGCGTGCACTCACACAGAATGAGAGAAACAGAAAGCGAGAAATCACCTCCCAGAGGGGATGGCCATGCCACAATCCCTTCTCCTCCATTCTCCCCTCAGGATTTCGGGCACACACGCACACACACCGGAATGAGATTCAAGTCTCTGGGTCCAGACGCAAACTACAGTCAGCCATATGGGAGTCCAGTGATGTAACCACTACATCTGCTGGTCCAAGTTTAGCATATTTTCTAATGCATGCTTGGTATGTATTTCAACTGTTCTTTTTCTATCCACCAATTAAATTTTCAGGAAAGTGGATACCCTGTTGAAGTTTATCTCAGCCCACTGGTGTCCCTTACATAAACACTGTGACACCAGCATTCTGTACTGCTTTGTTACCATCGGCCTCTACAGTGTGGGAGGACACGAGCATTCTGTGAGTGGAAAGTGACCTGCTGAGTTGCAGAAAGCGGGGTGGCACCAGCACTGCTCTCGAGCAGTTATAGCACCCTGGCTGCCCTAACTTTCTACGTGATGTGGTAGGAGGGGTCCCCTTCTCAGTCTTTGCTCACTTTTTTTCACACAGCAAATGGAAGTCATATATAATCCTCCATAAAATTCTTATTTTGTTTGAAGATTTTTCAGACTTTTTAACTTTGAATTTGTAAGGCATCAATAATCAATTTCCTTTTTTGTCCTCTATTTAAAAAAAAAAAAAGGAAAAAAGAAAAAAAGGGCCACGAGGTGGCATAGAGGTTAAGTCTGCTGGATCCTACATAGCTGACTCCAAGGTTTGAGTCCTGGACCCGGTGGCTTAAAAATCACTTTGGGCATGTTTATGTGTACACCCAAAATCCTGAGAGGAGAATGGGAGAGAAAGGTTTGCAAAGTGGCCATCCCCCCTGGGGGAGTGACTGATTTCTCACTTTCCCTCTCTTTCTCTCTGTCCTCTTTCTGGTGAGCACCCATGCCCTATAGCAAAAACAGATGAAAGATATTAATTTGCACAGTAGCTCAAACCATGGAAAGCATCTTTATTTTGTAAATACAAGTCAGTAAAACTTTAATGTTCATTTTCCCAATGGTGAAATAAATGTGATAAACTCTGATAAGCAATACAAACTCTTAAGAAGTCTAACTTTGGGACCAGCAGATGGCGTAATGGTTATGTCACTGGACTCCCATGTAGTCGACTGCAGTTGAGTCCCCGACCCAGCGGCTTAAAACACAACAGGCATGTGTGTATGCATCCCCCAAATCCTGAGAGGAGACCGGAGGAGACGGGATTGAGGTGTGGTCATCCCACCTGGGGGGTGATTTCTTGCTTTTTGTTTCTCTCCCTCTGTCTCTCCGGCAAATGCATTTGCCCTATAGCGAAAAGCTCTCTGAAAAAAAGAAGTATAACTTTTCTGCAGAATCCTTCACAAGTTAGATCTCTGGCAGAAGTCACTGGCTGGCACTGCTTCTTAGAATCGCAATGTAGCGTACTAAATGCAATGGCTAACGATAGCTTACCCTTACATGATGACAACACCAGGAGAGAAATCACAGCACTTGAGAACAGTGACACAAAGTTTAAATCAAGACACAATAGCTGACTGATTTTTCAGAAGAACGTAACAGGTTAAAAAAACATTCAAAGTTAAAATGACTGAAAAGCAGAGTCAAGCAGCAAAACGCTTGTAATGAGCCCTGAATTGTCAAAATATTTTAAAACATAGTGCTTCTCACTTGAGACAATTTGTTGCCTGAGATACTACTGAGGATGAAGACACCTGCTGAAACGCAGTCAAAGCCATTTTCTAATCCCTAAAGTTTCCTGGAATACTCCCCAAATACAACCATGCTCAACATTTATTTAATATGCACGTGGAAAAAATTCAGTTATTCTATTCCTTTTAAATTCACTACTTAATTTCTCTCCTTTTTCTTATGTTGTAAAAAACTATCTTTTTTGTTGTTGTTGTTATAGGGCACATGTACCTGCTGGAGTGAGAGAGAGGCAAAAACAGAGAGAGGGAAAGTGAGAAACCACCCTCCAGGGAGAATGATCACACTGCAATCCCTTCTCCATTCTCCTCTCAGGACTTTGGGCATGCACACACACATGCCTGTACACACACACACATGTCTGTACACATACATGCCCAGAGTGATTTTCAAGCTGCCAGGTCTGAGACTCGAAACACAGACCAGTGCCCCAGCCACCATGCCACCTGATGGCCCCACTACCTTTTTTTTTTTTTTTGGAGAGGTTTTCGCTATAGGGTGCGTGCGCTCACCAGACAGAGACAGAAAGCGAGAAATCACCCCCTGGGGGGATGGCCACGCCGCAATCCCTTCTCCTCTTGGGATCTTGGGCACACACGCACACGCACCCGGCGTGAGTTTTAAGCCACCAGGTCCGGGACGCAAACCACAGTCAACTGGGAGTCCAGCGACATAGCCATTACTCTAACTGCTGGTCCCCCTATTTTTTTTATACTTTTTTTCTTTAAGTTTTTTTGCCATAGGGTGTGTGTGCTTACTGAAGAGAGACAGAGGGAAAGTGAGAAATCACCAGGGGTGATGGCCATGCCGCAATCCCTTCACCTTCACTGCCGTCCCCCAGGATTCTGGGCACACACACATGCGTGCCTAATGTGATTTTCAAGCTGCCAGGTTCAGGACCCAAACTGTGGTCAACCATGTGGAAGTCTAGCACTACACTACCTGCTGGCCCCTCACTACCAATTTTTCATAAAACAGAGACGGAGGCTTTTCCTAGATCTGGTGACTCTGTTATGGATGAAAATAGATAGACTAATTCCCTAACGTTTCAGATGATACTTTTCCCAAGAAAGTGAAAATGAACTGCAGGTGAAGAGTCAGTCGAATTCCCTACCGATGCCCTCAGTTCACTGTCTACTTGGCAATGCCAGCGCCTATGCTCCTACACTTCAGAGTCAAGCCTTCCAAGGCTGCATCCAAAGCACTCAAAAGAAAAATGTAATTTGACAACATAAGGAATAGTCCCCCCATAACTGTTTATTAGAATGTGAATATATTCCAAATCCATAACTAAAAAAAAAAAAAAGAAAAAGAAAAAAAATCAAGTTACAGAGCATGCATAAAATACAAAGTAGCAATTTACAAACAGATAATAGTATCTTTATAACGAATACACTAAAATAATAAAATGACTACAGAGGAAAACCGAAATGACTGACTACAGCAATGCCTTCCGTGCACCCCACACATCATGAGCACCGCGAGAGACAGAAGATTAACTATGAACATAGTAATCTATGCAAGCCCACACATACATATTTTTGGGGTATCCCACCATCCTGAATATTATCACTGCAGTTGACACAACTTTCAGAAAACTGCAGAGTAAGTGCTTAATATTATCCACAAAAAAAGAAAAACTAAATATTAGTGTGCACATTTCTGAATGAGAAACTAGTTGCTCCATTGATTTTAATAATGTAGTGGAAGGAAACTATTTCAGTTCTCTACAATGCCTAGATGCATTATATATAAACTTAAGGTACTATTTCATTTCACATACTAAAAGAATACATGCCTTTAAGTGGTACCACTTGAGCAGAAATTAATCTCTCACTGTATTCTTTAGACACACTGAAACCAAAGCTTTAACTGGACTATATTCCATAATATACTGCAAAACTCAAATATCAGCATTGTTCGAATAATTACCCATGTCTGCTGCTGGACACGGTGATAAAACTAGGTTGCATTTCACTTACTAGAAGGTTTTAAGACAAAATTAACACTTCAAAATTTGATACTACCAGCATTAAACCAGTTATTGCCTGAGCAATAAAATGCCACATAATCTACTGCTGAGAAATTAGATCGGTTAAATGACTTGGCTGCCTGATCATTGCAAACAGAGGCACCTCAGATGGAATTTCACCAGCCTCTCTACTTCCTAGCCTGCCAGGCAGCACTGTTTCACTTATGGCCCCATAATCATACCACTTCCGAAAGCATAACTATTTTTTGTGTTTATGACGTTAAGTTCTGTCCAGAAAAAAGTGCCCCCCTCGTATCAACTTCAGTGCTTACAAAAATTAAAAAACAAAATCTATTAAACTATGTAAACCTATTAAGGCATTTTAGAAATTGACTCTCAGAATGGAAAAGTTTCAAGCTCTCAAAATCCTGCTATGTTTATAGGGCAAATCTTAGATCTGTGGAATACACGCTGCACTGAGAGAAGAGGTGTATTACTTATACGCTGCTCTGTGGCAAAATGGTAACTTATTTCTAAGGTCTTCTTACTTCGATTTAATCAAGACCAATAGGTTTGAGCTTCAAGTGATCAAGTTCTATTATGTCCTACAGGGACAGGCTTTCATGATAAAAAGTAAACAATAATTGAGGAATCCAAACATTCAGTTTATTAAACTAAGGCTAGTGAAGCCATAGCATGAAAGAAAGCTGCAGTCATTCGGGACAAGTAGATGATTTTATAAAGCTAAAATCAAAAGACTTAAGACATGGAAAAATTCATAAGTATGAGGAAGTAATAAAACACAGAAGTGACCACAAGAATTACAAATATATTTAAATCTCAGACCTGGGAAATGGACTATACACAGCCTTCTAAAGGAGAAGAGAAACGCCTTAGATGTTCTGACAGCACTGCACCTTTGGCTTGTTTTCAGTGGTTGGTGGGACATGAATAGGAACCACATTGTTGCTTGGAGACATGTCGTTTTCACGTCTGTCTGACATTTGCTTCTGAGAAACAATGCGATATATCTCTGAATGGAAAAAAGAAACAGTGATACTTAATGCAAATGGAAAGAAGATACATTTGCAGGAAATGCCACAAATAAATTGAACAGAGAATACATACATCTGAAGTTTTATATATCAGAAAGCAACTGATTAAGGTGGGCCTGATATTTTAACAATTTCCCCTCAGGGAAAATGAAAAACAAGGATTTTTCATGTTAGAGAAAAAGATTTACCAGCCAATTAAATAAATCCTGGTTAAAAGAGCATTATATACATAGTTTATGGGCTTAGATCTGAATTAAACCATGAATGTTTTCAGTCTACCTTTACCAAAAAGCGTGTACACGCTGACACCGCACCAGAGACACATCAGGCACTGTCTAGGCTGTGTAAGAAAGAGTGCCACTCATAAACATGCTAAAATCCCAGACTCGTGAAATGGGAGGAAAAGATAATGTGCTCACCAGTGACCTTTACATCACAATTAAATATTATTCAAAATAGGCAACTTAAGATTTTATATGCACACTCTTTTTCTTTCATGATACTTTATCAGAACTAACTGTTCAAAATCTGACTCTTCCACCAAACACTCAACTCTAAACTGTGCCTGCTTTTTTAACTCTATCTCAGCATATAAGTCTGATGAATTACAGTATTAAATATCATTTAGTTCCTCCATAATAAACGTATTTTATAGATTATATTTGGAATCATATTGCATTGCCAAATAGTTCCCTCTGGCTAGATCATACATTCCTTAAGATCAGATTTTTGCTCTCCCTGTTGTGTTCCCTCCAAAATCACTCTTGAAAGGTAAAGGAGGGGCCAGATGGTTCTACAGAGGTAACACAACCCACGTAGGAAGGTTCCAGGTTCAATTTCCGGGGGGGGTTTCTCTCACATTAGGAACACATGTATGTCTGAGACCGGGTAGGGGTAGGGAGAACATGGCATGACGACCCTGCTGGGAATGCCTAACTTTCTCTCCATCTCACTCTCTTGCAAGAAATATATAAACTTGGGATGGGCAGATAGCATTAATGGTTACGTTGCTGGACTCCCACATAGATGATTGTAGTTCAAGTTCCCGGATCTGGAGGCTTAAAACTCACACCAGCCGTGTGTGTGTGCATGCCCAAGATCCTGAGAGGAGACTGGAGGAGAAGGAATTGCGGAGTGGCCATCCCCTGTGGGAGTGATTTCTCACTTTCTCTTTCTCTGTCTTTTTGGTGAGAACACATACCCTACAGCAAAAAACTCTCTTAAAAAAAAAAAAGAGAGAAAAAAAAAGATACACAAGCTTTAAAAAGAAAAAAGAACAAAGTAAACCCAAATTTAGAAGAAAGATAAAAATAATAAAGATTAGAGCAGAAATAAATAAAATGGAGGACAGAAAAGTCAATAGGGCCAGCTGGTGGCATGGTGGTTAAGGCGCCTGGATCCCACATGGCTGACTGAACGGTTGGGGTCTCAGACCTGGGGTCTTGAGGAATAGGCTAGGCCCATGTGCATGTGTGCCCAATATCCCAAAAGGAGGGAAAAGTGGAGAAGGGATTGCAGCAAGCAGGACTATCCCCCACAGGGGTGGGGGATGCTTTTTCACTTTCTCTCTCCCCTCCCCACTCTGGTGAGTACGCACACCCTCTGGCAAAATTGTCCAAAAAAAGAAGTAAAAAAAAAAAAAAAAAATCCACAAAACAGCTGGCTTTAAAACAAAAAGGGAGGGGCCAGCGGGTGGCATGGTGGTTAAGGCATTGGACACTCCCACATGGCTGACTGAACGGCTGGGGGCTCAGACCTGGGGGGCTGCGTTTCTTTCTCACTTTCCTTCTGTGTGTCTTTCTCTGGTCAAATTAAATTAAATGAATGTACAAATAAAATTAAATAAATAATTCTTTTAAAAAAGGGGCGGGGGGAGCCCAGCAGGTAGTGTGGTAGTTAAGGCACTGGTCTCCCACAGGGCCAACTGTGGTGAGTCCTAGATCTGGCAGCTTGAAAATCACACTGATTGGGACCAGAAGTTGGCATAATGGCTATGTCACTGGGCTCCCATGTAGTCAACTCCAGTTCAAGTCTCAGACAGTGACTTAAACTCACGCTGGGCATGCATGCTTGTGTGCCCAGGATCCTGAGAAGAGAATGGAGAAGAAAGAATTATGGCGTGGCCATCCTCCCTGGGGGGTGATTTCTCACTTTCTGTCTCTGTCTTTCTGGCAAGCACATGTGCCCTATAGCAAAAACTTCTCCAAAAAAAAAGAAAGAAAGAAAAGAAAAGAAAAGAAAAGAAATGAAATCACGCTGATGCATGTGTGCATGCCCAAAATCCCAGGAGAAGAATGGAAAAGAAAGGACTATGGCATGGCTGGCCATCCCCCCTGCCCCTATGGTGATGTCTCACTTTCCTTTTCATTGTCTCTCTCTGGCAAGTGCACACACACCATAGCAAAAACAAAAGCACAAACACAGAAGAGAACTGTAGCAACCAGGAGATGATGTAATGGTTACACGGCTGGACTCCAATGTAGTTGACCACAGTTCAAGTCCTGGACCTGGCAGCTGAAAACTCACGCTAGGTGCGTGTGTGTGTGCCCCAAATCCCAAGAGGACAATGGAGAAGGGACTGCAGTGTGGCCATCCCCCCTCGGGGGTGACTTCTCATTTTCTGTCTCTCTTTCTCTCTAGTGAGCACATGTGCCCTATAGCAAAAATCTCTTTAAAAAAAGGGGGGGGGAGATTGTAAATATGAAACTGATAATAATAACCCTCCTAATGTCATGTACTAGGGAGGATACAAAGTATATCTATAAAGATATCTATGTATTCCTGTCAAAAATGCTTAAAGTGAATTTAATGATGAGGAAACAATTAAGTAAATCCAGACAGACAGGATAAAAGTTCTACATCTGTGGTCTGATATGGCAGCCACCTACTTAAATTACACAAGTAAATAAGTAAAATCCAAGCCCTCATCCCCTGCTCCACAGCAACTGTGTCCAGCAGTCACTCTATTTGATACCCCGGATAGAAAACGATCCCATCAACTCAATGTGTCTTCACTAGATCTGGGACTTAAAAAATAAAAAATAAATAAATCTAGGCTCAGTATCACTAGCACCCTGCCGTGCTGGAAGCCATGTGGGTGAACAGGCTCAGCTCCCTGGTCAACCTGAAAGATACTCTGGGCACACACACGCACAGGTGCCCAGGACCCAGGACCCAGGACCCTGAGGAGCTTAAGGGCTGAGAAAAGGGAATGCAGTGTGAGGAGACCCTATCCAGGGTGTCTGCAGGCTTCTGCTCGCTCTTTCTCTCATACACGTGGGCTTTCTATCACTAAAAAAGAGAGAGAGAGAGAAACTCTCTTTTTTTTTAGAAAAGATAGCCTACTGTCCTAGTGTCTAAGAAAGCCAGCTCCCAGATGGCCAATGGCAGTCTGAATTCTGGCTCCAACAGTCTGAAAAGCATGGTACCGTGTACACATGCATGGCTGAAATTCCTACAGGATAGAGATGCGGAAGAATGCAGCGCGACCACATCCCACTGAGGTGGGGAGGGGTGCTTTCTCTTTCTTTGTCTCTCTCCTTAGCAAGCACATGCTCTCTGGCAAATTAAAAATTTTTTAAAAAGCAAGAGAAATCTATAGGGGCCAGCAGGTGATGTGGTGATTAAGGCAATGGATTCCCACATGGCTGACTGTATAGTTCGAGTACCAGAGCCGGCAGTTTGAAAAATCACATGGAACACATGTGTGTGCATGCCAAAATCCCAAGAGGTAAATGGAGGAGAAGAGACTGAAATGTGGCCATCCCCCTGCGGACTGACTTCTCACATTCCTTCTCACTGTCTCTCTGGTGAGCACATGTGCCCTATGGCAAAAAAACCTTTAAAAAAAAAAAAATTATAAAGGACACTGTTAGTACATTTGGAGAAATCTGAATATGGACTACACATTAGGTAATACTGTGTAAATGTTCAATCTCTTAGATATTATATGTGTGTGTATATACACACACACACACACACACACACACACACACACACACACACATATTATATATGGTATTATGATTACGTAAAAGCATGCCCTGTTCCAAGATAAAATGCTCGAGCATTTATTTGTAGTTAAATGTCACAGTATCTACAATTTACTTTCCAAACACTGGAAAAGGAAGAAGTATGTAAATACATAGAGATAAACCCAAATGTGGCACCATATTAACTGATGAGTCCAGAAGAAAGGTAAAAGGGCGTCCACTGTCTTATTTCTACATTTGACGATTTAAAAAATATATAAAGTTACAGGATAAAAAAAGAGTAGTAACCAATTTTCAAAATGCTCTGAGAACATTGTAGGAAACATCTGAATTCCAATTCAAACTACAAAAAAACAAACAAATTTGAGACAGGAAAATTTAATATTGTTTGGATAATAGATAATAATAAAGAATTACTGCCAATTTTTAAGTAGTTTTGTTGCTATGAATTTAGTCCTAATCTTTAAGACATACATCCTGAAATGTTTACAAATGAAATTATGTGTTAATTGAGCATTTGTTTCAAAATCTTGGGGAAAAGGGTAGAGGGAAGAACACTTGATCATAAGCTGAGGCGACATGGGAGTTCATGGTAAAGTCTACTTTTTCTATGCTAGATACTTTCTATGACAAAAAGTTAAAGAAAAAAATGTTTTACTTGATACTACATTTTCTCTAAATTGAGAACTAATGTCTCTAAAACTGAACAACAGCAAGCTGTAATCAGCTGTGTATAGAAGCAGAAACGGGGACGGTTGAGGGTACCCTTTCTCATGCGTTTTTGGAGGGGAAGGGGAGTGGCTAAAATTTATACCTGAGAAGGTTGACAGTGGGTCTAATGTGAAGAAGCAACAAGGAAAAACATTTATTTACAATAAAGACAAGATACTGACTTAAAATTTAACAAACAACAACAATAACAACAAAAACAGACAATATAGACTATTTTAAGATTCTTTCATTGAAATGGGATGGGGAAACCAGCAGTTAGCGTAATGGCTATGTCACTGGACTCCCACGTAGTCAACAGTGGTTCATGTCCCGGACCCGGTGGCTTAAAACTCACGCTGGGCGCGTGTGCGTGCGTGCCCAAGATCCCAAGAGGAGAATGGAGGAGAAGGGATTGTGGCATGACCATCCCCTCTGGGGGGGGGTGATTTCTCGCTTTCTGTCTCTATGTCTCTCTCTGTCTGTCTAGCGAGCGCACGCGCCCTATAACGAAAACCTCTCAAAAACAAAAAAAAAAAAGAAATGGGATGGGATGGGAATGTGTCAGGGTAAAGAAAAGGACCCTTCAATAATTTAGTCAGGCCAGTGTGGTGAAGGAATAAAGGTAATAATCAACTTCTATTAAACTATGCCATTTATTCTCTATTTCTCTCTAATCCCAAAGCGAGAGGGGGTGCTTTTACTTCAAGTATAAATGATTAAATATGAAATCCCTGTAAGTTTTAACCTCTTTTTTTTTTTGAGAGGTTTTCGCTATAGGGTGCATGCGCTTGCCAGACAGACAGAGACACAGAGACAGAAAGCGAGAAATCACCCCCCAGGGGGGATGGTCACGTCGCAATCCCTTCTCCTCCATTCTCCTCTCGGGATCTTGGGCACGCATGCATACCCACCCGGCATGAGTTCTAAGCCACCGGGTCCGGGACGTGAACCGCGGTCGACTACATGGGAGTCCAGCGACATAGCCATTACGCTAACTGCTGGTTCCCCAGTTTTAACCTCTTTACAAGTTGTTTTGAAAATTAAATTAGGAGGGGCCAGCAGATGGCGTGGTGGCTAAGGACGCTGGACTCCCACATGGCCAACCGTAGTGTGAGTCCCAAACCAAGTGGCTTGCTTTCTCACTTTCCCTCTCTCTCTCACTCTATCCCTCTCTGGCCAAATTAAAATAAATAAATAAATAAATAAAGTTAAATAAAATCATTCTTAAAAAAAAATTAAATTTGGAAAACCAAAACAAAATTTTAAAATTTGCAAGTTCTTATATGAAAAGCAAATATACAGGAAGAGATGCAAAAGCAGACTTCTCAGCGGACGTGGGGAGGTAAATAATTAAAGAGGCCCATTACGAAGCAGGAAATTTGAGCCATGTTGTGTAACTGTCCACAAGTGCTGCATACTGTTTTTGAGACATGGATTACTGCTGCATTTACTCAGCACCAAGAAAGATCTCTGCTAACAAAAATGCCAACGAGAGAAAGAAAAAGGAAAGTAGGAGATTTATTTTTCTTTCAGGTATAATCTTAAAAGGATCCACAAATAATTTACTTAAGTTTCTTGCAGCTGGGTGTGTCACTTAAAAAAAAAAAAAAAAAACTTCGATAAGAAAATAGGAAGCAGGTACCTTCTAGCCAGTATCTGATTAGAAAAGGTTATTTCAATGGCGGAGGAAAATGGAACTAGCGACTTGCTAAACCAGATGCATGTCTTTCTCTTTCAAGGGTATGTTCTCCTATAGAATCAAAGGAATGTGATACACCAGTTCTTATGCAGTCCTTTTTCCAGATGCCCAAAGAGCAGGTAGGGTTAAGAAAAAAAAAAGGAATCCTGCTTTATCATCTTATATCAGGATCTCTTACAAGAGATCTAAAAACGAAGTATAATATTAGTAGGTGTAAGACAGTTTTAACCATGAGGTAAATCTAAACAAAATGGATATATGCCTATTTACATGCTAATGGAAGTAAGTATCTGCTGCAGAGTAATTAAAGGAGGTTCCACAGGAAGGAGCAAAAACAGTTAAAATTCTTCAGCCCCTCCAAGAATGATGAAAACATCAGAGTCCTGAGTTATTCTACTACAGCCTAGGCAGAAGCCTTTGATTTGCCAGATATCTTCAAACTCACTGCTCACCATGGAAGTTTCTTGGAGGTTAAAAAACTAGTCCAACTTGGAGGTGAGTCAGTGGTACAGTGGCTATAGCGCTGGACTCCAGCATGGTCGACCGCGGTTTGGACCCAGCCGCTTGAAACACACCTGGTGTACGTGTGTGAGTGCCCAAAATCCCAGGAGGAGAATGGAGGAGAAGGAACTATGGTGTGGTCATCCACCCTTGGGAGGTGATTTCTCACTTTCCATCTCTGTCTCTCATGTGGGAGCATGTGCTCTATAGCAAAAATCTACCAAACACACACACACACACACACACACACACAAAAAAAAAAATGACCTTCCCAACAACCCAATGTATATGCATGTATACACATACATATATATATTTGCAGAGAGGGAGGAAAAAAATGATAAAGCAGATGTGGCAAAATACTAATATCTGAGAAATACAGATGGCGGGTATTTACAAATTATTTATACTACTACTGAATCTTTTAAGTCTGAAACTGTCAAACCAAGTTAAAAGAAAAAATAAATAAGATGGTATAAAAAACATTAATTTAAAACATCCTTTAGTGAACTTGAGAAGGAAAGAAAATAAAGCAGCACTGAAATGCAGAGGCCGAGCAATCTCATTAGGCTAACTCATGTACCTGCTAACCACCTCTAAAACAAAATCATCAGCAAACCAACTCATGGAGTTGCCCTCAAATCTACGAATGTCTAGAACGCCAATTAACTTTGAAGTAATAATATAGATAAGTTTCTAATGCATGGTTTTGCATCTTAAAAATTAAAAAGCAATTTTTTATTTTAATGACACCAAAATACAAAATAAATGCTTCCTTAATACTACTAACACTCAAGGATGAATTAAATCTAATGAGATTACTGTTCTCTTTCCTTTTTACTCCCACTGACATATAGAAGGAAGAAAAGTTTAGAACATTCTTTTTTTGAGAGGTTTTTGCTATAAGGTGTGTGCACTCACCAGAAAGACAGAGACAGAAAGTGAGAAATCACCCCCTAGGGGGAATGGTCACGCCGCAATCCCTTCTCCTCCATTTTCCTCTCAGGATCTTGGGCACGTACACACATGCGCCCGGTGTGAGTTTAAGCCACCGGGTTAGGAACTTGAACCGGGGTCGACTACATGGAAGTTCAGCAACCCCATTACACCAACTGCTGGTCCTGAGTTTAGAACATTCTAATGCTTACGGAACACAGATGTGTGCTCCCATATTCAGAATCTCTGATCTACACATCAACCTAAAGAAGAGTGATATCAAGAGGAAAAGTGGGGCCAGCAGGTGGCATGATGGTTAAGGTGCTGTAATCCCACAAGACCAACGGCAGTTTTATTGCAAAAAAAAAAAAAGGTAGAGAGGTAAGAAGTAAAACTAAAGTTGGGCTGGCCAGGTGGTGTGGTAGTTAAGGCACCTGGATCTCATATGGCCGACTCCGTGGTTCAAGTCCCGGCTACAATGACTTGAAAAACACCCAAAAATACTCCAGCTGTGTGTGTGCATGCCCAGAATCTCAAGAGGAGAATGGAGGAGAAGGGATTGCAATGTGCCCATCTCCCCAGGGGGTGATTTCTCACTTTCCCTGTCTCCCTCCACTGAGTTCACACACCTTATAACAAAAACATTTTTAAAAGTCTCTTTTGTTTTCAAACATTATTTAAACAGTAACAAGAGTTCAATCCAGAGTCAATCTCAAGAAAAATAGATAAAAATGTTCTACATCTTCAAGGACAAAACAGTTCTATTTTAAGTATATGTCACTACTTATTGATTAATTCATGTTGAGGAAAACATAAGTACAATGTTACAAAATGATGCATTCAGAGAGAAAAAAAGGTTTGGCCTCAGGGCCAGCAGGTGGCATAGTTAAGGCACTGGACTCCCACATGGCCAAGCTTGGTTCGAGTCCTAGAACTGGTAGCTTATTTTTTCACTCCCTCCCGCCCCCCTCTCTGGTGGGTGCATATGTCCTATAACAAACTTTAAAAATAATAAATAAATATTTTTAAAAGAAAAGACTGGGAACAGCATATGGTGTGCATAATGGGTATGTTGCTGGACGTAGTCAACTGCAGTTCAATTCCTGGATCCAGCGGCCTAAAACTCATGCCAGGTGTGTATGTGTGTGTGCATGCTCAAAATCCCAAGAAGAGAATGGAGAAGAAAGGATTGTGGCGTGGTCAACCTCCCTAGGGGGTGATTTCTCACATTCTGTTTCTCTGTCTCAGTCTCTCTCTAGAGAGCACACAAGCCCTACAGCAAAACTCTTTAAAAAAAAAAAAAAAAAAAAAAAACTTGGCTTCATCTTCACTTAATATCAGAACAAATGAGCTAGAAATTGACATAAGAACACATGGGCTAGAATTATAGCACAGGAAACTTACTAGCCCAACAATGAGGACTGACTAAAAGTGTTTGACATTTTCAGAAGCTTTGGAGACTTACAGATCTTCGAGGTGATTTAACTCACAAGTTTGCAGACACTATGAACCTAACCAGAGAGGTCAGTAACTAGAGTTCCTGGGTATCAATTTATTACTTTATGTTCATTGACTCAATAGAAGCTACACAAGTGGTTATAAAAAAATTTTTTTAAAAAGAGTAGGTCTTGCAGATATACTGCATATTTACTCAAATCTTGACTGCTTGAAATAATCTGCAATAAAACTTGACACAGAGAAGACTCTAAAGGAAACCCATTGTGTTCCAGACTGTTTATCTGACCCTAATGCTATCTTTAGTTACTATTCTTCCAATAAAACGATTCTAATAAAATAAATATATAAATCACCAATATTTACCTTATTCTTAACAAGTTTTATTTTCAAGCCTTAACTGCTATTTAGCTACAAACGTATTAAATGTTCACTGTGTATCAGGGACTGTTAAGTTTTATAGGCACTAACTCAGACTCATGTTTGGAATCTCTATCAAGATGTCTCAGTGACAGACCATTCTTTCCTTGTGAGTTACAGAGCCAAAAGAAACCCTTTAAGTCACAATATACAGTCAAATCAAATCTTCTATTTTTCTTTTCAGTTTTGCTACAGGGCATATCCGTTTACCAGAGAGAGATAAAGAGAGAGAAAGGGAGAAATCATCCTCTCAGGATGGATGGCCATGCCACAATCCCATTCTCTTGGGATGTGCAGCACACATGCACATGAGCCTGGTATACTTTTCAAGCCCCTGGTCTGGTCTGGGAATCAAACCATGTAGTCAGTCATATGAAATCCAGCTTTAACCACCACGTCACCTGGTGGCCCTCAAGTCAAATCTTATCACAAAGTTTTATTAATATAAGCCACCTCTCAAAAGAGAAATAATAGAATTCTCAAAACATATTTGAATTCTAGGGAACCAGCAGTTAGCGTAATGGCTATGTCGCTGGACTCCCACGTAGTCAACCGCGGTTCATGTCCCGGACCCGGTGGCTTAAAACTCACGCCGGGCGCGTGTGCGTGCGTGCCCAAGATCCCGAGAGGAGAATGGAGGAGAAGGGACTGCGGCGTGACCATCCCCCCGGGGGGTGATTTCTCGCTTTCTGTCTCTATGTCTCTCTCTCTGTCTGTCTGGCGAGCGCACGCGCCCTACAGTGAAAATCTCTCAAAAAAAAAAAAAAAAAAAAAAAAAAAACTTGTTATATTATAACCAGAAACTCATTTATTTAACTGTATCTCCAAACACACTTTTTAGAGCAATGTCACCTGAGACTGTATTATATTCTAAGACTATTTTCTTAATGATAGATTCTCAAAAGAAATACAAAATTTAAAGTATTTAAAAAGAACAAATTGGGACCAGAAGTTGGCATAATGGCTATGTTGCTGGATTCCCATGTAGTCAACCGTGGTTCGAGTCCCAGACCCAGTGGCTAAACTCATGCCAGGCACGTATGTGTGTGTGCCCAAGATACCAAAAGGAGAATGGAGGAGAAGGGATTGGCCGTCCCCCCCTGGGGGGTGACTTCTTGCTTTCTGTCTCTGTCTTTCTGGCGAGTTCACGCGCCCTATAGCAAAAACCTCTCAAAAAAAGAAAAGAAAAGAAAAGAAAAGAAAAGAAAAGAAAAGAAAAGAAAAGAAAAGAAAAGAAATCTAATCAAAACACTCATTAAAGGATTAAGCTTCAATTTAGGCCATTCTATTAAAGTCAGAGTAAATATGAGTCAACACAAATAAAACATCTTCTCTTCCCAGTGGTTGACTCAGTCATCCACATTCCAATAGTATGAGCTTTGTCCTTTTCTCGCTGCTTATTCACTTTTCTAGATGCAATCACTGGTTGATGTTAGCTATACAAGTGATACCTTGTTTCTTCCATAATATGTATCATGAGAAATTTTTATTTTTTCACTTAAACTTATAAAAATATATTTTCCCTACCTAGCATTTTTATTTTCTTTCTTTTTTGACCCCTCAGGTTTTTGCCACAGGATACATGTGTTCATTGGAGACACTAAAAGTGAGAAAGCACCTCCTAGGGGGGATGGCCATGCCACAATCCCTTCTCCTTTTGGGATTCTGGGCACACATACACAAGTGCCCAACATGATTCTCTCTTTTTTTTTTTAATTTTAAACTTTTTTTAAAACTTACATTTTATCACGTCTTTACAGTATACATTTCTTTTTCAACACAAATACCACACATGTCAGTCAAGACAAGGATATTACTATATATATTACCATCAAATAGCTTCTCATTTTTGTCAATTAAGCATACTTTTACCCATTTTTTCCTTCTCCTCTGCCCTCCCTCCCCTCCATACTAAACTATTTTTTTCAAATTTTACTGACTCACAAAAGATCTTAAAGTATGAACAAAGCTAGAATCTAGTGACAAGTGCACTGTAATTTTCTTCTGAAACATTTTTATTTTACTCTCTCCATTCCCCCTTTTACTAAAGAGAGGTATAAACAAATTTATTTGCAAAAAAAATTAGGTTAATCTCAATTAGGTCTGTTATTTGCACAAAGCCCCACAAGAATTCAATTTCTCATGCAAGGCAACAAATACTATTGTATTATAGATCTTATACAAATAACCATTCTGTCACAAAATAAGAATGCTCACAAGTATCTTCCAATTGCAAAGGAGCCAGGAAGGGAGAAAAGTTTATACTTCAAAAAACTTTTTTTAAGAAATTGCTGAACCAAACAACTCAAAAGAAAACAAAAATCCTTAAATCTGGAAGACAAAGCATAGAAGAAAATCGGTAATGTTTCAGAAAAAAGTCACAGAATTCTATTTCACCAGTTCGGTCTTGTGTAATCTGTTTTGAATTTGCAGTGTTACTGTGGTCTGATCTTTCTGTTAACATTCAACATTATTATTGTTATTTCAGAACTTGTCCCTATTAAGTTGGCCTTTTTCTTGGTCATTTTCTCTCTTATTTGTCTGTCTGTCTTCAGTTTTCCTGGGATAGCACTCTCTTTAGAACTTTACTTAAAGAGCTAGTCTGGTGTTGGTAAATTCTTTCGGGTTCTGTTTGAGAATGTTTTTATCTTTTCTTTCCACATGAAGGATAATCTTGCCGGATATAGTATTTTTGGTTGAAATTGTTTTTCACTTAACACTTTGAATATATTTTCCCATGCTTTCCTTGCATGCATTGTTTCCGTCGAGAGGCCTGATGGGATATCCTTTGAAAGTAACTTGACGTTTTTCTCTTGCCAGTTTTAGTATCTTATCTCTGTCTGTGGTTTTGGTCAATCTGGCTATGGTGTGCCTTGGAGAGGATCTTCTCGGGTTGATTCTATGTGGAGTCCTTTGAATTTCTTGGGTCTGGATATTTTAATGCCTTTCTAGGTTTGGAAAGTTTTCTCCCAGGATCTCATGGAATAGATTATCAATGCCCTGATTAGTTTCTTCACCTTCTGGGATACCAATTACCTGGATGTTTGGGCGTCTAGTGGTATCTAGTATTACTTGTATATTATTCTCATTTGGGGAGTTATTTTCTCAGTCTTTTTAGTGAATTTTTCTTTTTCTTTATTTTTTTTATTTTATTTATTTTTTTTTTTTTTTTGAGAGGTGTTTGTTACAGGGCACATGCACTTGCCAGAAAGAGAGAGACAGAAAGTGAGAAATCATCCCCGCAGGGGGGATGGCCACCCTGCAATCCCCTCTCCTCCGTTCTCCTCTCGGGATCTTGGGTACACACGCACACGTACCTGGCTTGAGTTTAAGCCACCAGGTCTGGGACTCAAATCACGGTCAACTACATGAGAGTCCAGCGATATAGCCATTATGCCAACTGCTGGTCCCATTTTTGGTGAATTTTTCTAGGACAGAGGTTCTTCTTCTACATCTGAGATTCGATCTTCTGCATGATCTAATATGCTTTTAATACTTTCCAGGGAGGTTTTGATTTCTTTTATTATGGCCTTCATCTCTAAGAGTTCTATTTGATTCTTTTTTATGGTGTGTAGTTGCTCTTTCAGATTATGGAAGAACTTCTTCACCTCCTGGAACTCATTCGTCTCTTTTCTCCAACATTTTCTGGAGTTTGCTGTCTCTCTTACATCTCTGTTAGTTCTGTCACTATGAATATCCTAAATTCTTTGACATTTCCATGAGTTCCATTGTACTGTCTGTGGAGGGTGAAGGGCTGTTCTTTCCCTTTGGGGGAAAGATACTTTCTTCATTTTCCTTATTTTTTGTGCCTCTGCAGTGGTGGTTTCAGGTAATCTGACGGATTATTCATTACTTCCTACCTTCTTGGAGGTAATTCTGAGTGTTAAGGCGTGTGGAAGGAGATGGGCCCAGCATGACTTTCAACGCACCCAGTCTGGAACTCAAACTGTGGTTAGCCATGTGGGAGTCTAGCCCCTTAACCACCATGCCACCTCCTGGTCTCTCTTTTTTTTTTTTTTTTGGAGAGGTTTTCGCTATAGGGCGCGTGCGCTCGCCAGACAGACAGAGACATAGAGACAGAAAGTGAGAAATCACCCCCCAGGGGGGATGGTCACACCGCAATCCCTTCTCCTCCATTCTCCTCTCGGGATCTTGGGCACGCACGCACACGCGCCCGGCATGAGATTTAAGCCACCGGGTCCAAGACTCGAACCGCGGTTGACTACATGGGAGTCCAGCGACATAGCCATTACGCTAACTGCTGGTTCCCACTCCTGGTCTCCTTTTACTGAGTTTCAAAATGGCATTTATATCATTCCATAGCTGAAATCTCAATATTTATTTTATGAAAAAGCGTGGAATACATAGACTGAAGTAATAATGGAAGTGAAAAAATTATTTTCCCACTATAAACCAGATAAACCAGGATGACTGAAGCTCAATGAGCAAGAGTGTAACTAACTTTGTACTTTAAACAGCACTTACTATAGCTGCTCTCAAATGACAGTCATTCCGAAATGACGTAACACATGACTTAGTGTCCTAATTAGTTTAAATTACTTTTCTACAACTTCCAACTGTCATCGGTATAGTTTGAAAATGCAAGTCTTACCTGTTAGAATTGTCTGAAAAGCAGCTTCTACATTTGTAGAGTCTAGAGCAGATGTCTCAATGAATGACAAACCGTTCTTTTCTATGGGAAGACACAAAAACTTCAGTCAGGTTTTAAAACATGGGATGAGATACACTCAAGCTCTCAAAAGGAAAATTAATAGAACTCTTTAGAACCTAAGACTCAAATTTTGAGATAGTTATGGTACTACTCTATACTTGGCAGATTAAAACTTACAGTAATAAATTATCACTGGAGGCTTTATTAAATAAGTACTCGTTACTTCTACACACTAACACTACCAAGGGATGATCCCACACAAAATTATAGTAAACTTCATCCAATACTCAACTATTCCCATCCCTTACTATCCTCCCCACTAACCATACAGCTGCAGTAGTCACTTAGAATTCTGTAACTAGGGAACCAGCAGTTAGCATAATGGCTATGTCGCTGGACTCCCACGTAGTCGACAGTGGTTCACGTCCTGGACCCGGTGGCTTAAAACTCACGCCGGGCGCGTGTGTACCCAAGATCCCGAGAGGAAATGGAGGAGAAGGGATTGTGGTGTGACCATCCCCCCTGGGGGGCGATTCCTCACTTTCTGTCTCTATGTCTCTCTGTCTGGCGAGCGCACGTGCCCTATAGCAAGAAAAACCTCTCCAAAAAAAAAAAAAAAAGAATTCTGTAGCTATTGGGACCAGCAGGTGGTGTGGTGGTGGGGATGCTGGACTCCCACAAGGCCAACTGTAGTTCGAGTCCTGCACCTGGAGGCTGGCTTTCTCACTTTCCCTTTCTCTCTGTCTCCCTCTGGTCAAATTGAATAATAATAATGACAAAAATAAATAAAATAAATAAATAAATAAAAAGAATTCTGTAACTATTATAAAATTATTTGAAATAAAGCCTCTTCTTGCCTGGGAAACTAGAAAACTATTCACAGCAGTCAGCTCCACCGCCTCATGGTTAAGGGAGCCAGATCCTGCATGTTGAACTATGATCTGAATCCTGGCCCCAGGGACTTGAAAAATACCAGCTGTGTGTTCATGCATGCACAAAATCCCAACAAATGGAGGAGAAAGACTGCAGCATGACCACACCTTATAGGGGAGTAGGAAGCTTTCTCCTCTTCCCTCTGGTGAGAACTTGGTTCTGTCAATTAAACAAAAATGTGGGGACCAGACCATGGTTTGGTTGTTAAAGGAGCTTGATCCCACTTGGCTGACTATGCGGTTTGAATCCCAGACCTGGAAGCTTTGAGAACATGGCAGGCACCTATGCATACGTTGACAAAAATTCCTGAAAGAGGGAGAAATGGAGACGGGATTACGGCATGACCGCACCCCATGAGGAGCACTTACTCCCTCTCCCTGTCTCTGTCTCTCTCTGGAGAGCATATATGCCCTCTGGCAAAATTAAAAAAGAAAGAAAGAGAGAAAACTATTCACCGCATAATCACTAGTGCAAGGTCACTACTCTCA
>NW_006159876.1:3473855-3486387 GCF_000334495.1 Tupaia belangeri chinensis
GAGAAATCACCCCCCAGGGGGGATGGTCACACCGCAATCCCTTCTCCTCCATTCTCCTCTCGGGATCTTGGGCACGCACGCACACGCGCCCGGCATGAGATTTAAGCCACCGGGTCCAAGATTCGAACCGCGGTTGACTACATGGGAGTCCAGCGACATAGCCATTACGCTAACTGCTGGTTCCCACTCCTGGTCTCCTTTTACTGAGTTTCAAAATGGCATTTATATCATTCCATAGCTGAAATCTCAATATTTATTTTATGAAAAAGCGTGGAATACATAGACTGAAGTAATAATGGAAGTGAAAAAATTATTTTCCCACTATAAACCAGATAAACCAGGATGACTGAAGCTCAATGAGCAAGAGTGTAACTAACTTTGTACTTTAAACAGCACTTACTATAGCTGCTCTCAAATGACAGTCATTCCGAAATGACGTAACACATGACTTAGTGTCCTAATTAGTTTAAATTACTTTTCTACAACTTCCAACTGTCATCGGTATAGTTTGAAAATGCAAGTCTTACCTGTTAGAATTGTCTGAAAAGCAGCTTCTACATTTGTAGAGTCTAGAGCAGATGTCTCAATGAATGACAAACCGTTCTTTTCTATGGGAAGACACAAAAACTTCAGTCAGGTTTTAAAACATGGGATGAGATACACTCAAGCTCTCAAAAGGAAAATTAATAGAACTCTTTAGAACCTAAGACTCAAATTTTGAGATAGTTATGGTACTACTCTATACTTGGCAGATTAAAACTTACAGTAATAAATTATCACTGGAGGCTTTATTAAATAAGTACTCGTTACTTCTACACACTAACACTACCAAGGGATGATCCCACACAAAATTATAGTAAACTTCATCCAATACTCAACTATTCCCATCCCTTACTATCCTCCCCACTAACCATACAGCTGCAGTAGTCACTTAGAATTCTGTAACTAGGGAACCAGCAGTTAGCATAATGGCTATGTCGCTGGACTCCCACGTAGTCGACAGTGGTTCACGTCCTGGACCCGGTGGCTTAAAACTCACGCCGGGTGCGTGTGTACCCAAGATCCCGAGAGGAAATGGAGGAGAAGGGATTGTGGTGTGACCATCCCCCCTGGGGGGCGATTCCTCACTTTCTGTCTCTATGTCTCTCTGTCTGGCGAGCGCACGTGCCCTATAGCAAGACTCTCAAAAAAAAAAAAAAAAAGAATTCTGTAGCTATTGGGACCAGCAGGTGGTGTGGTGGTGGGGATGCTGGACTCCCACAAGGCCAACTGTAGTTCGAGTCCTGCACCTGGAGGCTGGCTTTCTCACTTTCCCTTTCTCTCTGTCTCCCTCTGGTCAAATTGAATAATAATAATGACAAAAATAAATAAAATAAATAAATAAATAAAAAGAATTCTGTAACTATTATAAAATTATTTGAAATAAAGCCTCTTCTTGCCTGGGAAACTAGAAAACTATTCACAGCAGTCAGCTCCACCGCCTCATGGTTAAGGGAGCCAGATCCTACATGTTGAACTATGATCTGAATCCTGGCCCCAGGGACTTGAAAAATACCAGCTGTGTGTTCATGCATGCACAAAATCCCAACAAATGGAGGAGAAAGACTGCAGCATGACCACACCTTATAGGGGAGTAGGAAGCTTTCTCCTCTTCCCTCTGGTGAGAACTTGGTTCTGTCAATTAAACAAAAATGTGGGGACCAGACCATGGTTTGGTTGTTAAAGGAGCTTGATCCCACTTGGCTGACTATGCGGTTTGAATCCCAGACCTGGAAGCTTTGAGAACATGGCAGGCACCTATGCATACGTTGACAAAAATTCCTGAAAGAGGGAGAAATGGAGACGGGATTACGGCATGACCGCACCCCATGAGGAGCACTTACTCCCTCTCCCTGTCTCTGTCTCTCTCTGGAGAGCATATATGCCCTCTGGCAAAATTAAAAAAGAAAGAAAGAGAGAAAACTATTCACCGCATAATCACTAGTGCAAGGTCACTACTCTCACTAACCGAGAATGCACAATGTTGCCTTCTGGTACTTGCCTCTACCAGAATGGGGGCAAGAGACGGATGGATCCTCTATGAAGTCAAAAACGTATTAACTTCTAAGCAGCTGTCTCCTGGTTGGTCCCTGATAGTCCCTGGCCACTACTTTCACACACATCCTAGCCTTGGTAAAAGACAGAAACAAAAAGAAAAAGAAATAGGAAGCACAAAATAAACTGATAAATTTCATGTACCCTTTCACAGGAGAAAAAAGAAGACAATGTTTACATTCAATGTTTGTCAGCAAAAACTCAAAATACAAGAGTTTTAGTGACTCAGAAGTCAAGGAAAGAGGCATCACAAACTTCGAATCAGTATTCCTTGCACAGCATTCATGTTAACCTTTCTAAAACCTATTACCCTCATTGGAAATGCATCGAAACCCTGAGACATAATAGTAAGAAATACAGACTCACTGTACTACCACGGAATTCACATCACTAACCTGCAAAAGCTCTTGCTTCATCTGTAGGAACTGCCCTGAGATGACGTAAATCACTCTTGTTGCCCACAAGCATGATAACAATGTTACTGTCGGCATGATCTCTCAGTTCTTTCAGCCATCGCTCTACATTTTCATAGGTGAGATGTTTAGCAATGTCATAAACCAATAAGGCACCTACAGCTCCACGATAGTATCTGAAAACAGAAACATACATTTAACTATCAAAAAACCACAATGGGGTCAGCAGGTGGCATGGTGGTTGAGGTACTAGACTTGCACATGGCTGACAGCAGTTCGAGTCCCACACCTGGTGGCTTGCTTCCTCTCTTTCTGGGTACACATGCGCAATACCAAATTTAAAAATAATGAGGGACTAGCAGATGGTGTAAGGGTTGCATCGCTGAACTCCCACATAGCTGACTGCAGTTCGAGTCCCAGACCCGGTGACTTAAACTCAGGCCAGGCACATGTGCGTTGTGTCCTCAAGATCCCAAGAGGAGAGTGGAAGAAAAGGGACTGCAGCGTGGCCATCCCCCTAGGGGGTGGTTTCTTGCTTTCTGTCTCTCTGTCTCTCCAATGAGCACACACACCCTATAGAAAAAAAAAATCTCTCAATTGCAGGCCATCTTTTCTGGGGAGTGGTTTCTCACTTTCTGTCTCACTGTCGCTCTGTCTCTCTCCAGCAAACACATGCACCCTATGGCAAAACCTTAAAAAAACAAAACAAAAACCATAAGATGGAAGCATACATACAGAACTCAAATATCAGTTATACATTAAAAAATATATACAGGCAAAGTACATTGCTAATAATTACTAATACTGGAATTCTTAAAAGGAAGAAAAAGAACTTTCTCCAACACTAAAAGCTAATTCTCTGGATGACAACCTGTTCCACACGACGTAAGAACTGTGACACTCACGCTGATGTGATGGCTCGGTATCGCTCTTGCCCTGCCGTGTCCCATATCTGTGCCTTGATTGTTTTCCCGTCAACCTGGATGCTTCTTGTTGCAAACTCTACTCCAATGGTGCTCTTGCTTTCCAGATTAAATTCATTTCGAGTAAATCGAGACAGGAGATTACTCTTTCCAACACCAGAATCTCCAATAAGGACAACTGGAGAAACAAAAAACTTAATATCAGATGAATAAGGCAAACAGATTCAGAATACTACCCCCATGCTCTCAAAGGAGTAAAGTTTGGCCTCAGAGTAAATGAACCAAAAAAGACAGGGATCTGATTTTTAAATAGGGATGGGGCAAGGAATCGGTAGCCCAAGTTCTTGACCTGTTACCAACTGATAAACTCAATTTATTCCTTTAACGTGTTTATACCTGCATCATAACTTCCAAGCATCATCTGCTCAGCACAGGGTATCCTGTCTTCATGCAATTTAACCACACACGCACTGGGCACTGACGCCAGGCCTTAATCACCATCAATGCTATACCAGCCTTTCTACCTTAAAGGTAGGGACTGAAGACATGAATCCTAAACTAAGAGAACTTGTGATATTAAAATGTAGCAAACACGGAAACAACAAAGTAAGCTAGTGGGTGGGGAGGGGAAGGATAAATACATTCTACTCAGTTTCATCAAAGAGTGGGTGTGACCCTGGGACTGACACATAAGCAAAATGAAGAACATTTAACCTATGAGGCATCAAGTTTATAAACTTTGCCACCCGGATCACACAGAATTACTGTAATGACCTTTAACAGTTGTGTTTATTCGTTTGGCACACAGAGAATACCCCCACCTCAAAAACAATAAAACAAAAACAAAAACGAACACTTGCTCACTAAGGATAAACAGGGGCCTAAGAGGCTAATAATTCTGACTTACTGTGAGTCAGAGCCAAAGCGCACACTTTCATTTATGACTTCACCAATTCTTTTAAAACAGATTTTGATTAGAGAAGTGTATTCCGTGATTTCTATAGGAGGCAGTTAAGATATTGACCAACTACATGATTCTTTTTCACCTAATGAGATTCTACACTTCAGAATTTTAAAAACAATGAGAAATGGGTAGGTGTGTTATTGTTCTGTTTTGTTTTGAAATTTTTGACATGTCTGCCAAGGAGAGAGGGAATGAGAAAATGAGAAATCACTCTCTAGGGGTTTGGTCACGCTGCAAACCCTCTCCTCCTCCACTCTCTTCTCCAGACTTTGGGCAAACACAACACACGTACCAAACGTGATTTTCAAGCCACCAGGTCCAGGACTTGAACTGTGGAATCAGCCATGTGGGATCCTAATACCATACCACTTGCTCGCCCCAAGACAATCTGTTTTAAAGCATTTTATATTTGGCAATTTAAAGATCAGAATGAATTCACAGGTTCGTAAGATCTGGGCTAGACAAGTTTTTGCTTTTTGTTGTTGTTGTTGTCGTCGGAGAGGGGATTTTTTGCGATAGGGCGCGTGCGCTCACCAGAAAGACAGCGAGAGACAGAGAGACAGAAAGCAAGAAATCACCTCCCCAGGGGGGATGGCCATGCCGCAATCCCTTCTCCTCCATTCTCCTCTTGAGATCTTGGGCACATACACACATGCCCCCAGCATGAATTTAAGTCACCAGGTCCAGGACTGAAACTGTGGTTGACTCTATGGGAGTTCAGCCATATAACCATTACACTAACTGCTGGTCCCATTGCTTTGTAAAAATGTTTATTGGCATTTTAGGAATCATATTTATTCCTACTACTGAATACTATTGCTTCTTCTTGCCTATCTAAACTAGTTAATTGATTTAACCACCACCAGGATTAGAAAATCAAACAGGCAAGAATAAGGCCAAGGAATAAGACCATTCCTTAATAAATAGACAGGGATTTGGTGGTGCAGGTAGAGGGAGGTGAAAACCGTGAAAGCTCTGTGCACTCTGGTCAGAGGGCAGAGTCCACTGTGTATGCCTTCCTGCCACAGGAGCGGATATACACTGGCCTCTGTACAGTCTTTGCGGGAGTACATTAACAAATGCATCTTTCTGGCTTCCTCTATCAGCTGATTCAGCAAGAAATCACCCCAGCAGCAGGGACTCTGAGCAGCACAAACAGTAGTTATTTCTAACTATATAGCTGATTAGAGGGTGTCAAAGATGATGTGGCAATCAGATATTATATTAAATGCTTTTATTTGGGTACCAATGAAGATGTCAAGGTCACCAAAGCAATGTACAAAAACAATGCATTTCCAATTTATAGAATGGTTAATTCATAGGTTAGTTTCCAAGGTCCACCACTCTGGATATGACAATGAATCCATTTCAGTAAGAATCCACCTACTGATAGGATACATCATTGTAGTATGTATTCTTAGTACAACAGACTAGAAGCTCTGAGGACATCTTTGAATCACTTTTGGCCCCTCCATAACACTATTGTAGAAAAGCCTAACTTGGGACCAGCAGTTAGCGTAATGGCTATGTCGCTGGACTCCCACGTAGTCGACCGCAGTTCGAGTCCCGGACCCAGTGGCTTAAACTCATGCTGGGCGTGTGTGCATCTGTGCCCAAGATCCTGAGAGGAGAATAGAGGAGAAGGGATTGTGGCATGACCATCCCCCCTGGGAGGTGATTTCTCACTTTCTATCTCTATGTCTCTCTCTGTCTGTCTGGCGAGCGCACGTGCCCTATAACAAAAACCTCTCCAAAAAAGAAAAGAAAAGAAAAGCCTAACTTGAGGTGGGAACAGAGAAAAAGGGAAAACCCAAAACTTTAGAAGGCTTCCACTTCTCAAGCACTCCCACATTAATCAGCAATTCAGGAGCATAGTTTAAAAACCAAACAATGCATGACATTCAGAATGATAATGGCAAATACAAATCAAACCCAAAACAAAAACAATCAAATTAAAGAACACCCTCCACCTCCCACAAAAACTCTGATTTGGGTTTCTTCTCTATGGACCTCTATTTCCCCTCCTCCCACAGGGTACATGTGCTCAGCAGAGAAAGAAAGGGGGCAAAATGAGAAGTCAGGGGCGGGCCATACTGCTAACCCTTCTCCCTTCTTCTCCCTTCTCAACTCTTGCGATTTTTATTTTTCCAATTATTTATTTATTTATCAACTTACTGCTAGTTGTTTTTTTTTTTTAAGAGTTATTTATTTATTTATTCATTTAAATTTGACCAGAGAGACACACAGAAAGGGAGAAGGAAAGCAAGAAAGCAAGACGCCAGGCCCAGGATTTGAACCATGGTTGGCCATGTGGGAGTGTCCAGAGCCTTAACCACCACACCACCTGCTGGTCCCCACTGGTTTTTTATTTTAAATTTGGTATAGGGCACATGTCAGTCCAGGACTTGCACGGTGGTGTCAGTCATGTGGGATCCCCCTGAGCTCTATTTTTAACTTGTGATTATGTTTATTATCTTACCAACTTCACATCTTTATGTAGTCATAAAGACAGACAGGGATTCACACCCTGCAATGTAATCAATTAATTTTAACATTATAATAAACAGTACTCACCTGAAATTAACTCAAAACTCATGAATGCTTTATTTATACATTATTGTTATCTCTATTACACATGGACAGAATTAAGACCAGCAACTTCTGGGGGCCAGCAGGTGGTATGATGGTTAAGGGCGCTGGACTCCCACATGGCCAAACATGGTTCAAGTCCCAGCTCTGGCGTCTTTCTTTCTCGCTTTCCCTCTCTCTCCATCTCTCTCTGATCAAACTGGAAAATAATAATAAATAAAGTTAAATAAGTCTTTTAAAAAATAATTTTTAAAGGATCAGCAACCTCTGAAAGGATTATATCTTAAATGACAACAAAGCTATTGATTCTGTAAGAACAGTGTTTTTAAAAAATGGCAATAAATGGCATAATAAGGAAAGCTGCTTCTAGAGAGTCACCAAATGAAAAATAAAAACTAGTAGGGTTACATTCAGGCTCACTAAAAAACTAAACTACAATAGAATAAATTCCTTAAGCAATATAAGAGAATTTACTATGATTAAAAAACAGACAAAGGGGCCAGTATGTGGTGTGGTGGTTAAGGCACTGGAATCCCACATGCTTAACCATGGTTCAAGTCTCAGACCTGGTGGTTTGCCTTCTCACTTTCCCTTTCTCTCCATTTCATGTACATGTCCTGTGGCAAGTTACAAATAATAATAATGATAAATTAAATTAATAATAATTCTTTTTAAAAAGACCCAAAAAAAGAAACAAAACTTCACAGACCTTTATGAACTCAAATTTAAATAATTTCTAATCAAAATATTAATAGTTTCTCTCAGGCTGGTCACAGTGCCTACTGGTTAAGGGAGCTGGAGCCCACATGACCAACCGCAGTTCCAACTCTGGACCTGGTGACTTGAAAAACACACTGGGCACATGTGCGTACATGTCCAAAATCCCAGAATGGAGAAATGGAGGTGAATGGACTGCAGCATGACCACATCCCACTGGGAGTGCTTTTCCCCTCTCTCTGCTTCTCTCTGGTGAGCACATACTTCCTCTGGTAATTAAAAAAAAAAAAAAGACAGTTCTCATTAAACTAACTACTTAGGTCCAATCTTAGTGGCACAGGAATAGGGTACTGAACAGCAGTACTGGAAACCACATGGTTGACCATGGATCTGAATCCCCGGCAGTAGGGTGAAACATACCGGGTATATAAGCACACCCAAGATCCTGACAAATTCGAGGGCTAGGGGAAGCGGAATTGATGTGACACAACCCCGTCAAGGGTCACTGTCTTTATCTCTCTCTCACACACACAAATGCTATAATGAATACATTTTCAAAAAAGAAAAAAAAATTACAATTGTGTGTGTGTTTTGGTTTTTTTTTTTTGTCATAGGGCACACGTGCTCACTGGAGACAGACAGAGAGAGGAAAAGTGAGAAATCAACCTCAGGGGGATGGATCCCTTTTCTGTTCTCTTGGGCAAGCATGCATAAGTGCCTGGCCTGTTTCTCAAGACAGCAGGTCTGATACTGGAACCATGGAGCTGGCCATGTGGGATCCAGTACCTTGACCACTACGCCACCTGCTGGCTCCTTAACTGCTTTTTTTAAATGGGAGATGTGAGGCAACCAGGTGGATCCGCCATGGCCAATTCCAGTTCCAGTTCCAGATCTGCTGGCCTGAGGAACACGCTAGACGCAGGTGTTCATTTTACTTATCTATACAAGAGGTCTCACATATATAAATGAAAGTTCATGGAAAATGTGTATTATGAAAAAAAAACTATATACATTTTCAAAAACTTTTGCACCAAAATAAACCTGTACTTTAATTGCATCTTTCCACAAACTTTCTGAAGCGCCCCCTATATGTACACCTCAAATACCAGGCTGCTAAACACCACAAAAGCAAATATACATATTAAGTACTCATTATCTAATAAATAGTCCACCTCTTTAATCACATTTAATTCTGTACCTTCTCCTACAAATTATTTTAGTGGACTAAAATTTATTATATCAAATATAGTAAGTAGCAACCTAAAGTGTAAGTATTAACCTAAAGTATAAGTGTCAACCCTGAAAATATTACCTGAAGAAATAATTGATTCTGATTTTCATAAACTTCTACTCTTTCAATTTACACTTTATAGTCACAGTCCAACCTCACCAAAGAGTCTTTTAAAACAAAACTCATTCATTAAGGCTGAAGTGTAGACGAGTTTTTCCAGACTCAGCAGAATGTGAGTTGCTCAACCAAATGTTGTGAAACTGAAAAACTCCAGGACGCAAGACTGAAGTTTCTATGATCATCTCTACTGACAATCAGCTGATGGTTAATTACTACTGACCATCAATGAGATCTAAAAGAAAATGCCATACACAATAGACTATGTATCCAGGTATTTTCAGAAAATGTGTGACTTTGTCTGCACTGGCGCCTACCACAACATCTGTAAACAAGAACTAGGACTGATGCTTTCGCTTTATGCTCACTTCACCTGTGTTCTGCACAGGAACTTAATCACATTGTGATTTTAAAATAAAAAATCAAGTTTTAGGGTCAGCAGGTGGCGTAGAGTTTAAGGCGGTTGGATCCCACATGGCCAATGGTGCAATTTGAGTACTGGACCCCGGTGGCTTCAAAATCACACAGGACACGTGGATGTGTGCCCAAAGTCCCAGAAGGAGAATGGAAGAGAAGGGACTGCAGCATGGCCATCTTCCCAGGGAGTGATTTCACATACACACACACACACACACACACACACACCCGCTCTCTGGCAAGTGCACACATCCTACAGCAAAAATTTTTAAAAAGTTCAAGTTTTTAAAAATAAAACTAAATCCTCTCCCCACCAAAAGTCTCACTGTTGAGATTTACTGAAATATTAAGTCAAGAACAAATACATAAGGTAGAATAACTGTCGCTTTCTCTCCACATTACATTCTCATATAGACTACTACTCCACTCCTTATTAGTCACAGTATCCCTTCATTTTCAACCGGTTAAGGTTACAAACTAACTCCAACAATTCCTCCAACTATGAAGTGTGCTTGATAAGCATTCTTCAGGTAGAGATAGCTGTAAAGAAACCCCTGCAGAATGAAACCACTTCATACAATTATCCTTGCTCTGCTTTAAAATATGATAATTATATAAAGAAGAAATTGGCTAAATAATCAGCACTGAAGTTAAAAAAAAAATGACTCATATCCTGTAAGAGCTTTTAAAAAGTGGAAATCCTGCTCAGCAGAATTTTTTTAAACACACTATCTTAAACAGCAAAACAGACAATGAAAAGGAACTGTAAACCATGGAAATGTACAAGTTCCTAGCTTTACCTTTCCTTACTAACATTTAAATATTTCTTTATTAATATTTAAATTTTTTTGTATTTTTCAAAAAGCTGACAAGAACCAATGACTTCTTCCACATTATTACTACAATTTACTGAGTTCTCACAGAAGCTAAACTTTAACTGTCTCATTTAATTTTCACAACAATCCTGAGAAGTGGCTTTATTTTCTTTATAAATGAGAGAATTAAGTTTCAAAAATGTTAACTTTCCCAAGGTCACAAAGTAAATATAAGACCCGAGTGGGGATCTGAGCCCACATGTAAGTGATTTCCAAAGCCCTGTGTTTGCAGTTATTATCAGAAGGACAGTCTAACCCCAAAGTCAGGTTACAATTCCTTAAACCAGTCCAGAACGATTAAAATAGCAGATGGCGTAATGGCTAAGTCACTGGACTCCCATGTAGTCAACCACGTTCGAGTCCCGGACCCAGTGGCTTAACCTCAGGCTGGGTGTGTGTGCACGAGTGCCCAAATTCCCACCCAAGATCCCAAGAGGAGAATGGAGGAGATGGGATTGCAGTGTGGCCATCCCTCCTGGGGGGGTGGGGGGTGATTTCTGGCTTTCTATCTTGCTGTCTCTCTCTTTCTGGTGAGCCCACGCCCCCTATAGCAAAAAAAAAAAAAAAAGAAAAGAAAAGAAAAAGAAAGAAAAAAAACTCTAAAAAAAAACAAACAAAAAAAACACAACAGCTTTCTATAGCCAACATTCCATCTTCAAAGGAAACAGGAGAAATATCTTGATAGTCCATCTTGTTCTAGCTGTACTGTATTTTTTAAAAATAAACCTCCCTTTAATGATTAAACCCCAAAGTCTCCAGGGACTCAAGTTAACTTCCCATCACCTGAGATGCCTTTAGCAAACAGTATGCAAACCAATCCAGGTCTCCTTTTTGTACTGGAAGTAATTCAGTACCTTCTCTGTAAATGACTACAGTAAGGAGGTGAGAGTGGGCGTTGAAGGTACTCACCTCATACAACAGAGTATCTGGCTCAGAGGAGTAAGGGGGTAGCATCAACTAGGACGCCAAGATTTGTCAAGTACTGTTTAAGGAAAGAAATGTTTCCTGCTTCGTTTAGTCAATCATTTTTATCACCCAATGACTGAGTCGGAAATAGTCACTATGCTTAACACTCTTGTTAAACTCCACCTCCACAGTGAAGCTTTCATGGCAGCTTCTTCCTCCCTGGTAATGATCTTTGTTCAGCACACTACTGATGGCTGCCTTTCTAACTCAGGAGTAGAGAAGGATCACCCAGGGTGGGAGCACACTCACTGAACAAAAAAGCATTTACTGTACTCTTTTCTCAATGAAAATTATACCCTTTATCTTTGTTGATTAAAGAAAAAAACTGTTCGGATTCTTTCCGGACTGGACCAGTAAGCAATTCTTTCTACCCACTCCCCACTTCCCAATGTGCTGTCCAAGGGCATTACACGTTTCCCATCTTATAATAAATACTTAATTTGACAAAAATGATCACATACAGCCCCCGTGCCCTCCACCTTTAGGGAAAGGTATGTGGCCCACTAGGGCTTTTCCCTTCCTGTTGAATCCTCGAGTGTTGCAGCAGGAAGCAGCCAGTCCTCAGTGATAAAGCCAGTTAGTATTTGTGCAGCGCACAACCTTTCCTGCTCAGGAACTGGGCCTTCAGGTCTGGCAAGGGTAACCGCCACCACCCATCCGCACTCCCAACCCCAGTACAGGGCTACCCGGGCTAGCTGCGGCTGGGTAGGGAGGGCAAGAGAAGAAAGGCTAGGTGGGAAGTCACATCGGCCTGCCGGGTCACTGCGACAAGTGCGCGCGTGGGTGACGGACAGTCCTCTCACCCGCCCTCCCACCACGGGAGGGGGACAGGGAACTCTAAATACAATCTGGGGAGGGAAGGCAGAAAAGGAGTTGCCAATTCCGGGGGTGGGGGCAGGGAGGGGCGGCCCGAGAAGGTTACAGACCACGGGAACCAGGAGTGAGAGGAGAGGTTCGCCGGGGGGAGAGGGAGCAGACAAGAAAAAGACCCGTGGTGGGAGTCCGCGCCGAAGGCCGAGGCCGAAAAGGGGCCCGACGAGGGGTCGGGAGGGGGTGCGAGGCAGCAAGGGCACACGGGGAGGGAGGGATGCTAAGCCCGAAAGGCGGGCGGGAGGGGCGGCGGGCCGAGACCCGGGGAAGGAATCCGACGGTCTGGGAGAGGGCGGTGCGCGGGGAGGACACCCAGCCAGGGGCTCTGGGCTCGCCGGGGCCTGCGCCGAGGGGGG
>NW_006159876.1:3486483-3494571 GCF_000334495.1 Tupaia belangeri chinensis
CGGCGTCGGGGGGGCCCATTGCGCGGCCGAGGAGCGAAGGGGCGGGAGCAGCAGCGGTGTCGGTGGGACCAGGGGGCGTCGCTGCAGGGGTAACCCGAGCGCCGCGCTCCAGCTGCCGGACCCAGTGAAGAGCCCCTCCCTGCCGCTGCGCCACTTCCGGCAGGCCCCCGCCCCTGAGGGAAGTACTTCCGGGGAGGCGGTGCCCGCCCCTGAGTCCTGAAAGGGCGCTGTGCGCTGGGGCAGTGTCGGAGGTTCGGCTGCTCGCTCCCTCCGGGAGTCTCAAAGGGAAACTGAGTCCCGGGTTCCCGCTGACCGCGGTCTCAGTGGCCGCTCTGTCACTTTCCATGTTTCCTTGCCCGGAAGCGGGACGCTGGGAGCAGTGAACCCACTCTCCGTGTGGAGTGAGTGTGGATGGGGGCGGGGTTCTCTGAGGATTAGAGAGCCAAAGGCGGCTACACACGCGTGGTGGTTCCATGGTGTAATGGTTAGCACTCTGGACTCTGAATCCAGCGATCCGAGTTCAAATCTCGGTGGAACCTGTACCGTGTGCTCTATTTTTTTCCTTAGCCGCGTTTTCGACTCATTCTCTAAGTAACTGTATGTATAGGCTGTCTATCCGTGTACAAAAAGGGTGGGCATTTTGTACAATATAATCTTTGCCTATGAAGACATCACAAATTTCTCCCTCCAGTTCACTACTATCTTGCATGTTGAGAGTGGGAGGTCTTGTAATTGGCCTCCTCATTTTGCCTTTTTTTTTAAAGCGTTGTCTATCTTAAGCCTTAATGCAGAAGCCTCAGTAACATTTGACTCCTTTCAACTGGAATTTTCTACCTCTAGCTTTCTCCAAGGGCAGGCCTTCTCTCCGGAAATCTCTTAAAACTATCTCCAGATGTCATTCCGAGAACTTCGCCCACCCTCCTCATCAAGATTCACCAAGAACTTGAATCCTCTATTTGTTAGCCCCTAAGCTAAGCACGTTTACATAATTATTTCATTTACCAAGCAGCAAAGGATGGCAATTTCCATGTTAGCTGGAATGTGGATACTAAGACTCAAGTGATTTGCCGCAGGGCCTCCTTGTATTTGAAGAGAGTTCTGTAATTCCAGAAAACCTTTTCCCACTTGCAGTCTTACTTCCTACCACCTCTATGCAAACTCGAAATTTAGACATTGGGGATCCAGTGCCTGTGGTAAGAATAAACCCCACCACCACCACCACCAAAGATGTCCACATCCCAATTCCTAGAAACTGAGTATGTTCTGTTACACCTGGCAAAGAAGTAAGGTTACCAATGAATTGACCTTAACATAGGGATATTGGGGCCAGAGACTGGTGACAGAGAGGTAAAATGTGGGCTGACCCACTTCGTAAGGTACAGTTCCAAGGATAGGGGTGTGCACGTGATCCAGAACTGGCTGAGGCTAGGATGGATCAAGGCGTCAAGACCGCATTGAGAGTGCTGTCTCTCTTTCTCTGCCTCTCTTGTTCATGAAAAAGTAAATACACCTTTTTTTTTTCTTTTTTTGAGAAGTTTTTTTTTGCTATAGGGTGAGAATGATCACCAAGAAGACAGAGACACAGAATGTGAGAAATCACCTTCCAGGGGGGATGGCCATGCTGCAATCCATTCTCCTCCATTCTTCTCTCAGGATCTTGGGCAGGTATGCACACATGCCCGGTGTGAGTTTAAGCCAACAGGTCCGGGACTCGAACCACTGTTGACTACATGGGAGTCCAGCAACGTAGCCATTATGCCATCTGCTGATCCTCAAATACACTTTTTTTAAAGTACAAATATCCTGGATATCTTGGATGGACCAGACCCAATATTGTCATAAGGGTCCCAAAAAGTAGAAGTGGGAAGCAGAAAAAGAGTGATGTCATGTGAGAAAACCTCAACCAGACTTTGCTGGCTTTACAGATGGAGGAAGGGGAGCAGGAACTTTGGAATCCAGAGTCTTCTAGAATCTGAAAAAGACATGAAAAAGGACTCTCTCCTAAGGCTACCTAGAAGGAATACAGTCTTCCTGGCTCCTTCATTTAACTCAATGACACCCGTATCAGACTTCTACAGAACTATGATAAATGTGTGTTGTGTGAAGTCACCAAGTTTGTGATCTCTGTTATGGCAGCACTAGAAAATACAGTGCCATTTTCAGTGTTTCCTCTGCTAGTATAAAGTAGTAAGTTTATCTGAAGTTATAGATCCTGATTCATGCAGGTGGTGAGCCTCCAAATTGGGGAAACGTGTGATATTACTGAAGCAGCCAAATACTTGTAGGACACCTATCATGTGCTACCACAAATTATTTATCAGACAGTCCCAGTGCTACTTAGTTGGGTAGACAAGATGGGCCACTGACTATCAATAACTAGATGGTTCTGAGGGAATAACTAATTCCAGTATGCTGGTGACAGCCATGGTTCAGAAAGACATAATTAGGAAGAACTCCCTGGAGATAGAGGAAACTAGCATGGACCCTTGAAGGAAGAAGTATGGGAAATTACATGGAAAGAGCTTTTGAGTAAGGCCACTAAATGCAGAAAACAAATTATTTCCTTTTCCCCTTACTAAGTTATTGTTTCTTACTGTGTGTTCTAAGAATGACAAACCTCAAAAGAAGGGTTGCATAGTCAAACCTCGTTAGAGGTCACCTTAGCACATTGATGTTCCGCTCTGGAGAAATCCTTAACTGTGTGGAACATAACATTTCCCAGATTTACCAGACCTCAGAATGGTTTTTCTACGGAAAATTGTTATAATCCTTCTAAAGACCTTGAGGAAGGGGAAAAAAAGTTGTGGACAGAAATCAGCAGATAGCATAAAGATTATGTTGTTGGACTCTCACTTAGTTGACCGTGATTCGAGTCCCATACCCGGTGGCTTAAACGCATGCTGGCTGCTTGCGTATGTATGCCCAAGATCCCAAGAGGAGAATGGAGGAAAAGGAATTGTGGCATGGTCATCCGCCCCAGGGGGTGATTTCTTGCTTTCTGTTTCTCTTTCTCTTTCCCACAAGCACACGTACCCTATAACAAACGTCTATTAAAAAAATTAAAAAAAAAAAGTAGTTGTGGGGACCAGCAGTTAGCGTAATGGCTATGTCTCTGGACTCCCATGTAGTCGCCCACAGTTCGAATCCCGGACCCAGTGGCTTAAAACTCACGCCAGGCGCGTGTGCGTGTGTGCCCAAGATCCTGACAGGAGAATGGAGGAGAAGGGATTGCAGCATGGCCATCTCCCCTGGGGGGTGATTTCTTGCTTTCTGTCTCTCTGTCTCTCTCTGTCTGTCTGGCGAGCGCACGCGCCCTATAGCAAAAAACCTCTCACCAAAAAAAAAAAAAAAAAAAGTTGTGGACGAAGGGGCTAATTGAAGTAAACTTAGTCTTAGGAAAAGTAACTGAGCTGCTGGACTGGGGTAAAGAATGACTGGAGGTGTGAGGATTAATTAGCAGTCTCCTGTAATCGGCAAGGTATAACCTAACAGAAATGAAATGTAGCTATAGGAATAGAGAAGAAAGAAAAACCGAAAGCTGTTGTGAAAAAAAGGTAATGAGTTCCACGAAGATAATTAAAATTTTACTTTTTTTTAGGTTTCTACCATAGGGCATATGTGCTCACCAGAGAGAGACAGATAAAGTGAAAAAGCATCACCTGGGGGGATGGCCACGTCACAATCCCTTCTCTGCTATTTGCCTGTGGGGATTTTGAGCATGCATGCACATGTGCCTGCCATGATTTTTTCAATCCACCAGTCCAGGACTTGAACTGCCCTCAGCCGTGTGGGAGTCCAGTTCCTCAACCATGACACCACCTGCTGGCCCCAAGATTTTACTGTCTTGTTTGGGGGAAGGAAGGAGTAGTAATTGCTTTGAGTATCTCTTTCTTTTTTTTAAGTGTGATTTTTGCTATCAGGCACATGTACTTGCCAGGACACAGAGAGACAGAGAAAGTGAGAAATCACCCCCCCAGGGGAGATGGCCACATTGCAGTCCCTTCTCTTCCATTCTCCTCTATGGATTTCAGGCACATATGCATGCATGCCTGTGTGAATTTCAAGCTTCCAGGTCTGAGACTCAAACCACGGTCAACCATGTGGGAGTCCAACACCATCACCACCACATCACCTGCTGGCCTCACTTTGTGTATCTTTTTAAATAACTTAAATAATGCAAAAATAAAAGAATAAATCCTTCAAGTCCTCCTCCATTACTTAAGTTCCTTTCTCAACTCAGGATAACCCATATATGTGTGTGTACACATTTTTTCTCTTTTTTCAGGTTGTAAGTATAATTTCTCATCTTGGAAAGCTTTCTGCTTCAGCCCATCTAGATTTAACTAATTTACTGCGTAATTATCCTTAGCAAGGAAGTACCATAGTTTGTATAAACATTCTCATTTCCTTACCTGAAGGTATGGCAGATACTCAGGATTCACGAAGTGAGAAGCTATTCCCCAATTTTTTCTTTCTTCCTCACTTCTCTAAAGTCTGAAAAAGTTACATCTTCATTTTCCCAGCTACCTTGCAGTGAGAAGTAGTCATGGGTGACATTTTGAGTCAAGAACACACGAGCCTAAGCCTAGGTCATCTAGGAAGGCTTTTTCTGATAAGAGAGACAGGGGCTGCCCCGTTATCCTTCCTTCTTCCAGCTATAAACAGGATGTGGTGTCTACAGATGTGGCAACTTCCTTCCTCCAGGAGGACCAGGTCAACACCATTATTGTCCTTGAGCTGCTGACCCAATGCTAGTGACTGCCTGCCAGTCACCAACTCTGAATACCAACATACTTTAAGTGTGTGCCCATCTGATCCAGCCCCACGGCCTAGTCGTTAAGGGAGCTAGATCCCACATGGCTGACTACGTGGTGTGAATCCCAGAATCGGCAGCTTGAAAAATACACACACGTGTGCATGCAATTCCAATAGATGGAATAAAATGAAAATATGGTATCGTGGCCACTGCTTTCTCCCTCATCCCTTCTCTCTGTCTCTCTCTCTCTGGCAAGTATATGCACCCTCTGGCAAAAATTTTTTTAAAGTACCTATCTAATGGTTTGCCCAATAATTGCCATTTCTCTGATAACTATTTAATATAGATATTTTCTCTTATGTCTGTTAGCTATTTATATTTCTTTTATAAATTACCTGCCAGTCTTTGTCCATTTCAGGTTGAGTTGTTTGTCTTTTCTTGTTGATGAAGATCTCATTATTATTATTATTTTTAGTTTTTTGCCATAAGATGTATATACTTGTAGAAGAGAGACAGGGAGAAGCAGAGAGAGAAGAAAAGTGAGAAATCATCCCCCCCCCAAGGAGAATGGCCACACCACAGCCTCCTCTCTAGCAATCTTTTCTCTGGACCCTGGGCACACATGCACATGTGCTCAGTGTGTTCCCCAAGTCACCAGGTGCAGGACTTGAACTGTGCAGTCAGCCACGTGGGATCCAGCACCCTAATTGCCTCACCACCTGCTGGCCTGGAGGATCTCTTTACATAGTGTAGCTACTACTTAATCTTTTGTCATTCTTATGGCATAAATATTTTCTACAATTATAACATCTAAGTTTTCATTTTATTTATGATTCCTTTTTCCAAACAGAGGTTTAAAATTTTTATTTTATAGAATCGCTCAGTCACTTATTTTATTGCTCTTGCATATTGTATTTTGCATAAAAATGCTCCTCCACCCCAAGATTATTCAAAATATTTTTTCTTCAAATATTTAAAAAATTCTCTTCTCCATCTGGGATTTTTTTTTAACAATTATTTATTTTATTTTATTTTATTTATTCATTCATTTATTTTAATTCGACCAGAGAGAGACAGAGAGAGAGAGAGAGAGAAAGAAAGAAAGCCACCAGGTCCAGGACTAGAACTACGGTGGGCCATGTAGGAGTGTCCAGCACCTTAACCACCACGCCACCGGCTGGTCCCCCATCTGGGTTTTATTTATATTGTGAATTATATGAAGTAGGAATCTAGATTAATTTGTTCCAAATGGGTAGTCAGTTATTTCAACATCATGTGTTTGAATACTCCATTTTCCCCACTGATTTGAAATACCTGATTTATTAAAAATGAATTCACATATATGAATGTGTCTGTTCTTGAATGTTTATACCATCCCTCTGGCAGCCACAGAGGCACAAAACTCAGATGTCCCTTCGAGAGAGAGCTGTACTGAGAAGTGCAGTTTGGTAGCCTCCAGCTGCCTGCCACACCTGCGAGACCCACTGCAATGTTCACACTGAAGCCACATGCCCTCTCTCTGGACTGTTCCAGGACAAGGACTGACAACCGTGGGTGGTATGAGACCTAGACTCATCCGGTCCAGACCGGAGCTCTTCTAATGGGCAGTCTTGGCTCTGGACTACTTCATTGACCTGAGTTTTTGCTTTGTTTTTTTGTTGTTGTTTTTTTGTTTGTTTTAATTATGTAACAGGCTTTTTCTGCCCTTTCCTTCCCTCTTTCCACGCATAGGCATTTTACCTACTTTGAGATATGAAGACCCTCCTCTCCCCTTTGTCCTTCACAGGAACTCCTCCCAAGTGACTCTCTTGCACTGTTAAGCCATCTAGTACCCACTTCCAGCGGACCTGAACGGATACAGTCTGCTTGGTCCAGTGTTCTGTTTTATGCCAGTATCACACTGCTTTAACCGTAGCTTTGTAGTCGATGTCAATTCCTCGTATGTGATACTAAATGAGAAAATCTAAGTATGGTGCTTCAAACAGCATCTGAGCCATAGTAGAGACCATATGTATTTGGCAAATAAAATAAATGTGGTTTGCGGCAAGACGGCGGCAGAGTAGTGACACAAAACTCTGCAAGGCAGACCCCCCATGGGCAGGTTCAGAGGTCACAGGTGGAGACCTCCCTGAATACACTGGGCATGCTTGTGCCCACAGTTTGGGACTGGCTAAAGAGGAGGATAGGCTGTCATCTAAGAACTTGTTAGGGGGCCAGCTGGTGGCGTGGAGGTTCAGGTGCTGGATCCCTCCTGGTCGACTACATAGTGCATAGTTTGAGTTCCAGACTTAACATTTTAAAAAACATGCCGGGCATGTGTGCCCCAAATCCCAAGAGTGGCATGGAGGAAAAGGGACTGCAGCATGGCTATGCGTTCTCTGTCTCTCTCTCACCTGCTCGTCCTGTCTCTCATGAGCACGTGCTTACCCTATAGCAAGCTACACATAAAAAGATCCTGTTGAAAGTACCTATCTCTCTGTCTCTCTGTCTCTCATCTGCATGATCTCATGTTCATGAAGGAGATAAATGAACAGGGACCACAGTGACACAGTGGGAAAATGCTTATGTTCTACAAGACAGATCCACATGAGAAGGTTGCTGGTTTATGTGCAGAGACCTCCCAGAGTATGCCAGACACGTGCGTGGTCATGATCCAAGCTGGCTGAAGCTGGAGGTGCATCATAGTGTAAAGACTTTGTCAGGGGTATTGTATCTCTGTCTCTCTGTCTCTGGTTCCTCACTTGTGAAATAGTTTATAACTAAATAAACAAGCAAACAATTCCCCTTCATTGGTTTTTCTTTCCAAATTTTGACTATTTTTAAGGTCTTTCTTTCTTTCTTTCTTTCTTTTTGAGAGAGAGATTTTTGCCACAGGGCACGTGTGCTCTCCAGAAAGACAGAGAGGAAGCAAGAAATCACCCCCTGGAGGGGGATGGCCACACCAGAATCCCTTCTCCTCCATTCTCCTCTCAGGATTTTGGGCACACACGCACATGCATCCTGTCTGAGTTTTAAGCCGTCAGGTCCAGGACTCGAACTGCAGTCGACTACATGAGCAATGTAACCATTATGCCATCTGCTTGTCCTGGGATGTTTTCTTTCAAATAAACCTTAGAGAAAACTTCTTAAGCTCCAAAAAGATTTATTTTAGTGGTTTGATTAGTTTCATTACTAATCATTAAGAGCACATTTTTCAAAAAGAAATATAGAAATTGAGTAGGGTGTACAAAAATATGAGCTCCCATAGAACTGCAAAACACGTCAGAGAGCCAGGCCGGCACGGCCGGGGCTCTGCTCCGCGTTCCGCTGCCTCTCCGGGGTTGGCGTGTGGC
>NW_006159876.1:3495367-3496553 GCF_000334495.1 Tupaia belangeri chinensis
AAAAAAATGCATATTTGACGACTGCAGCGAGCTGTATGGGCCCAGCTGGGTACTACTTTATAGTATGTTCATTCTACTCACTGGGGTTTATGCCTAAAGTCAGACTTGGGTGCATGTATAGGTATGTGTCAGCTGTGCTAGCTGTTGGATATATTTAGACTAATTAAGTTCATTGGCAGAACAATTGAATGGGGGGAAAGGTATGGAGGGCAAACGTGGACGCCAGGGACAATGGGGGAGGAGGATGGGACATAGCAGAGGGTGGGGGATGGGGAATCAAGGATGGCAAAACAAAAGGCAAGGTATGCAGGACATAAGAATTGGAAAATTATTTGCTGAGAACATGTATGTTGATGTGCTTGATTGAGCCAATGCACAGTGTATTTGGGATGGAAAATTCATTTGTGTGTTGTGATGGTGTATAGTGAATTAATGTAGAAAATGAATAAATAAAAAAAAACACGTCAGAGAAAGATCTGAAGTTTAATATTTATTTGGAAGAAAACATAGAACAGGGGAAGTAAAGATTTAAATAAAAACAGAAAAAGAAAAATGTTGATTTTTCTTTTCAGGCATGTGTAATTTATTTATTTATTTTGAAAAAAATTATTTACTTACTCAATTTTGGTTATTATTTTAAAATTTGACCAGAGAGAGAAAGAGAAAGTGAGAAAGCAAGCTACCAGGTCTGGGACTCAAACCATGGTCAGCCATGTGGGAGTCCAGCACCTTCACCACCTGCTGGCCCCTCAGGTATGTGTAATTTAAAAGAAAATATTTAGTAAAAATATTTTAAAATGTCTTAGCCTCAGAAGATATGGCAGAGGCAAGACCTGGACTCCATCCCACCCTCCATGATTTGGGAGGCAATTTTACATGGTTGTCAGAAACAAAATGGGGACTGGGACCAGCAGGTGGCATGGTGGCTAAGGTGCTGGACTCTCACATGGCTGACTATGGTTCGAGTCCTAGACCTGATAGCCTGAAACTCGCACACGTGCCTGGAGATGGTATCGTGGCCATCTTCCCTAGGGCCAGTGATTTCTCACTTTCCCTCTCTGTGTCTCTCTCTGTCTCATGCCCTGTGACAAAAACATAAAAAATAAATAAATAAAATGGGGACTGACAGGTCTGTGTTTAATCCTCAGCTGGGTGATCAACTTTAATAATTTACCTAGTCCTGCTG
>NW_006159876.1:3496584-3504147 GCF_000334495.1 Tupaia belangeri chinensis
GCTGAACTTTGATTTCTTATCTGCAAAATGGGGACAAACATGAAGAGGGAGTGAAATAATGTATGTATCACTCTTAGCACCATTCCTAGCATATGGTAAATACTCAGTTGATGCATTCATTCTCAACAGGGGCCGATTTTGCTCCCAGAGACGTTTGGTAATGCCTAGAGACAGTTTCTGTGTGGCACAACTGGGGGTGCTAATGATATCTGGTGGGTAGACTGGGGGTGCTGCAAAACATCCTACAACGCACAGGACAATACCCAATGAAAATAATTATCTGGCCCAAAATGGCAACAGTGCATGATTGACAGCCATGAGTTAATAGGATTAGATTAAAAAGGGACAGGATGCCATGAGCATCACCTCTCAGTCCCAGCTCAGTTTTTAAAGGCTGAGCATGCTCCCTAGGCCTCAGAAGAAGGCCCAGCGACAGACAGGCCCCACTTCAGTAGCTAATAAAGCAGAGCCCAGGAGCCTCCTCCCCGCCCCACCTAGACACAAAGCACTCCCATATGCCACTTCAGTTTGTTAAGTAAACAGACCTCAGTGGTCTATTTCTTGATTCAAAAGGTTTTTACAGTGTTCACTTTGTAACTATCTGTTAAACTTTACAAGCCACTTCCATGCATTTTTTGGTAATGATACTAGGTTGATTTCACATTTAAAACATTTTGAGGGACAAGCAGTGGTATATTGGGGTAAATTGGTTAGATCCCACATGTCTGAAGGCATGGTTCAAGACCCAGATGACCGGCTTGGGAAAACATGCAGATGCACGTGTGTGTACCCCAAATCCCGAGAGGAGAATGGAGAAGAGGTTGCAACATGGCCGTCCTCCCTGGAGGGTGCTTTCTCACCTTCCCTTTCTCTGTCTCTCTCTCTCTGTCTGTCTCTGGAAAGCACACATGCCCTAAATCTAACTAGAATAATAATAATAATAATAATAATGGGCCACCAGGTGGCATAGTGCTTAAGATGCTGGACTCCCACATGACCAACTAGGTTTGAATCCCGGACCTGGCAGCTCACGTGTGTGCGTGTCTTCCAAATCCCGAGGGAATGTTGGAGAGGGGATTATGTTATGGATTACTGCTGAAGGGTGATTTTTCCCTTTCCTCTCTCTTTATCTCCCTCCAGTAAGTACATGTGTCTTATGGCAAAAACTCTTGAAAAAAAAGTAGCTGAGTGGTTGAGCTGGATCCTACAAGACTACCTGAGATTCAAGTCCCAGCCCCAGCAACTTAAACACACCAGGTTTGTGTGTATGTGTGCCCCCAAATTCTGACAGGATGGGGAAACGGACGCAAAGAGATTGCAGTGTGACCGCACCTCAGTTGGGGGGTGCTTTCTTTCTCTCGGTCTCTTGCTTTCTCACTCTCTCCCTCTGACTGTCCTTTCTGGCAAGCACATACACCCTCTGGCAATAAAAGAAAAACATTAAATATGCAGTTATCACACGATCTAGTCATTTCACTCCGAGGCATATACCCAGAAGATTCGGAAACAAGGTCTCAAACATATACTTATAGGTCCATGTTCACAGCACCCTTAGCCACAATAGTCAAAGGCGGGGAGCACACAAATGTCCATCAGTTGATGGCTAGATACACAGTGTGGTACATTCATGCAATGCAATGTTACATAGTCGTAAAAAAGGAATGAGATCCTGATGAATGCTACAACATGATGAACCTTCAAAATACCCTAAGCGAAATGTCAGGCACAAAAGAACTAACACTACGATATAGAATTCTATTTATATGAGGTACTTAGAATAATCAAATTCACAGAGACAAAAAATAGAATACTGGTTGCCAGGGGCCAGGGAGAGAGAAATGGGGAGTTACTGTTTAATGGCACAAAGTTTCTGTTCAGAATGATGAAAAAGTTCTGGAAATGGGTCATGGTGATGATTATACAGCACCGTGAATGTACTTGATACCACCAAGCTACACACTTGAAATGGTAAATTTAATCTTTTATATATATTTAATCACAAGGGAGGGAGAAGCTAAAAAGAACCTGGAGCTCTGTTTGTTGTTTTCAGTAGGTAAAAACAGAAAACAGAAGATCGGGATAAAGGGGAAAAGAGGGGCCAGCAGGTAGTGTGATGGTTAAGGTGATGGAACCTATATGGCTGACTCCATGGTTCGAGTCCTGGACCTGGCACCTTGAAAAACACACTGGACACATGTGTGTACATGCCCAAAATCCTGAGGGGAAGATGAAAGAGAAGGGATTGCTGTGTGGCTATCTCCTTGGGCGGGGGAGGTGGTGATTTCTCACTTTCCCTCTCTCTGTGTCTCTGGCAAGCACATGGGCCCTGTGGCAAAAATCTAAAAAATAATAATAAAATAAATTTTAAAAAGGAGTCAGGGTAGGGGGGAATGGAATAGCGGTGCACAATCTGGGAAATCTGAGACAGGCTACTGTGTGGTCCTTAGTCTCTCTAGGACTCCGGTCTCTTTGCAGCTGTTTGCCACTTTCCTGACAGCCTCTCAGAATTCTTGTGGACTGGCCGACTTTCTAGACTGAAGTCAGCTTGTTCATCACTGCTCACAACTATCCTAGAAATGACACCCCCTTGGCTTGAAATTCGACCATTATTGAGTCATTTCTTTGAACATGTACCAATTGCCAGTCTTCTCCCCTTTCCGCAAACTCCCACCCTGTGCATCTATCACTGTGCGTTTATTATTGCCTCCCGGGGGGTGAACTGGCTTAACACGTGGGACCCCGTCAAATCCCTGCGCTCTCTCATATGGATGAGAACCATTCTACTCAAAGGAGAAGAAATACACTAGCAGGTCAGAGTCTCATTTTTGTTTCTCAATCATTTATTTAGAAAATACTAGGCTTTTTAGTAATTTAAAATAAAAATACTATAATACTAAATTGGTCGAGGTGAGCAAAAAGAAGATAAAGGTGACATTTCTAGATGTAAAGACAAAGCTTGAAACAAGGAGAATAATTATTGCCCAGCCCAGTCAATCTACTCCTAGGCATTTACTCCAAAGAAATAAAAGTATATATCCACACAAAACCCTGTGTGTTGTAAACATTTGTTTAGGTACATTTGAAACAGCAAAGAGCTGGAAAGAGCCCAAACATCGACAGGTCACTAGAAAAATGAATTTTGTTACAGCCGCAGAGTGGAAGACTACTCAACAATAAAAAGAAACAAACTACTGATAAATATAACTCAATGGATGAATCTCAAAATAATAATGCTGGGGCTGGATGGTGGCATGGTGGTTAAGGTGCTGGACTCCTACATGGCTGACCAAGGTTCAAGTCCCGGACCAGGCAACTTGCTTTCTCACTCTCCCTTTCTCTGTCCTTTTCTGTCTCTCTCTGGTCAAACTGAATAGTAAATAAATAAATAAATAAATAAATAAATAAATAAATAAATAAAATTAGTAAATAATTCTTAAAAAAATAATAATAATAATATGGGGACCAGCAGTTAGCGTAATGGCTATGTCACTGGACTCCCATGTAGTCAACCAGGGTTAGCGTCCCGGACTCGGTTCTCTCTGTCTCTCTCTGTCTGTCTGGTGAGCGCACGCACCCTATAGTAAAAACCTCTTAAAAAAAAAAAAAACTGGGAACCAGCAGTTAGCATAATGGCTATGTCACTGGACTCCCACGTAGTCAACCACGGTTCGCGTCCCGGACCCGGTGGCTTAAAACTCAGGCTGGGCGCGTATGCGTGCGTGCCCAAGATCCCGAGAGGAGAATGAAGGAGAAGGGATTGTGGCGTGACCATCCCCCCTGGGGGGTGATTTCTCACTTTCTGTCTCTATGTCTCTCTCTGTCTGTCTGGCGAGCGCACGCATCCTATAGCGAAAATCTCTCAGAAACAAAACAAAACAAAACAAACAAACAAACAAACAAAAAACTAGTAATAATGCTGAGGGCCAGCTAGTGGCATGGTGGTTAATGTAGCTGGATCCCACATGGCCAACTGCACTGTTTGAGTCTCAGATCTGGTGTTTTGAAAAAGAAATCCCCAAAATCCCAAGAGGAGAATAGAGGAGAAGAGATTGTGTTATGGTCATTCCCCTGGTGTGTGCTTTCTTTCTCTCTCTCTGGTGATCATATGTGCTCAAATTAAAAATAATATTAATAACAATGCTGAGATAGAGAAGACAGAATAGAAAAGTACACATTGCATGATTTTGTGTATAATTCATATAAAAATCTACAAAAAAAAAAAAGTTTGGGACCAGCAGTTGGTGTAACAGTTATGTCGCTGGACTCCTATGTAGTCAACTGTAGTTTGAGTCCTGGACTTGATCGCATAAACTCATGCTGGGCACGTGTGCATACATGCCCAAGATCCCGAGAGGAGAATGGAGGAGAAGGGATTGCAGCGTGACCATCCCCCCTGGGGGGTGATTTCTCCCTTTCTCTCTCTCTGTCTCTCTCCATCTTTCTGGTGAGTGCACATACCCTATAGCAAAAACCTCTCCAAAAAAAAAAAAAAAAGAAAAAAGTTCAGTAGCATGCATCTGTAGTCCCAGCAGGTAAACTGAGACAGGAGAATCATGACTGTGAGACAATTTCTTTAAAAAAAAAAAAAATGTCTACAGAATGCAAACTTCCCTAGAGTGACAGAAAGCAGATCGGTGGTTGACTGGGTACGCCATAGAGAAAGGGCAGAGGGATTAGCGTGTGAAGACATTTGTGGGGTGATAAGTTCATACTCCTGATCACAGGGATGGGTTCATGGATGTACACATATCTCAAAACTCATCACATTTCACACATTAAATATGGGCACTTTGTGTTTTGGAAAAAGCGAACAAAAGTGAGAGAAAAGAGAAAGAGCACAAAAGCAAACAAAAGGTCCTCCGTCATCTCTGTTACTGCCATAGGGTGTGTGCGCTCACCAGCGAGAGATAGAGGGGAAGTGAGAAATCACCACCCTCTTGGGAGGGATGACCACACCAATCCCTTCTCCTCCATTCCCTCCTTGGAATTTTGTGCAAACCTGCATGTGTGTCCAGTATGAATTTTAAGCCACTGGGTCCAGGACTTGAACCTCAGTTGGCCATGTGGGTTCCATCCCCTAAACCACCATGCCATTTGCTGGCCCATCTCTGATGTCTCTGAATGCAAGGTTGGAATACACAGGTGCCAAAATCACACTCACACATACTCAGTCACCATATGATTCCTTTACTCTCTTAGGTGAGTCCCTTTCCACCCTATAGCTGTTTTTTGTTTTTGTTTGGGGGACAGGGGATTTGGAGAGGTTTTTTGCTATAGGGCATATGCGCTCACCAGACAGACAGAAAGAGAGAGACAGAAAGTGAGAAATCACCCCCCAGGGAGGATGGCCACGCCACAATCCTTTCTCCTCCATTCTCCTCTCAGGATCTTGGGCATGTATGCACACGCGCCCAGCGTGAGTTTAAGCCACCGAGTCTGGGACTCAAACCGCAGTCGACTACATAGGAGTCCAGCGACATAGCCATTACCCCAACTGCTGGTTTTCTATAGCTGTTTTACAACTTGAGTCTAAGCCCTCTTCCCCGCAGTAGAGTTATGGCCCAGACTTACCCTCAATTTTCTCCTTCAATCCAACACTCAAGTGGCTGCTAGGATCATCCTGACAGAGGACACTTCCAACCACATGGTTCCTATTATCCACAGCTGTCACTGGAAAATCTGTATGTCCACATACACCCGAAGCAAAAGGTGGTAACATAAAATGCTAGCAGTGGGGACCAGCACATGGTGTAGTGGGTACATTGCTATACTTCCATGTTGTTGACTGCAGTTCGACCCAGTGGCCTAAACTCACGCCGGGCACGTGCGCGTGCGTGCCCAAGATCCCGAGAGAAGAATGGAGGAGAAGGGATTGTGGCATGGCCATCTCCCCTGGGGGGTGATTTCTCACTTCTGTCTCTCTGTCTCTGTCTTTCTGGCGAGCGCACACACCCTATAGCAAAAACCTCTCTCCCTCAAAAAAAAAAACGCTAGCAGTGGTTATCCCCGAGGATTAAGATTACAGACAACCTTTATTCTTCTGTTTATCTGTTTTCCATATTTTGCTGAAATTCTTTAAATAAAAACATCCTTTATGGGTGTGTGTTTGTTACAAAAGGAATAAACACTCACAAAATATTTCAAATAATACAAACAACGTGGGAGTGCAGTAAACTCGGAAAGTGGTTTGTTCATTCTGGTGCCAGCATTGTGGTCGCTTCCCCGACCTCCACCCACCCCTTCCATCCAGGAAGCAGTCAGGCAGTTTGGGTGGGATTATCCCCAGCCCCAGCTACCCAGAGCCTCTTCTGGAAGGATCTAAACCAGCGGTTCTCGTCCCTAACATCCAGATCTTGGTATCGCGACAGACATGTCACAAAAATGCCTTTACCATTCTGAAGTAAAATGAACAAATCTTACGGCATACCTTCCTATATACATAACTTTTTTTAAATTTAGGTGTTGAGTTTCACTGGTATTTTTTTTAGTAATTGCTTTGTAATATACACATGTGTGTCACATACCACACATACAATGCCAGATGTCCTGTGGTAGCTGTCATATCACACTGAGAAAAAGTTAAAGGAAAATGCCAGAGACGAAGAAAGATGTTAGCCACCATTTTAAAGGCCCTACTGAGTGCTAAATAGGTGAGTATATATAATTTTAAAAATCAACATAATGCTGGGGCCAGCAGGTAGTGTGGTGACTGAGGCCCTGGACTCCCATATGGCCGACCACAGTTCAAGTCCTAGACCTGGCTGCTTGTTTTCTCTCTCTCTCATTTCATCCTGGTGAGTGCATGTACCCTATAGCAAATGAAGATAAATGAATTAAATAAATAATTATTTTTAAAAATGTTATGAATCTAATATGAAGGAGAAATAATAAGAACAGAACTTATTACACAATGTAATATATTTAAATATGCACATGCTTGAGCACAGCTGTAATAGAAGGCACAATGAAGCAATGAGGTTTTCGTACCTCATAACAGAATCGCCATTTATTCTGCACCATTTATGCAGCACAGAGTGTGTGCTGGGCACTGTGAATCGGGGGTGCAGACAGAAATCCCTGCCTCCTGGAATGAACAATTGGCAGGGTGGTTGAAAAGAGAACATAACATATAAGGCGCTGGCAGGCGGCATGGTGGTTAAGGTGCTGGACTCCCACGTGGCTGCCCACGGTTCAAGTCCCGAACCTGGCAGCTTACTTTCTCACTACCCCCAACCCTGGCTCTCTGTCCCTCTCTAGTCAAATTAAAATAAATAAATAAAGTTAAATACAATATTTATTTTAAAAATGTAACATATAAGTACATAGTATATTACATTAAGGAAGTCATAAATGTTACAGGAAGAAAATAAAAGTAAAACAAGGTAAGGGGAAGTGATGAAGAGTAGGCAGAAGGTTGCAGTTTAAAAGTGAGTGGTCGGCGCGGGACGTCGCAGGCCCTTCCGGGCTGTGCGTGTCCCCCCTGGGGACCGTGGGACGTCGCGGGCCCTTCCGGGCTGAGCGTGTCCCCCCTGGGGCCCTGGTAGGCTGGCGGCGGCAGGAGGC
>NW_006159876.1:3505248-3507082 GCF_000334495.1 Tupaia belangeri chinensis
AAAAAAAAAAAATTTATAATAAAAAAAAAAAAAAAAGTGAGTGGTCGGACAGCTCTGGAGTGGTGGTAATGTGCTGCTCAAGAGAAAGGGTCCCACATGATGACTGTATTTCTAACCCCAAGCCTGGTCAACTTGAGACATGCCAGGCCTCTGCGCGAGCACACAGGATTGAACAGTCTGGAAGACTGGAGGATGAGGCGGTCCTGGTGTGACCAGACCCTGTGGCGGGTTCCCACCCTTTCTCTTGCTCTCTATCACACGCTCTCACATGTGTACACTGCATCACGAGTAAAGGAGAAAATATTTTTGAATAAATAGATTTAAAAAAAAATAAGATAGAGAGGCCAGCAGGTGGTGCAGTGCTTAAGGAACTGGACTCCCACATGGCTAGCCGCAGTTCAAGTCTCAAATCTGATGGCTTGAAACTCACACCAAGCACATGTGCGTGTGTGCCCAAAATCCTGAGAGGAGAATAGAAAAGGGACTGTGGTGTGGTCATCCCCCGGGGGATGATTTCTCACTTTCTGGCTCTCTGTCTCTTTGGCAAACGCACACACCCTATAGCGTATCTCGAAAAAATAAATAAATAAAAGAGAGAGAGAATGGTCAAGGCAGGCCTCACTAGTGAAGATTTCAAGGTGAGGGGATGAGTCAAGCAGATTACCCAGGAGAAAAGTATCCAGGAGAAGAGCCAGCAAAGAGGTGGGACTTGCCCAGCAAGTGTGTGGTCTGTAAGGGAACGGGGGGGGGGGGGTGGGGGGGGGAGGGGGGGGGGGCGGGGAGGTGAACTGGAGGGAGCAGGATAGGTAAAAGCTGAAGTGGAAGGGCCAGAGAAGTCAAGACCCAGGGCTGAAGGGCCTCACAGGCCTTGTCGTCAGAGTGGAATGGTGAAACATTAGAAGGTTCTGAGCAGAGGAGTGACATGAGCTGACCTACATTTTAAAAAGAAAAACTCTGGTCGCTCTGCTGAGAATAGACTGTAGGAAAATAAGGGTGGAAGCAGGGAGAACTGTTAGGAGGCTGTTACAAGAATCTAGGCAAGACACAAATGCAACCGCTCCAACTGCAGACTAATATTCAGTCCCGTAGTTCATAGAATCTAAGATATCATTGATTGTTGGATACAGCCCGATTTCAGAGGTGCTAAAATATGCAGTGTGAATTGCATTATGCGGCACCAGTTGCAATGTGCAGGGTGAATCAGCCACTCGAATGTCCCAAGTGTTGGTTGTTGAAGATAGGACTTTCTGAAATAGTGAACAACTCTTGGTAATGTTCCAAATGCAAAAGAATGCTATTTTCTTTCAATTTACTCATTAGTCTCATTTCTGGAAATTCAGTTTATATTAAGACCATGAAAAAAAAGTTCATATTTATATGTACGATAGAATTGGAGTCTAGGTTCAAATTATTATACACAGATTTTTTAAAATCTACATTTAAAACCTACATTATTCTCCATGAAATTATTATACAGAGACCAGCAGTTAGTGTAATGGCTATGTCGCTGGACTCCCATGTAGTCGACCACAGTTCGAGTCCTGGACCCGGCGGCTTAAACTTACGCCAGGCGTGTGTGCATGCGTGCCAAAGATCCTGAGAGGAGAATGGAGGAGAAGGGATTGCAGCATGACCATCGCCTCTGGGGGGGTGATTTCTTGCTTTCTGTCTCTCTGTCTCTCTCTGTCTGTCTGGCGAGTGCACGCACCCTATAGCAAAAAAAAGAAAAAGAAAAAGAGTGAGTGATTAGTAAACTCCTCCCTGTAGAAATGGCAAATGAAGCTCTTTTTTTTTTTCTTTTTTTTTTTTTTTGGAGAGGTTTTTGCTATAGGGC
>NW_006159876.1:3507149-3511905 GCF_000334495.1 Tupaia belangeri chinensis
ACCACAATCCCTTCTCCTCCATTCTCCTGTCAGGATCTTGGGCACACACACACATGTGCCTGGTGTGAGTTTAAGCCACATGGTCCGGGACTCAAACCACAGTTAACTACATGAGAGTCCAGCGACATAGACATTACACCAACTGCTGGTCCATATACACAGGTTTTTAAAATCTACAACAAAAGTTGTGTAAGATGTAGGAAAACTCTGTAGTGCATTTGCCTGTCCCATAGATTATCAAAAGTCTAGGGACCATCAGTTGGCATAAAATAAATAAATAAAGTTAAATAAAATAAATTTTAAAAGGTTAAAATACAATAACTGATAGCCTCTCCTCTCCTCAAATAGTATTAACATTTTGGTATCCTTTCAGATCTTTAATATACTGAGTCATATGCAATACATTAAAATCTGTATTTGGGGCCAGCAGGTGGCATGGCAGCTAAGGTGCTGGGTCTCATGTGGCTAACAGTGCTGTTTGAATCCCAGAAGGTGGCTTGTGTAAAAACACACTAGGCACGTGTGCATGTGTGCCCAAAATCCAGAGAGGAGAATAGAAAAGGGACTGCGGTGTGACCATCCCCCCAAGGGGTGATTTCTCACTTTCCCTTTTTCTCCAGCAAAGCACATGTTGCAAAAGGACTAAAAAATTTTTTTAATTAAAATTTTTAAAAATCATATTTTTAAAAGAATTATTTAATTTATTATTATCATTATTATTGTTATTTTAAATTTAACCAGAGAGAGAAGGAGAGGGAGAAAGCAAGCTGCCAGGTCCAGGACTTGAACCATAGTCAACTATGTGGGAGTCCAGCACCTTAACCACCATCCTGCCTGCTGGCCCCTCATTTTAAAATTTTTATCTATGTTAAACCAAACTGGAGCATCACCTAAATTTTCTCTGAATTTTTCAATGGTAACAAATATAGATCTAGAATAAACTCTTTTAGAAGTCCATTATGTAGATTAACTAGTCTATTTAACCAATTTGCTACTGACAAACATTTAGGACCTTCTCAATGTTTTAATGCTAAACATGCTGTAGTGAATATTCTTCTGCATTTTTATTTCTTTCCATTTGTCTATGTTTTCCATGAGTGGGAGACAGAGTCAACACCTCAACAGGGTCTTTCCACCCTCAACTCCATCTAGCCCTCGACCATGGCACACATGGTCTGTGTAGGCAGGAAGGTCTCCCATACTAACCTGGAACCTTCTCAACGTGGGTCAGTCTCACACAGGGTCACACTTCACCATGTGCTTCTATCCAGTTCCTAAACATTTATGTCTTTTTAATACATTTCTGTAAGAGATGCTTTCCCGGGACCAGCAGTTGGTGTAATGGCTATGTCGTTGGACTCCCATGTAGTTGACCGCGGTTTGAGTCTCGGACCGGTGACTTAAACTCACGCCGGGCGCGTGTCCGTGCGTGCCCAAGATCCCGAGAGGAGAATGGAGGAGAAAGGATTGCGGTGTGGCCATCCCCCCTGTGATTTCGCTTTCCGTCTCTCTGTCTCTCTCTGTCTTTCTGGAAAGTGCTTGAGCCCTACAACAAAAACCTCTCCCAATTAAAAAAAAAAGAAGAAGAAGAAGAAATGCTTTTCCAATGGTGTACCAATTCTACACCAAATGATGTAGATTTTTATGTCTAATAATAGTTTATGAGAGTTCCTGATTCTCTATTCTTCAAAATACAAAGTATTGTCCATACTTTTCATCTTTGCTAATACATAAAAGTTACTTCTAACTTTTATCGTAATTAGGAGTTTTCTTTTGCAAATGAAATTGAGAAGTTTGTTCTTGTTTTTGTTTTTGTTTTTTTTAAGCAGTTTTTGCTACAGGGCACGTGTGCTCACTGGAGAGACAAACAAACAGAAAGAGAGAAATCACCTCCCAGGAGAGATGGCCACACTGCAATCCCTTCTCCTCCAGTCTCCTCTTGGGATTTTGGCACACATGTACATGTGCCCAGTGAGAGTTTTTAAGCCACTGGGTCCCAGGACTCGAACCATGTTCAACTACATGGGAGTCCAATGATGTAACCATTACACCATCTGCTGGTCCCAAGAAGTTTTTTTTAAGGTTTGTGGGCCATTTCTATTTTCTTTTATAAATTGCCCATTCAAATCCTTTGTCCATTTGCTTACCAGGCTATAAAAGCTCTTTCTAGAATTAAGGACACTAAATCCTTGTTAATCATATTACATTGCAAATATTCCTCTCAGTTTATTATTTGTATTTTAATCTTTTTAAATGATGTTTTTACTATAAGGCATGTGTGCTCACCAGAGAGACAGAAAGTAAGAAATCATACCTCCCCCTGACACACACCCCCATCCCCACCCGTGTGATGGCCAGCTACAATCCCTTCTCCTCCATTCTCCTCTCGGGATTTTGGGCATGCATGCACATGGGCCAACCTGCATTTTAAGCCTCCAGATCTGGAACTTGAACCACAATCAACTACGTGGAAGCCCAGGGACATAACCATTATGCCATCTGCTGATCCCTATTTGTGTTTTAACTTTTTAAATGTCATCTTTTTCATATAAACATTTATTTATTTTTAAATTCTCCAGAGGGCATGTGTACTCATCAGAGAGAGAGAGAGGGAGAGAGAGAGAGAGGGAGAGAGAGAACACACTTCCCATTGGACATGATCACCACAATTCCTTCTTCGTTTCTTTCTCCTCTCAGGATTTTGGGCGTGCACACACATACCCAGAGTGTTCCTCAAGACACAGGGTCTGGGCCTACAACCATGCAACCATGTAATTAGCAGTGTACGATCCAGCTCCATTAACCAGCAGGCCACGGGCTGACTTCTAAAAGTTTTATATTTTCAGCATTAGTTTTTGTTACACGAATATTCAATCCAATTGTTCTGATGTCATTTATTAAATAATTCGTCTTTCTCATTGTTTTGAAATGCCATCCTTGTATCTTTTTTTTTTTTTTGAGAGGTTTTTGCTATAAGGCATGTGTGCTCGCCAGACAGACAGAGAGAGACAGAGAGATAGAAAGCGAGAAATCAACCCCCCCCAGGGGGGATGGCCACACCGCAATCCCTTCTCCTCCATTCTCCTCCTGGGATCTCGGGCACGCACGCACACGCGTCCAGCGTGAGTTTAAGCCACCAGGTCCAGGACTCGAACCGCGGTCGACTACATGGGAGTCCAGCGACATAGCCATTACGCTAACTGCTGGTCCCGCCATCCTGTATCTTAAATTCCCACCCTAAAACTTCATAGCACAGGGATCTGCTTTTGGACTTAATATTTTATTCTATTGATTTTTTTTTTACATATATGCCAGTGCTTCTCATAATTTTTTGTTTGTTTGTTTTTCAAATTGTTGTTTCTTTTAATTACCCAAGGGCATGTGCACAGAGAGAGAGAGTGAAAGAACCCTCCAATGGGGCATGGTCACACCACGATCCTTGTCCCTCTATTTCTCCATTCCTTCAAGATTTGGAGCATGCACATATGTTTTTCAAGCCCCTAAGACCAAGATTTGAACTGTGGTATCCAGCCCTACACACAGTGCTTCACTACTTGACTATAAGGCCAGCCCTCTTTCTTTCAAATATTTTTTGGCTTGTCTTACATTGTATTTTCCAGATAAACTTAATTTTTAATTTTTACAAAAAGAATTATTTTATTTTATTTTATTTTATTTATGTTTTAAATTGACCAGAGAGAGAGAGAGAAGGAAAGTAAGAAAGTGAGCAGCCAGGTCTGGGACTCAAACTATGGTCAGCCATGTGGGAGTCTAGCACCTTAACCACCACATCACTTGCTGGCCAAAGTTTTCATTTTTTTAATTGCCAAAGGATGTGCACACTTACAAAGAGAGACAAAGAGATGGGGAGAAAGCACTTGCAGTAGGGCATGGTCACGCTGAAGTCCCTTCTCCATTTCTCCAATCTGTTGGGATTTGGAGGCATGCATGCACTCATCCCCAGTATGGTTTTCTTTTTTTTCCTTTCCTTTTTTTAAAGAGATTTTTGTTACAGGACACATGCACTAGCCAGAGAGACAGAAAGTGAGAAATTATCTCCCCCAGGGGGATGGCCACACCACAAGCCCTTCTCCTCCATTCTTCTCTTGGGATTTTGGGCATGCACATACATGTGCCTGGGATGAGTTTTAAGTTGCCAGGTCCAGACTCAAACTACAGTTGACTATGTGGGAGTCCAGCAACATAACCATTATGCCATCAGCTGGTCCCGCTCAGTATGTTTGTCAGGCTGCTGGGGCTGGGATTCAAATCTGATCAACCATATGGAATCTGGCTCCCTTAACTAGTAGGCTATGTGGCTGGCCCTCCAGATGAACTTTAGAAACAATTTCACAAACTCCAAAATATCTATTGGAATTTTGTTTAAAACTGTACTACAATCATAGATTGGTTTATAGAGTGATTTATTTATGGCATTGGGTATTTCCTTTCATATACAAACATGCCTGTTATCTAAGTTTTGTTTAATGTCTTTAGTAAAATGTTATCATTATCTATACACATATTTTTGGTGTGTGCTAATGTATATGTGCTGCAATTCTCCCGCCTCAGTTTCCCAAGTGGCTGGGATCACAGGCATGTGCCACCACATCCAGCTCTTCTTCTTCTTTTTTTTTTTTTAAGAATTATTTATTTATTTAATTCCATTTGTTATGAGCACTTTTTATTGGGGGGGGGGGGTTTTTGCTATAGGGTGCGTGTGCTTGCCAAACAGAGGGAGACAGAAAGCAAGAAA
>NW_006159876.1:3511951-3537440 GCF_000334495.1 Tupaia belangeri chinensis
TTCTCCTCTTGGGCATGCACGCACACGCGCCCGGCATGAGTTTTAAGCCACCGGGTCCGGGATGTGAACTGCGGTCAACTACATGGGAGTCCAGTGACATAGCCATTACGCTAACTGCTGGTCCCTTATGAGCACTTTTTAATTTGACCGGACAGAGACAGAGAGAGAAAGAAAGGGAAAGCAAAAAAAGTAAGCTGCCGGGTCCGGGACTTGAACTGCAGTCAGCCATGTGGGAATCCAGCACCCTCAGCCACCGTAGCACCTGCCAGCCCACACATCCAGCTCTTTTCAAAAGGGTCTCACTTGCCTGCACTGGCTGGCCGTAAGCTCATAATCCTCCTGCCTCAAATTCCCTGCCTCGATTTCCCAGGTCCTCAAAATCTCAGTTGTGCCTAGATTTTTAGGGTGAGCCAGGACAAACTGAGACCTCCCATGTGGCCTCAGACTATCAAGTGACAAATACTAGTATGTGCTACAAGTTGTAGATTTAGCTTATTCAGAGATATTTGATAGCTGTTGCTATTACTGTGAATCAATTTTTAAAAACTGGCATATACATTTATTAGTTAGTTTACATCTATTAGCTATAGACATATTGCTACGGATTGAGTGTATGTCCCCTCCAAAATTCATGTTGCAATGTAACCTTCACTGTGGTGGTATTAAGAGATGCAGCCTTAGGGCCAGGAAGTGCCATGATAATTAAGGCGCTGGACTCCCACGTGGCCAACCACGGTTCGAGCTCCACACCTGGTGGCTTGCTTTCTCAATTTCCCTCTTACCCTCTCTGTCTCTCTCTGGTGAGCACACGTGCTCTACAGCAAATTAAAATAATAATAATAAATAAAATCAAGTAATTCTTGGAAAAGAGAGAGAGAGATAGAGCCTTTGGGGAAGTGTTTTAGTCCTCAGGGCTTGCTGTCATAAATGGGATCAATGTCCTTACAGAAGAGGCTTCAGAGACGTTAGCCCCTTTTTCGTCCTTCCACCTTGCACTGTGTGAGGACATAGCATTTGTCCCTCAGGAGGATGCAATAACAAAGTGCCACCTCAAGAGCAGAGAAAACGGCCCTCAACCAACACCGAACCTGCCTGCACTTTGATCGTACATCCCCCAGCCTTCAGAACTATTACGTATTTATAATTTCCCCGGTCTGGAATACTTTGTTACAGCAGCACAATGGACAAAGATACGCATGTACATAATAGCATATCTCCCCTTACCCACCTTACTGAGCTGTCTGAACATATATATTTTTTCTTTCTTGGAGTTTTCCAATAGATTATTAAAAAGTTTCCAAATAATAATTTTAAAAAGTCTTTTTCAAAAATTGTACCTTTGGGAACCAGCAGTTAGCGTAATGGCTATGTCGCTGGACTCCCACGTAGTCGACCGCGGTTCGTGTCCTGGACCCGGTGGCTTAAAACTCACGCTGGGCGCGTGTGCGTGTGTGCCCAAGATCCCGAGAGGAGAATGGAGGAGAAGGGATTGCGGCGTGACCATCCCCCCTGGTGGGTGATTTTTCGCTTTCTGTCTCTATGTCTCTCTCTGTCTGGCGAGCGCACGTGCCCTACAGTGAAAATCTCTACAAAAAAAAAAAAAATTGTACCTTTGATTTATTTTTCCTGTCCTATTTCATTAACTAGGACTCCCAGAAAAATACACCAGAATAGATTAGTGGCTGACATCTTTATCTTGTCTTCTTTTTTAAAAAACAACAACTTCAGGAACCGGCAGTTGGTGTGGTGGTTAAGACGCTGGGTTCCCACATGGCCAACTGCGGTTTGAGTTCTGAACCTGGCATCTTGCTTTCTCTCTTTCTCTTGCTCCCTCTCTGTCTCTCTCTAGTCAAATTAAAAAAATAACAAATGGAACTAAATAAATAATTTTTAAAATAGCAGCTTTATGGAGATATAATTCATTTACCATAAAATTTACCCTTTTAAAATGTACAATTCTGTGTTTTTAGAAGCTGAAGTAGATTCTAAAGGCACTGACAGCTGGAGACTATAAACTACCTACGTTTCTTGCAGCTAAATGGCAAGTGGTTTTGTTTTGTTTTTGTTTTTGTTTTTGTTTTTGTTTTAAATATAGGTCTGGGTATCACACCTCCATAGTTGCCATATTTACACTGTTATCTTTCTTATTAAGGTTTTGCCATAGAGTGTGTGCACGCACCAGAGAGAGAGTAAAAGATAAAGTGAGAAATCACACCCTCAGGAGTGATGGTCATGCCACAGTCCCTTCTCCATTCTCCTCCTGGACCTTTGGGCATGCATGTACGTGTGCCCGGCATGATTCTCAAACCACCAGGTTTGAACTGCAGTCAGCCATGTGAGAGTCCACTGCCTTAACCACCAAGCCACCTGTTGACCCCTCCAATGTAATCTTTGATATATATATACATATATATACATACAAACACACACACATATACATATACATATATACACACATATGTATATGTATTTGACATATACACACATATATACATATATGTGTATATATGTATATATGTATTATGTCATAAAGTTTAAGGTATTCTCTTTTTCTTTCTTTCTTTTTGCCAATAGACATGGGTACTCACCAGAGAGAGAGAGAGAAAGAGGGAGAAAAAGAAAGTACTCCATAGGGCACCATAATCCCTTCTCCTCCATTTCTCCTTCCTTTCCGGATTTGCAGCACACATGCACATGTGCCCAACATGTTTCTCAAGCCTCGGGGCCGAGATTCGAACCATGTGGTCAGCCGTGTGGGATACATTCCTTAACCACCAGCCTGTGGACCTGGCACCCTCTTCATCTTTTAATACCTGTTTGTAATCCTCAATATGCTCAGCACAGCTTCTTGTCCATTGTAGACCACACTAAATATGTGTGTAAAATGATAAGTACCTGCTCGTTGATTGCAGGACTTTTAGATAATCTGGGGCAGAAACGTACACAGCACAGTCCACATCAGTAATGTACTGGTAAATACTTAACAACTGGCTCTCGAGAGTTCTGATTTATAGTGTTTGCTGATTTCCAAGGTAGAAATACTCCTACTGTAGTCAAATCAGGCTGTCCACAGGACATTAACCAGAATGCAAAAATTCCTGAAAATTAGTACTATTAGTATATATATATATTTTTTCCATAAGGCACTTGAACTTGCCAGAGAGACAGTGAGAGGAAAAGTGAGAACCCCCCCTCGGGGGGGGGATGGCCATACCACAATCCCTCCTCCTCCATTCTCTTAAGAATTTGGGCACCCATGCACACATGTCCAGAGTGATTTCAAGTCACCAGGTCTGGGACTTGAACCATGGTCAGCCATGTGGAGTCCAGAGCCTTAACCAACACACCACCCGCTGGCCCCAGTTCCTGAAAATTTAAAGATTAGACCTCTCAAGCTGATGCAAGCCAGCTCTAATGCACCACTGGTCCTTACCTTCAAAGGGTGTGTGTCTGTTTTGTTTTTCTCCCTTTGGATTTTTATGTATTGAAAGATAAAAGTAAAACAAAATTAAACAAGAATTGAGAAACAACTCACTTATAATTCACCTACTCTAATGGCTAACATAATTTATTTTTCTGTGTTTCTTCACAGTTTTTGCTCTGCACATACATACTTTCAGTAATTGTAATCATCCAATTATTTATTTGTTTGTTTGTTGCCAGAGGGTGCATATATATTCACCAGAGAAAGAGACAGAAAGAAAGGGAATTCCCCCCAGTTATGTGTGGTCACACGACAATTGCTTTTCCTAAATTTCTCCATTCCACTCAGGATTTGGGGCATAGATGCACATGTGTCCGGAATGTTTTTCCAGCTGCCAGGCCAGGATTTGAACCTCAGTAAGCCAAGTAGGAACCAGCTCACTATGCACAAGGCTTCACAGCTGGGTAAGGGGCTGGCCTGTAATCATTCAATTTTTTTAAAAAAAGACTTTGTTGTGGCAAATTATAAACATATAAAAAAACCCCCACAGAACAAAATAATGAACCCCATGCACCAGACCCCCAAAACATTAACCTGTGGCCAACCTGGTCCCATCACATCACCAGCTACTTGCCTCCCCTCACCCCCAGTTTTTGAAACAAATCCCAGACATAATATCCTTCCATCTGTAAATATTTCAGTAGTAACCATTCAATTTTTCATTCGGCTTTTTTTTCACTTGTAGTCTAAAGGAAACAAAGACATAAATAATTCAACTAAAAATTTTTAAGTATTCTGATGTTGGCAGTAAGGGTTGATTAGAGCGGCAAGAGATGAAGGTATGAGAACTATCGCATCTGGAGAGCTTTATTACTGAATTTCTCCCGTTTATTCCTCCATCTTGCCTTTTGTGGTACAGTGCAGTAGAAGCTGGCTAAAATTCCGTGTGTTAGTATCTATACCCCAATACATCATGGACCGAATGGCAATTTTCCTACCCAGGAAAAATATCTATCAAAATAAATTTTGGTCAATTAAACTAAATTACAAGGTAGTCATCCTCTCCAATGTCAGTAGTTTAAAAATATTTCACTATGAATGCCCTTGGACATATTTTATTTTTAAAACTTCCCATCTGATTATCTGTTTGTCAGACATTTCCAGGGAGACTCTTCTCCTTCCTTCATTCCACTGTTTTATGCGGCGCTGTCATGAATGGGATCACCCTTCAGCCGTTAGGGAAGGTGAGTACAGAGGAGGCAACACTGAAGTTCAGCCCAAACTAGAACTTGGGTGAGCAGGAAATCCTCCCTATTCCCACACTTACCACATTTGGTATTTGATATTCTAGTAGAGTAACTCAGCAATATAAGTTCCGGGGTGTGTGGGGGGAGGTATTGCAGGGAGCAGACTGTCTTTATTAGTTTTGTAACCCCATTAAACTTTTTTTTTTTTTTTTTAAGATTTGTGTGCGCTCACCCTGAGACAGAGAGCTGGAGAGAGGGAAAGGGAAAAATCAGGGGTGATGACCATAACGCAATCCCTTCTCCATTCCCCTCCTGGAATTTTGGGCATGCATGCACACACATTCAGTGTGATTTTCAAGCCACTGGGTCTGGGAATTAAATCTGGTCATGTGAGATCCAGCACCTTAACCACCATGCCACCTGCTGCCCCCCCCCCGACTACCATTAAATTCTTAGTTACAATTCTGGGAATATATACTACCTCCTATCCTGGCTCTACCCTACAAGGTAGAGAATAAAATATAAATATGTGATAATTTAGTGCAATAAAGTCTTTCTTTTTTTTTTTTTGAGAGGTTTTTGCTATAGGGCGCGTGCGCTCACCAGACAGAGAGAGACAGAGAGACAGAAAGCGAGAAATCACCCCCCAAGGGGGGATGGCCACGCCTCAATCCCTTCTCCTCCATTCTCCTCTTGGGATCTTGGGCACGCACCCACACGCGCCCGGCGTGAGTTTTAAGCCACCGAGGGATAGCACATATTCCCAAAGCTGTGGATGAGGGCCCGACCATTCCAGCTCAGCACTGGACAACTCTTTAGAGCCTTGTCAGCTCTCAAGCTGCCCTGGGGTTGATCAAGGCTATGGTAGAACTTGCATCCAATTGAGCTTTTCCCTAGACCACTCCTGCTTTCCACCTCTCCCTTCCATAGGAGTTAATCATAAGAGAACTTTTTAAAAAATAAACATTCCACATGATAAACGCAGCCCGATTCCACTTCCTGGAACCCAGCCTATGCCGTTTCTACTCACCAATTCTATCTGACTCCAAATTTTCACATTGTTTCCACACAATATGTAATTACACTTCATTTTTTTAATTGTAGCAAAATAAACACAACAAAAAGTTTACCATTTTAAGCATGTTTAAGTTGCATTAAGTACATTCTCATTATTGTGCAACTTCATTTATGGCTTATTATTATTATTATTGTTTTCTTTAATTTGCCAGAAGGTATATGTACTTGCCAGAGAGATGACAGAGAGAAAGAGAGAGTGGGAGAGGAAGCACCGCAGGTGGGGCACGGTCATGCCATCCTTTTGCGATTTTGAGCTCACACACATGCATGCCTGGCATGTTTTTCCAGACATTGCGTTCAAGATTCAAACCCCATGGTAGGCCACATGGGATTCAGTTTCCTGAACCACCAGGCCATGGTGCCAGCCCCATTTATAGCTTTTCCTGACACCTTTAGAATCATAGATCCACAGAACATTAGAGCTGGGGAACAGAAAGATCTTTACATGGTAAAGAATACCAATTCAGCTCTCAGAACTTAGCAAACACAAAAAGAAAGAAACAGAAAGATTGATGGGAGGTGAGAGAGAGGAACACGGAGGCAACTCCCTCCTCGATGGTCACCAGAGCTCACAGCCAAGCAATCAAGTGTAAGCCCGAGGCTTCTGCAGGAATTCTAGTTCCATTCTCCTTATAGGCAGGCATCTCTCCAGGCTGGGGGGGATTGTGAATTTATTATTTGTGGTCTGCTATATGAGGGCATCAAACACAAACCAACAATTTCATCTGATCTCCATGAAGAAACAGTGATCTGCCCTAATTCTAGAGGGAAAACCGTCTTGGGGGAGGTGGAGAGTTAATAAAAAATGAAGGCAGCTTGAGGTTTTCCTAAGGGCTTTTCAAAGGCAATTTTTATTACATCCAATTTTCACTTTATTTGCTGACCTTCGCACCTCAGCCAAGTGAGATACAGTCCCCTTTACCCGCACTGCAGTAGTACATACAGCATTAACTCCTACCACGAATCATGGCGTCATAAAAAAATAAAAAAAAAAAAAGGTGCAAATGGAATACAGTAAGAAAATGACAGAATGAAGCTCTGCCTTTCTTTTTAATTTCTGGAATGTGCGTGCACTCACCAAAGAGGGAGAAAGCAGCCCTGATAAGGCATGGTCACACCACAGTCCCTTCTCCTCCAATTCTCCTTTTCATCAGGATTTTGGGCACACTCACACACATGCCCAGCGTGTTTTTCAAGCCCCTGGGACCACAATTGGAGCTGCAGTTGGCCAGGTGGGATCCAGCTTCCTTAACCACTAGGCTACAGGTTCAGATTGAAAGAAGTTCTGGTTAGAGTGTTTATGTGTTTCCCTGTTCATAGGACTCTGCAGCAGCACTGCCCGATAGAGACGGATTGCAGTGTGGGGTCTGGCCTCAGTGGCAGTCTGTAACATACAGAACTGTAGTGCTAGAAGCCACATGGCCCACTACAGGTGCCACCCAGCTCAGCTGACTTTAAACATGGCTGGGCACACACACTCGTGTCTGAGATTTGACAAGCTAGAGGGTTAGGAGAATGGGACTGTGGTAATGACAAGACCCTGTCGAGGGTGTTCCTTTCTTTCTCTCTCATGCACACACTATCATGGGAAAAATAAATAAACTTAACATAAAAAAGAGATATGAAGGGAACCAGCAGTTAGCGTAATGGCTATGTTGCTGGATTCCCACATAGTCGACCGCGGTTTGCGTCCCGGACCCGGTGGCTTAGAACTCACGCCGGGCGCGTGTGCGTGCGTGCCCAAGATCCCAAGAGGAGAATGGAGGAGAAGGGATTGCGGCGTGACCATCCCCCCTGGGAGGTGATTTCTCGCTCTCTGTCTCTATGTCTCTCTCTGTCGCTCGGGCGAGCGCACGCGCCCTATAGCGAAAAAACCTCTCCAAAAAAAAAAGAAAGAGATATGAAAAGAAACATGTAATTAGTAACATAATCTAGGGGTCAGCCAGTAGTGCAGTGGTTAAGGCAGCTAAATTCAACTTGGTGGACTGAGGGGTTCAAGTCTTGAACCCACTGGCTTGAAAAATCTGTCAGGGGCATGAGCACGCATACCCAAAATCCCAAGAGGAGGGTGAAGAAGGGATTGAGATGTGGTCATTTCCCCCGGAGGGTACTTTTTCACTTTTGCTCTCTCTGGCAAGCACACATGCCCTATAGCAAATTTAAAAAATAAAAATATAAAACCCATGTAACCCAATATATACCCAATACATTATTATATCAACACATAATCAGTATAACAATGATCAGTGAAACATTTTTTCTTTTTTTAATCATATAATTTTATTTTATAATTTATTTTTACACTTTTAATTTTATTATTTTTTATACATTCAATCACTATACATCATTTGGCTTGCAAAGAGAACTTACCCAACATGTAATACACCATAGACCACTCCAGTTGAGAATACTATACACGTTATCAACAGGTGATAAATTTGTATCCCACAAATGTCTTGCCTTCTATTCCCCCCATTTCCTTTCCTATTCTCTTCTCCTTTCCCACTCTCTTTCCATGCTGTCTCTAGTGTCCATACTATTTTCAATGTTTTTATGTCCTCCAATTTTCCAGTCTCTACTATAGAGTGCAGACATTTGGTATATATTAAGTGGAAACATATAGTATCTTTCTTTCATAACCTGGCTTGCTTCACTCAGCAATAGATCTTCCATATTTATCACTTTATATCAAATGCCAGGGTCTTTTTTTAATGGCTGAATAATATTCTATAGGGTATATGTGCCACACTTTTTCAATCCATGCATCTGTTTGTGGACATTTGGGTTGCTTCCATGTCTTAGCAATCGTGACTAATGCTGCAACAAACATTGATGTGCAAGTGCTTTTCCGACTGAACATTCTCCTGTCCTTTGGGTAGATAGCCAGGAGTAGGACTGCTGAATCATATGGGAGCTTTATTTGTAGATCTTTGAAGAACCTCCATACTGTTTTTCAAAGTGGCTGGACCAATTTACATTCCCACCAACAGTGTAGGAGAGTTCCCCTTAGATTAGTGACACATTTTATGCTTTTTTTATACTTTGTGCATATTTTGCATTTATAATGCATCTCATTTCCAGGGCTGGTGGGTGGCATGGTGATTAAGGGTGCTGGACTCCCACATAGCCAGCTATGGTTTGAATCCCAGACCTAGTGGCTCGCTTTCTCATTCCCCCCACCCCTTTCTCTGGTCAAATTAAAAATAATAATGTTAAATAAGAATAAAATACATCTAATTTCCAAAGACCAAATTTCCTTTTTTTAAGACTTATTTATTTAATTCCATTTGTTGTTATTATTTTTTAATTTGACCAGAGAAAGACAGAGAGAGAAAGAGAAAGGGAAAGTGAGGAGGCAAGTCTAAAGGTCTGGGATTTGAACCATTGTCGGCCATGTGGGAATCCAGCCCCTTTAACCACCATGCACCTGCTAGTCCCCCAAAGACCACATTTCAAGTACCCAAGGGTCACATAGGGTAGTGACTTCCTTACTGGATAGTACAGGTCTCCAAACATTCTCTGATTATGTTAATGTGTCATTTCTCTGGAAAGTTTGGTCCACTGGGGTAATAAGTGGAAATATGGGCAAGCAGGTGACGTGGACGTTAGGGAGGCTGGATCCCATGTGGCTGACTGTGTGGTTGAAGTCTTGGGGGCTTGAAAAACATGCCAGGTACATATGTGTGCATGCCCAAAATCCCAAGAGGGGATGGAGGAGAAAGGATTACAACATGACCATCCTGCCTGGGGTGATGCTTTCTCACATCCTCCCACCAAGCCCGGTCTCTCTCCTGCAAGCACATGCATACTATAGCAAAACTAAAAGAAAGAAAGAAAGAAAAAAAAAAGATGTGGAAATATATGTAGCTCTCTGTGAAAACTTTACCGGCCAGAGCTGAGGATGCCATGCATCCTAGATTTAAAAGTGGGCAATAGCCCGCCTGGTGGCAGAGTATAAACCCAAACCAAACTTTCTAGTGCACCCTTAGCTGAAACAAGCAACCCTCCTGGGGCAGAGCACGAATCAATGGTTTCCAATTCCCTAGTGAGCAGTGCATCGCTATGTTTCACATGGATAGTTCACAGTGCATTCCAATCAAGTCTGTAAATTACAGACAAGAAGTCTATTTTTTAAGCCTCACTGCCTTCCATCTCAGAGAAGAAAACAACAACAGCTAATAGAGAAGGCATGGAAAAAACACTCGAGTATTGAACCATTGATTTAATTTAAAACAAACTACTTTTTACAAGAACATGAAGGAATGAAGAGCTCAATTTTTACTGCTATGAAACAAAATTAAAATACGGAGCTGAAAACAGCTTTGAGAAAAATGAGACAGATTTCAAAACCATCAACTTCATTCTACTAATTCTATGCCTACATAATGCCAAATGAAATAAAGGACTAATTTATTCATATGTCAGTAGGCACACAAACACACACACACACACACACACACACACACAATTTTGCATCTGATGCGGAAATCTTGAACTAAAAGTTGGACATAAAAGCTCTTTCATAGTGAAATTGTAGGGCCCTGGCAGTAGCAAGTTGTGAAATCAACCTACTAGAAACACGTTGGGTGGCAGAGTGGTTAAGGCAGCTGGAACCCACATGGTGTGAGCCCTAACCCAGCAGTTTGGGTGGGCGTGTGTGTGTGAGTGAGTGTACAAAATCCCAAAAGGAGAAATGAAGAAGGGATTTCAGTGTGCCCATCCCCACTAGGGGGAGGGGTAGTTTTTTACATTCATTTTTTTCTTTCTCTCTCTGTCTCTCTCCAGTGAGTGTGTGTGCCCTAAAGCAAAATTTTTTCAAAAAGTAAATACCTTCAAAATCTATGACACACAAAATTCCACTGAAAATAACCCTGCTACAGATAAGCTCAAAGTAAGAAATTACAAGCCATATAGGGAAATAAATCACCAAGAGAGATTATAAAAGGAAGCAGCAGCAGAAATAACCAGCAGTACCTCTGGTTGTACCTCTCAAACTCAAAATATTATAAAAGAACAATTTAAAGAGACTTTAAAATAAGTTTATTTAAAATGTTTAAGGAATAGATACCTTTGGGCAAAAACAGAATACTATGTTAAAAAAAATACCAATCCAATAAGAGAACCAAGTAGAAATTTCAGGAACAGGCCCAGCTATAGTGGCAAAAATGGTAGAGCGCCCTGCGCAAGCGTGGGGCCACATGAGGGGCCTAGGTTCAGATCCTGGACCAGCCTAAAGGAGTTGGGCAGTGGCCTGCACCTGTGATCCTAGCTAACTGGGAGGCTGGGGGCAGAGGATTGCAATGGCGAGACCCTGTCAAAACAATACCAGCTTCTCTCTTCCCTTCCTTTCATGCTCTCTCTCTCTTCCTCTCATTTAAAAAAATTCATGAACAAAATATATAATCATTGTGAAAACACTTAAGGAATAAATTACACAGTATATTAGACTTTGCTAAAAGAAATTAATGAGTTGAAAGCTGTATATAAAGAAATGGGACCAGCAGATGGCGTAATGATTACAAGTTGGACTCCCACAAAGTCTACCACGGTTCAAGTCCCAGATCTCGTGGCTTAAAACTCACACCAGGCACGTGTGTGTGTGTGTGTGTGTGTGTGTGTGTGTGTGTGACCAAAATCTAGAGAGAACAGAGAAAGAATTGCTGAGTGACCATCACCCCTGGGGGTGACTTCTCTCTTTCTGTCTCTCTGTTTTTCTGATGAGTGCATGCACCCTATAGCAAAAGTCTCTATTAAAAAAATTAATAATAATAAGTAAATAAATAATACAGGGTTGGCCCTGTAGCCTGGTAGTTAAGAGCAGTGGGCCCACATGGCTAATTGTGCATTCGAGTCCAGGCCCTGGTGGTCTGAAAAACACACTGGGTGTGTGTGTATGTGTGCCCCAGACCCCGACAGGGTGGAGAAATGGAGGAGAAGGGATTGTGGTATGAACACACACCACTGGTACTACCTCTCCTTCTGGCTGTCTCTCCTCTCTCTCTTTTTCTCTCTCTGGTGAGTGCATGCACCCTATGGCAAATTTAAAAATAAAAATAATAAAAAAGTAAAGAAATCACATAGAATGTAGCATGAAGAGAGTAAAAACCTAAAAAAAAAAAAAAAGAGAAACGTAGAGAATAAAATGAGAAGATTCCACGTACATGCAATATAAGTTGCAAATACAGAAAATTGGGGAAAGGCAATTTTTGGAGAAATAATAAGTAAAATTTTAAAGATTTAGTTTTTGGAATTGAAAAAGTCTACCAGCCAATCAGGAAAAATAACAACACACCCCTGCCTAGACACTTTGGAATGAAACTGTAGAACATTCGGAGCAAAGAGGTAAGATCTTACAGCCACCAGAGATGATCATCTCTTTTTTTAGAGATCTGAAGCGATTTTTCTTTTAGTTTCTACACTTTAAGCAAATCATGAAATGTCACAGTGATTTCTGGGCTGCGAGCAGAAGGACGTTGTGTCAAGGACTGTCAGGGCGACCAGCAGATGGTGTAATGGCTATGTTGCTGGACTCCCATGTACTCGACGGCGGTTCAAGTCTCGAACCTGGTGTCTTTAACACCGGGTGCGAGTGTGTGCGTGCCCAAGATCCTGAGAGGAGAATGAAGGAGAAGGGATTGCGGTGTGGCCATCCTCCCTGGGGGGGTGATTTCTCGCTTTCTGTCTCGCTGTCTCTCTCTGTCTTCCTGGGGAGCACACGCAAAAACCTCTCCAAGAAAAAAAGAAAGAAAAGAACTATCAGGGCTGTGGCCCAGGCTGCCAGATGCAGCTCGGGCCACAGGTGGAGCGGCCTCACTGGGGCAGCTGGGGGAGCTTGTCCCCCGTGCAGGAAGGTGGGGGAGTTCAGAGATGTCCTCACCACCTCCAGCTCTTGCAGCTCAGCTCTGGCCAGCAGGTCAGTGATGAGCTTGGTTCCCTCGGAATCGCCCTGGCAGAGATGAGGCCCGCCGCCTTCTGCAGCTCGGTCTTTTCCACCATGGTTCTGGCCCTCTACTGCTGAGCCACCTGTTTGGCTTCCACCGCTTCTGGGACCTCCTCTCCGAAGGTCAGTTGGACAGGCAAAGCAAGGACACATCCTCCAGGATGAGCCCGAAGGTTGCTGCTAGCTCCGTAAGGTCAGCGCTCACCTGCTGGAGACCAACTCCCTCTGGGTGACGAGTTCTCCAGCCTTGAAGAGAGCCACCAGGATCTCGGTAGGGACCCACCGCAGCACACGCTCATCGTAGTCTTCGCCCATGCTGGTAAAGCCACAAGGAAGCTGACTGGCCATGGGATGGAAAAGGGTGCGCAGAAAGAGGTTGACATTCTGTAAATCTGCTACCAGTGATGACTGGCACATTAGTGGCAGAAAGCGGCAGTCAAAGAGAATTGGTTTCTGTACCAAGGGGATGAGAAAGTGGTCCCTTTCCCACCACAATGTCCTGTACTCCAAGGACTTGGTCAAAGATGAGGGCTCTGGGCCCAGCATCCACATTATATAAGGCAGAGTTCACCAGCCACCTGCAACAGATAAGGCCGGGAACTGGCCTTGCAGATGGACTCAGACATTTAGGCAGCCGTACCTCTCTGTTGGACCCATTCACACCTGCTTCCACTCTGACCTCCAGTGAATTTCCCCATTCTTTTTTTAAGGGAAATTTTTTTGCTATAGGGCATGTGTGCTTGCCAGAGAGACAGAAAGCAAGAAATCACCCCCCGGGGGGGGATGGCCACTGGAGCAATCCCTTCTCCATTCTCCTCTCAGGATCTTGGGCACGTGCTCAGCCTGAGGGTTTTTTGTTTTATCATTATTTTATTTAACTTTATTTATTTATTTACTTATTTTCAATTTAATCAGAGAGGGACAGAGAGAGAAAGTGAGAAAGCAAGCTGCCAGGTCCAGGGCAGTCAGCCATGTGGAAGTCCAGTGCCCTTAACCACCACGCCACCTACCAGCCCTCCCTCCCCCACCCCCAGTTGTTTTAAGCCCCTGAGGACTGGAACCATAATCAACCAACTATGGGAGTCCAGCAATGTAAACATTACACCACATGCTGGTCCCTTGAGATGATAATCTTATCTCCAATGGCATTATCAGACCTACAGCACTTCTCATAAGCAACAAGTACCTGGAGAAGGTGGACTATTAGGTCCGAAGTGCTGAGGGACAATAACCTAGAATATCAGATTCCACTGCAGTCTCATTCCTTTCCAGACAAAGGATGAGTTTACTTTTTACAGGTTCTTGCTGAAAGAGCAATTAAAGGAATCACTCAAGAAAAAACAAAATTAAACTCTGAAAGAAAGAGTGAGGGCCAAAAGCAATTGAAAGGAAAGGAATGTGTAAGCGTACCAATAAGTCTGCAAATAGCTTAAAGAATATTAGCTGATAATGTATGAGGAATTTTTTTTAAAAAAAGGTAAATATTCTGGTAGACAAATGCAGTTGTAATTATTGCCCTATGGCACAAAAAGTTACAAATACCTAAACAATTAAGAAAATGTAATTTTGGGACCAGCTAGTGGTGTGATCATTACATCACTGGACTCCTAGACCAGCTGCAGCTCGAGTCCCAGACCCAGTGGCCTGAAACTCACGCCAGGTGTGTGTGCAAGCATGCCCAAGATCCTGAGAGGAGAATGGAGGAGAAGGGATTGCAGCAGGGCCATTCCCCCTGGGAGGGGGAGTGATTTCTTGCTTTATTTTTCTCTCTGGTGAGTGCATGTGCCCTGTAGCAAAAATCTCTCTCTCTCTCTCAAAAAAAGAAGAAAACGTAATTTTAACAAAATTATTTTCTACCAGATTGTTTTTTCACGTCTTTAGTTGAATCACTAGGTATCACCCATTTCCACCTTCACATCTGAGCACCTATAGTTATTAAACCACAAAGGAACCAGCAGCCAGTAGCAGTATTTCAAAGGTCTAAGTTGTAAACGTCATTCTGAGTGTAGTATAAAGCATGTTATCTGGATACAATCCCTACACTTTAGGAAAGGGGGGAATTCTTTCCACTCCCAGGTCAGATCTGGTCTTAATTCCATCTAGTACACAGAGCAAATACCAGACCCAGATAGCATCACTAATAATCTCAGTAACTGCAGCCGGCAGTAATGCAATGTTCTCAATCCGGAAGCCACATGGGGAGCGGGACCATGGTCTTGCATCCTGAGGTCTCCCTGCATACTGCAGGTGACCCGGGCTAGTGGAAGCTGGCTGAAGCTTCAAGGAAAGCTGGGGAGTGGCACGAAGACTGCTGTAGGTGTCTTACTGTCTCCGTCTCTCTCCCATGGAAGGAAAACAAGTCTTTATTAGTGATATCTTAAGAGCGCTCAAAAAAAGAATAATTTTCTGAGAACATTTATCCTACATAATCCAGCATGTTCTATTTTCCAAGAATAACAGTAGAGATTTCTCTTCACCAAAATTCAGGAAGAAATGATTTCAAAAACATCCATATTTCCCAACTTGAGATAAGAATAAAAAGATTTTAACAAATGATTTTTGCCTTTAAGTTTACTAACTGATATTTGAGTTTACTAAACTCAAATAGCTTCTGTGTATCTGTCTCTATATACAAAAACTCCAGGAATTGTGTTTGTATTTTAAAAACTATGTAGGCATGTATCTCTGTGCCTTCTTTTTTTCTACAACACTGTTGACTCTATTTTTTTTTTTTTTTGAGAGAGAGATATTTGCTATAGGGTGTGTGCCCTCACCAGAGAGACAGAAGGAGAGAAATCACCCCTCGGGGGGATGGCCATGCCGCAATCCCTTCCCCTCTCAAGAATTTGGGCACACACACACATGCGCGGCATGAGTTTTAAGCCACTGGGTCTGGAACTCGAACCACAGTTGAATACGTGGGAGTCCAGTGACGAAACCGTTATGCATCTGCTCGTCCCACCATGGGTCGATCTTAAAACAGAGCAACCAAGACTTTCTTGGTTCCTCTGCCTGCCTTTTCTTTCTTTCCTTTTTTTTTTTTTAAGAATTACTTTATGTTATTTATTATTATTATTTGTTTAATTTGACCAGAGAGAGATAGGGAAAAGAGAAAGAGTGACAAAGCAAGCTGCCAGATCTGGGATGTGAACTGCTGTCAGCCATGTGGGAGTCCAGCGCCCTAACTACCGCACCACCTGCTGGCCCTTGCCTGTTATTTTCTTGTTTTTTTCTTCTCCTTTTCACTCCTTACCCTATTTTTCCTATCTTCCTTCTATTTTTTTCCCTTAACTTTAAAGTGCAAATTTATTTTAGATCATTTATTTTGGAAGTGATACAAAGGAAAGGGCACAGGAGGCTTCAGATCAGACAGAATGGAGTTCAGGTTCTGGTTCTTCACTTGCAAGCACTATGGATCTTGTGCACATTATCAACCCCTCTGTATCTCAGTTGCCTCATCTGTCAAGTGGGGAAATGAGATCTACCACGAGAGAGCCAACAGAGAGTAAGTATCCAAAAAACACTGATTCATCTCCTTGTTAATTTTTTAAAAGAATTATTTATTTACTTTTATTTATTTTTAAATTTTGCTATAGGGCAAAGAGACAAAGAGAGAGAGAGAGAGCAGGAAAGCGAGAAAGCAAACCACCAGGTCCAGGACTTGAATTGAATAGTTTTTGGTCTTAATTTTGAAAGGAATGAATGAAATCTTTTCTATTTTTTTTTAAAGGTTCATATTTAACAGACTTAAATTTATTCTCTTCCATTATTAGTGTTTTTTTCTGATGGAAAACCAATGATTTCCCAAACATCGGTGTTGCCCAAATTATGCTCTGCAGAATGCCAGTATCTTATTGGACATAATGTAAGTTTGGAAAAACTGCAGACAGTATCTTCTCATAGGTTCATGATGCACACTAGCCTATTCAGGGCAACTCTTCCAGCAATTTCCATGAGCAATTTTGTTTAACTCAGTGTCTCCCGTCATTAGTGAACCATGCCCATTTTTCTTGTAACAGCTATTACCCTCTTCCACGATATCTAAGCAACTCCCTTTGGAAAATGCTAATCTAGAGAGACAGATGTTGTGTTTGCCTGTTTTTCGTGGACAGAAATACCTGAGCCTGGGTGATTTAAAAAAAAATTTTTTTTTAATTTGCCAGAGAGTGGGACCAGCAGATAGTGTAATGATTACATCGCTGGATTCCCATGCAATCAACTGTGTTCAAGTCCCAGAACCAGTGGCTTAAAACTCATGCCAAGCGTGTGTGCGTACATGCCCAAAATCCCAAGAGGAGAATGGAGAAGGAATTGTGGCATGGTCATCCCTCCTAAGGGATGATTGCTCACTTTCTGTCTGTCTCTCTGGCAAGTGCATGTACCCTATAGCAAAAATCTCTCTTAAAAATAAATAAATAAATTTGCCAGAGGGTGTGAGCACTCTCCATAGAGACAGAAAGCAAAAAAGCACCTCTCTTCCAATAAGGAGTGGTCTCGCCATAATCCCTTCTCTTCCACCTCTATTTCCTGTGGGATTTTGGGTACACATGCACATGTGCCTGGCATGTTTTTCAAACCATCAGGTCCAGACTTGAATCTTGTAGTTGGCCACATAAGGTTGTTTGCCTTAAACACACGAGGCCATTGACCTTGCAGTTAGACTGGCCCAAGCCTGGGTGATTTTATAGAGAAATAAAGAGGTTTGCTTATAAATGCACAGCTCTGGTGCCTGGAAAGCCTAAAGGCCCAGGCCTATAGCATGGCCGATAGAAGCACAGAGGAGGACAGGTGCACGCACAAGGAAAGAATAACTTGTTCTTGCTTTCTTATAACAACCAGCATTCACTAACCTCTCCTCACAAGATCTAGAACTCACTGGGTCTCAAGAGACACCTTAAATCTATTCATGGGAGTATTTGTTTCCATGACACAATCACCATGAACCAACCACTATCCACTAGGCCTTACCACCTCCCTACATCAAATTCCAAAATGTGAAACTTTGGGAGACAAATCATGATCCAAACCATGACAGATGGAATTCTATATACTTCAAGCAATTTCCATAAATATGACTTCTTTCAACAGACAGATAAGAACTAAATAGCATCCAATTTTTTTTTTTGAGAGGTTTTTTCTATAGAGCGCGTGTGCTTGCCAGAAAGACAGAGAGAGACAGAGAGACAGAAAGCGAGAAATCACCCCCTGAGGGGATGGCTAGGCTGAAATCCCTTCTCCTCCATTCTCCTCTCGCGATCTTGGGCACGCACGCACACGCGCCCAGCATGAGTTTAAGCCACTGGGTCTGGGACTCAAACCACGGTCGACTACGTGAGGGTCCAGCGACATAGCCATTACAACAACTGCTGGTCCCAGCATCCAATTTTTTAAAAAGTGTGTGTGTATACATACATACACACACACACACACACACACATATGTTTTGCTACAGGGTGCTTCTGCTCACCAAAGAGAGACAGAGAGAGAGAAAGAGGTAAAGTGAGCAGTCACCTTCCAAAAGGTAATGGTCATTCCTCAATCCTTTCTCCTCCATTTTCCTCTCAGAATTTTGGGCCTGCATGCACACATGCCTGACATGATTCATGCTGCTGAGTTCAGGACTAGAACCACGAAGTTGACCATATGGGATCCAGCTGCCTTACCTCCATACCATCTGTTGGCCCAATCAAAGTATATGATTAAAATATATATATTCGGCTTTAATTATTATTATTACTATTTTTAAATTTGCTATAGGGCATGTGCACTCGAGAGAGAGAGAGAAAGTGAGAAGGAAGCCACCAAGTCTAGGACTTGAACCATGGTCAGCCATGTGGGAGTCCAGTGCCTTAACCACCATGCCACCTGCTGGCAACTAAAAGTATATTCTTTAAGTATAGCCTTTAGCATAAGCCTAATGAATTTCAATGTGGTGCTTTGAATTGCCTTTTTGTTTGTTTGCTTTTTTTTAATTACCTAAGTGTGTGTATACAGAAAGAGAGAGAGAGAGAAAGTACCATCAATGGAGTGTAGTCATGCTGCAATCTTTTCTCCTCCATTTTTCCATCCCATCAACATCTGGGGCACACATAAACATGTGCCTAGCATATCTTGTTTTTGTTTTTAGAGGTTTTTGCCACAGGGCACATGTGCTCACTGGTGAGAGAAAGATAGAGACAGTGAGAGGGAAAGTGAGAAATCAACCCGCAAGGGGGATGGCCATGCCACAGTCTCTTCTCCTTTTGGGATCTTGGTCACACACACACACACACACACACACACCCACGTGCTTAGCGTGATTTCAAGCCGCTTGGTCCAGGACTCAAACTGTGGTCAGCTATGTGGGAGTCCAGTGACGTAATCACCATACTACCTGCTGGTGTGGCTCCGTGCCTGGCATGTTTTTTAAGTCACCAGGTTCAGGATTCAAACAGAGGTCAGGCATATGAGATCCAGCTCTGTATGCATTGTGCTTAACCGCTGTACCACAGGGACAGACTTAGATTATCTTAGTTTTGATTGATTTACTCTATTTTATAAAATGTGATGATTAATTAAAGGACACTAGCCAAGAGCATCCACCAGATACTGAACAAAAAGACCAATCACACGAGCACTTCTTTTAAATCTCGATTTTCTTCTCACTAATGGGGGAGATGAGAGACACAGGACTGCTGTGAGCACTGAATGGGTTACCCATGTGAAAGTGCAGTCTACAGTAGAGTAACCTGGACTGGCTAAAAAAGAATGCCTCCGGGATACTATTGATGATAGGAGTAGAAGTGAAGGAGAGACATTTAATGATTCCAAACAGAAATAATCATAGCTGCTCAATTGCACAGGAGAGCTACTTGAGCTCAGAATCAACCAAGGTATGATTTTTCTTTCCAAACGAATTTTGAGAATACACAAAGGACTCAGACTAGATGAACCAGGCCTGGAGATCTGAGCAAGTTGAAGTAAGGAAAGCAAACACACTGCCACCTTCCTCATAGGCTTGTCATGCGAGCACAGCAAACACAAAATAGATCTTATCTGCTATTATTATTACTTCTAGAGAGGAGTAAAGTCAGCATGGTTTGAGAAAGATTTTTTTTTAGAAAAAGAATGATTTCATTTTATTTATTATTTTTTTTTTAATTTGCTATAGGGCACATTCACTCACCAGAGAGAGAGAGAGAGAGAGTAAGAAAGCAAGTCACCAGGTCCAGATGGGACAGTCGGCCAAGTGGGAGTCCAGCATCCACCATGCCAGCTGTTGGCCCCAAGAAAGATACAAGTATATGATGAAAGGCATAAATGTTCACTTCTATAACAAAAAACAGGTAAAATCACTCTCAAAACTATCAGAAGGAAAATAATCCAAACAAAACACAGAGAATTTTCTGATTTTTAAAAAGAGGTATACCAAGGAAGCATAAACATGGAAAACAAAAGATGACAGACATAAACCTACACATAATGGAACCAACAGTTGGCGTAATGGCTGTCGCTGGACTCCCATGTAGTCAACCGTGGTTCAAGTCCCAGACCCGGTGGCTTAGACTTACACCGGGGATGTGTGCGTGCATGCCCAAGATCCCTAGAGGAGCCTGGAGAAGAAGAGATTGCAGCATGGCCATCCTCCCGGTGGGTGGTTTCTCACTTTCTGTCTTTCTGTGTCTTCTCTGTCTTCCTGATGAGCACACAAGCCCTATCGCAAAAACCTCTCAAAAAAAAAAAAAACCCTACACATAAAAATTAAAATAATAAATATGAATGAAATAGTTTAAGTTACTGAAAGAAAAATACTTAAATTGGTATAAATAAATAAATAAAAATAAAATGGAATTAAGACTACAAGAATTGGGGCCAGCAGGTGTTGTAGTGGTTAAGGGCCCCGGACTCCCACATGGCCAACTGCGATTCTGGTCCCAGACTTAGTGGCTTGCTTTCTCACTTCCTCTCTCTTGCTTGCTCTCACTCTGTCCCTCTCTAGTCAAATTAAAAAGAGAAAGATAGAAAGAAAGATAGGAAGTTAAATTAAAAACATAGTAATTCTTTGAAAAAAAAAAAAAGACTACAAGAACCATATCTTAAACCAGAAATCATTAAAATCCAATGTCAAGTGTTGGGGCTGGCTTGTGACTGGTGGGTGGGGTGGCTAGGTCCCACATGACCAATGCATGGTTCCAGTCCTGGCTCCAGGGGCTTGGAAAACATGATGAGCACATATGCCTGTGTGCCTAAGATCCCCAAAGGAGGGAGAAATAGAGAAGAAGGTATTGTGACCATCCTTCATGGTGTGTGTGTGTGTGTGTGTGTGTGTGTGTGTGTGTGTGTGCTTTCTTTCTTCCTTTCTCTCATATTTTTCTCCAGTGAGTGTACATATCCTCTGGCAAAACTCAAGGGAAAACAAAACAAAACAATGTTGTTTACAGTGAGGGGAAACACGTCTTTTTTGTTGATAGGAATATAAATTGGTATAACATTTCTGGAAAGCAGTTGGGTGGTTGTGTCAAAAATGTAAAATGTGCACACTATGTATTAAGCTAGCCCACTTCTAGAAATTATCCTGAGGAGAAAACTGCACAAAAGCCAAGCACAGGATGTTTATCACTGTGTAGTTTATGGTATCAACATTGCGAAAATATGATCATGAGAAACCTTTCTTTCATGCAACCCATAAACCTATAAAGCAGCTGGGTCAGCCTCAGAAGATCCCAGAGCCCGTGTGCTTCATTCCTGTCATTCTCCCGTGATAAGCTGCAGGGAGGGGAAAACATGGGGTGGCTATCAGGAAAGCCGTGCCCAGACAGGCTTCCTGCGTCAAGAGACCAATGTGGGCGAGCTAGTTATGTGGTCCCAGGGACTTGGCCATCTCTAAGATGGGATTTAAAGCAACTCCTAGGACCAAAATAGAAGCCTTGTGTTTTTTTTTTTTTCTATTTGTGTATACATACATATGCATTTATTTATTCATTTTAAATGTTTTCATGACTTCCATGGTGTCTGTGACAGAGCAAGTATGGGAATTTCCCCCAAGAAGACTATAGTGACTAATTTCTGCAACTTCCCAAGGCTGCTCCGTGCAGTGGGCAGCTGTGCTGTTTGGCTGCTGGCAGCGTAGAGAACCTGCAGTGGTGGCTCTGTCAGGAGCAGAGAGACGGGGGGAGCTGAGCAGGGGCCTCCTAAAGCTTTCATGCATTGCTTACCTATTTAAAAAAAATAGCATCAATTACTTTTGCAAAAGCAATCAAGCTCTTTCTTAATTTGTCAGAAGGCATGTGTGCCCACCAGAGACAGGGAGAGGAAGAAAGTACTGCCAGGCACGTGGTCATGCCAGTCCCTTCTCCTTTATTTCTCCCTCCTTTGGGGATTTTGGGCACACACACAAATGCACCTGTCGTGTTTTTCAGGCCACCAGTTCAGTACTCAAACTGAAGCTCCTTTAAATGCTAGGCAGGTCCATAGTTTTTTTTTTTTTTTTTTTTAAAAAAAGGCACAGAGTGGTCAGCAGTTCCAGAATATGATAAGGACTAAAATGAGATAACTGGATGTAACAACAGGGATGTCGTTAAGTGCTCTAGTCAAGAATAGTGCCTGGGTAATGGTGGTAGTAGAGGGGAATGGCTTTAAGGAGGGAGGGGGATGACAGTTGGCATGGTGGTTAAGGGTGCTGGACTCCCACATGGCCAATTGTGGTTCAAGTCCCGGACCTGATAGCTTGCCTTCTCACTTTCTCTCTCTCTCTCTTGCTCTGTCACTCTCTGGTCAAATTAAAATAAATAAATAAAGTTAAATAAAGTAAAATAATTCTTAAAAAATATAAGGAGAGGGGGAAGTGGACAGAATGAGTTTGCACAGCTATTTCTGGAAGTTTGGCCATGAAGAGAAGGCATGAGCTGGAGCAATGAGTGACTAAAGAAGGAAATGAGGAGGCAGGAAAAGTATTTAATTTTTTGTTTGTTTTGCTTTGTTTATTTCTTTTTCTTTTCTTTCTTTCTTTTTTTTTTTCTTTAGGTTTTTGCCATAGGGCACGTGTGTTCACCAGAGAGAGAGAGAGAGGGAAAAAGTGAGAAATCCCCCCCAGGGGGGACCACCATGCTGCAATCCCCCTTCCTCCATTCTCCTCTAGGGATTTTGGGCACGCACACATGCCCAGCAGGATTTTCAAGCCGCCAGGTCCAGGACTTGAACTGGGGTCAACCTTATCTCTACATCACTTGCTGGCCTCTGCTCATGTTTATTTTAAAGACTGAAAAGGAACCAGTAAATAAGAAGTGAATGATTCAGAAAAAGAAGGGATGCTCCATAACAGGAAATCTCTGGAAAGGACCATGGAATGAAAACTAACACAGCAGGATAAAAGTTTGTCTTCAACAGGGACTGGCAGATGGCATGGTAGTTAAGGGTGCTGGACTCCCACAAGGCCGATTGTGGTTCGAGTCCCAGACCTGGCAGCTTGCTTTCTCACTTTCTTTCTCTCTCTTTCTCTCTCTCTCTCTCTCTCTCTCTCTCTCTCTCTCACTCTGGTCAAATTAAAATAAATAAATAAAGCTAAATAAAACAATTCTTTTTAAAAAAGTTAGTCTTCAACAAAACGAGAACTGTTGTAACTGGAGGGAAAGCAGAAAGGAGAGCTGCCTCTCCGATGATCGTAAAGACTGAAATAAAGATTGCTCTTCAAGAGTTGGTGCCATTATTATTTTTTTAAGAGAGGCTTTTTGGTATAGGGAGTATGAGCTCACTGGAGAGAGAGAGAGAGATAACCTCCCAGGGAGTATGGCCACACTGCAATCCCTTTTCCTCCATTCTCCTCTCAGGATCTTGGGCATGCACACACGCCCGGCATGAGTATTAAGTCACTGGGTCTGGGACTCAAACCACAGCCAACTACATGGAAGTCCAGCATGTAACTGCTACAACATCTGCTGTTCCTGGTGCCATCATCATCATCATCATTATATTTTTAAGAGAAGTTTTTGCTACAGGGCACATGCACTCCCCGGAGAGTAGACAGAGAGAGATGGAGATAGAAAGCGAGAAATCACCCCCAGGGGGGATGGGCACGTCACAATCCCTTCTCCTCCAGCCCCCACCCTCAGAATTTGGGGCACACATGTGGCAAGAAACCAGTATGAGTTTTAAGCCACCAGGTCCAGGACTTGAACCACAGTTGACTACATAGGAGTCCAGCAATGTAAACATTATGCCATCCACTGGTCTGCTTTCACCACACGGGATTGAACTGGTACACTCACTGTTCAACCCTGAAATCGAAAAGCTGCCTGCGATGGCTTAGCTTGACCATGGTGGTGTCACAGAGATATGCATATGCATATGTGAAAAATAATCACGTTGTACGCTTTACATAGTGTAATTTATTGTACGTCCTCTTTACCTCAATAAAACTGCATACAGCTTTTCTTTTTTTGGTGGTTTTAAACTGGCATGCCTCAGTCAACAGGGGGCGTCGTAGTGCATGACAAGAGAGGGAAATGGTTTTCCTACTTGAGTTTTCATTCTAGGGCAGTCCTGGTTTTTCTGAACTTTTCTCAGAAGACAGAGCTCTTTTTACAGGCAGTAAAAGAAGGCAATAAAATAATTATAGGCATGGAAATACAGGCAAACAGATGTGCAAAGGTCTAGATGAACTCTTAGAGTTGCTAAAATACTCCCAGTGCCCAGGCAGCGAGCGCTTACAGACTGAGCCAAAGAGAGGATGAGATAAAAGGTCAACAGCAATTCTGCACAGCCCTGTGGACGCTCTGCGTGGGATTCTCTGCTGGTAAACATCGCTGTTGCTGCCTTCCGGAGAGCGAGTTCTCTCTGTTCTGTTTTGTGACTGTCAGTGCAAGGACAATTTCAGAGCACAGGTTAGCGGAAGAGGTGAAGGAAACAATGAAAAGAGGTTCTGCAGTACGACGCAGGGCTGAAGCCTTTCCTGTAGCCTGGGACAAAGCAAGGCTGGGCCCTGACCCGGCGGAAGTCAGTGCTTCTGTGAACGTCTCAGTGTACCATTTTGGGCAATTAGTTTCTTTCTCTGGATCTCCGTTTTCTCATTTACAAAATTGAGTGGATGGCCTTTGTCTTGCTTGCTTCTCAGAATAAAAGGGACAGATTCCAATGAAAATTGTAAGAAAGTAAGAAGGATTTATAAATGTGCCCTTTTTTTTGGGGGGGGGGAGGTTTTTGCTATAGGGTGCGTGCACTCGCCAGACAGAGAGACCGAGAGACAGAAAGCAAGAAATCACCCCCTAGGGGAGGATGGCCACGCCGCAATCCCTTCTCCTCCATTCTCCTCTTGGGATCTTGGGCACACGCACACGTGCCCAGCGTGACTTTAAGCCACTGGGTCCGGGACTTGAACTGCGGTCGACTACATGGGAGTCTAGCGACATAGCCATTACGCTAACCACTGGTCCCTAAATGTGCCTTTTTTCAAAAAAAAAATGCTACAGGATGTGTGCACTTGCTGGAGAGAGAGAGAGAGAGAAAGTAAGAAAGCACCTCCTAGGGGAATGGTTCAGGCTGCATCTCTTCTCTTCCATTCTCTTTTCAGGATTTTGAGTACACAGGTGACCAGCATGTTCTTTAAACTACTGGGTCTAGGGCTCAGTTGTGCAGTTGGCCATATAGAATACAGTCATGGGAACCAGTCATTGGAACCACCATGTCACCAGTTGGCCCTGAATGTGCAATCTTAATGTAACTTCAACGATTTGACAACACAGGTGGTAATCTAGGGTTCCCTGTTTTTTTTTTTTTTTTTTTTTTTTTTTTTTTTTTTTTTTTTTAGAGGCTTTTTTTTTAGGGGGG
>NW_006159876.1:3538658-3567110 GCF_000334495.1 Tupaia belangeri chinensis
AGGCATGGAGGGCAACCGTGGATGCCAGGGACAATGTGGGAGGAGGATGGGACATGGCAGAGGGTGGGGGATGGGGAATCAAGGATGGCAAAACAAAAGGCAAGGTATGCAGGACATAAGAATTGGAAAATTATTTGCTGAGAACATGTATGTTGATGTGCTTGATTGAGCCAATGCACAGTGTATTTTGGATGGAAAATTCATTTGTGTGTTGTGATGGTGTATAGTGAATTAATGTAGAGAATGAATAAATTTAAAATAAAATAAATAAATAAATAAAATAAAATAAATAACAAACAAAAAAGACAGAGAGAGACAGAGAGATAGAAAGCGAGAAATAACTCCCCAGGGGGGATGGTCACACCACAATCCCTTCTCCTCCATTCTCCTCTTGGGATCTTGGGCACACACGCACACGCGCCCCCGGCATGAATTTAAGCCACTGGGTCCGGGACTTGAACCGCAGTTGACTACATGGGAGTTCAGTGACATAGCCATTACGCTAACTGCTGGTCCCAGGAAATCACCCCCCTGGGGGATGGCCATGTCGCAATCTCTCCTCCATTCTCCTCTTGGGATCTTGGGCATGCACGTACATGTACCTGGCATGAGTTTTAAGTTGCCAGGTCTGTGATTCGAACCACAGTTGACTACATAGAAGTCCAGCGACATAACCATTATGTCATCTGCTGGTTTGCTCCCTGGTTTGTGGAAATGGTACCTGCCCTGGGTCTCTGCCTCTCCAAGATACTGTGGGCAGCATTGATGGAGTACATTGGCAAATGAGATCTAAGATCTCATCCACTTTACTAATCATAAGAAGACTATAAGGTATATATATATATATATATATGTGTGTGTGTGTGTGTGTGTGTGTGTGTGTGTGTGTATGATTTTTAAGCTACCAGGTCTGGGACTTGAATTGCAGTTGACCATGTGGGAATCTAGTGCCCTAACCACCATGCCACCTGCTGCTATCTTTTAAAACATTAGTGACTCCAATGCAGTAGTTATTAGCTACACATGACTACTTACATTTAAATTTAATTAAAATAAAACAGAATATTGGGTCAGCAGGTGGTGTAGTGGTTAAGCCGCTGGATCCCATGTGACCAACTCCACAGTTTGAATCCTGGACCTGATGGCTTGAAAAACATGCCAGGCATGTGTGCCAAAATCCCAAGAAAAGAACAGAGACGGGAGAGTAGTATGGCCATTCCCTCCCCCCACCACCGGGGGGTGATTTCTCACTTTTTCTCCCTCCCTCTCTGTCTCTGTCTCTCTCTGGCCAGAGCACATGCCCAATGGCAAAAATCTAAAATAAGTAAGCAAATAAACAGTATAAAAATGTCATTAGCCACACTTCGAGTGCTCAACAGCCACACGTGGCTACTGTGTGAGACAGTGCCAGTGTCCAGCACCTCTAGGGGGCAGCACTGCTGCACGCTACTGTGCGCACTGGGAAGCACTGACACGGACGCTTGCTTTTACTTGACTCTGCCTCTCGTTACCTTTCTAGTCTGATTCTTGAATATCTTCTCTAGTCCTCCTTCGGTCTTCCACCTAGGTGCCCACCTGTGACTGGTTCCTTGGCTCTGCAGGGGACTAGCATGTAGGTCACACACTAGGACTGTGATGACAAAGATTGATACTGGCACTTTGCCCGCTCCCAGGAGACAGCAGCTCTGAAGCAATCTGCAACGACAGCAGCAGGGTGGGAAGCAAACGCCCTGTTTCTTCAAATCTGCTGCTTTTTCACCAGATCTGTCAGAAGGAGACCGAAGTGGGAGAGAGAAATGGAAAAAGTAAGAAGTGAAGTGAGCAGATGAGAGTGGCGGTGTTAAAGGCACCAAACACTTGGTCATGTATTTGTCGTCTTCTAGTTCGAGGCACAAGTTTATCTTTCAATGCCATGAAGGAGAGAGCTTCATTTGTCATTTCTACAGGGAGGAATTTACTAATCACTCACTCTTTTTCTTTTTTTTTTTTTTTTTTGCTATAGGGTGCGTGCGCTCGCCAGACAGACAGAGAGAGACATAGAGACAGAAAGCAAGAAATCACCCCCCAGGGGGATGGCCACGCCGCAATCCCTTCTCCTCCATTCTCCTCTCGGGATCTTGGGTACACACGCACACACACCCGGTGTGAGTTTTAAGCCACCGGGTCCAGGATGCAAACCACAGTCGACTACATGGGAGTCCAGCGACATAGCCATTATGCTAACTGCTGGTCCCCTAATCACTCACTCTTTTAAAGCACTCATCAAACATGAATAGACAGGATCCTGGATCAAATCATGTAATTACATCCTCTTGACAATGAAGACCCTAGAATTGTGTTGCAATAAAATATTTCTTTTTCTTTTATTTTTTGGCTAAGGGGTGCATATGCTTACAGAGAGAGACAGAGAGAGAGAGACAGAGAGAGAGGAGAAAGCACTACCCCCATGGGGAATAGCCATGCCACAATCCCTTCTCTTCTATTTCTCCCTCCTTGCAGGATTTTGAGCATGCATGTACACACCCTGGACATGCTTCTCAAGCTGCTGGGTCCTGAACTCAAGCTGCGTGGTCGGTCATGTGAGATCCAGCTGACTTGACCACTATGCCACAAAGCCAGCCTAGAGTCAGGAATTTCTAAAAAAAATAAATGCAGAGGAGGTGTGGGTAATCTTTCTCCTTTCTGTTCTCAATATCTACTCCTTTGTCCTCATGTGGTCCTGGTTTTTCTGAATTTTCTCAGATGACAGAGCTCTTATTTACAGGCAATAAAAGAAGGCAATTAAATAATTATAGGCATGAAAATATAGGCAAACAGATAGCAAAGGTCTAGATGAAGTCATTTAGAAGTCTCCACCTTGGTACCCAGCCTCCCTCAGAGTCCAGCATGCCCGTGGGAGAGTCTAATTAGAGAACCCAGGGAGCTCTCAACATCTTTCTGACATGTAGGCCGCACCTGTCCACCCCATCGAAACTCAACCACAGGGTTACCTGCATTACTTTTCTGGCTAAGTTCGCCAGATCTTTGTGAAATTTAGGAAGTAGTATTTTCAGAACATTATAAAACACGTCTTAAGTAATTTGCAGGTGCTTTGTTGCAAGGCCCAGCTCACTCATGGAAGTATTATTTTTAAATACTGCTTCTAGATTTCTGGTCTTTGGTTTGAAATTTCTGTAGCTGCTTCAGCTCTTCCTTCCCAGAAAGAGCCTATGGCCTTGCTCCAACCAACACTACACGTCCTCCTCTAAGTATCCAGGTCTGTTTTGGTTTCCTCCAACTGAGCTGTCACTCTCAGGACTGCTGCTTGCAGAACTTACTGGGGAAAAAAAACAGGAATGGGCCCCTGCAGCTCCATACACAGGGCCAAGGAGCTTGGAAACCTGGAAACTGCTGGGAAGAGCAGCTGGGTGAAAAGTGGCAGGCTGCCCTGGGACTCCTAGTCCCACCCTATGGGGACACAAATGACACTGGAAACCTATGCCTGTCGTTTCTCAGGGGCCTAGCACTTTGCTCTGTTGTCCCAGTGACTCACATGATAATTTTCCAGGCCTTCAAACTGGGTTAACAGCTTTGTTTGTCCAGAGAACTCCCCTGGGAGGCCATTCTAAGGAAAGCAGGCTGACTGGGGATATTTGGCCAGGTGGTTCTTTTTGCTGGCTTTTAGCCCAAGGAAATATTACCAGTATTCAGGCCAGGAGTTTGGAGAATTAAAAGCTGCCCAGCATCTGGGCTAAATCACCATACATCAGTGTTATTAGTTAAGTGTTTAGTTAAGTTCTAACCACACCACTAATGGTGACTCTCTCCATTAGAGAACTGAGCAGATAACTTGGGATGGCCTGAAACCAAGATATCCATGCTTTATAGATAAGAAAGATAACAAGCTCATGCCACATGCTAATCACACAGGCCCCATTCGCTCTGTGAATGGGACTGATCAATTCATTCAGTCATGAACTCGGCCCAGTGGTAGTTTTCAAACTGGAGAAGCTAGGAACTCAAAAACATGTCTGAAGTCTGGTAGATCCCGTTTTTATAACTTGGAATGAGAGTTTTCTCACAAAAGCATTTTTTAGAATGGCCAGAAAGTGGAAACAAACCAAATGTTCACCACTGCCGAACAGATAAACAATGTGATACAAAGGGAAAGTATTTGGCCGCAAAAAGGAATGGCGTGATTCATGCGATGACATGAATGAACCTCAAAACATGACATACAATAGAAGCCAGGCACAAAAGGCCACATGTCACATGGTTCCATTTATATAAAATGATCAGAATAGGCAAACTAAAGAGACATAAATAGATTGGTGATTGCCAGGAGCTGAGGGGAAGAAGGAAATGGGTAGTGACTGCTACTGGGGACAGGGAATTTTGGAGGGGGTGATGGTTCTACAACTCTGTGAATGTACTAAAATCCACTAAATGAGACTTTTTATTTTTAAGTTACCAGAGGGCACATGTGTTCACCACAGAGAGAAAGAGAGAGGGAGAGTGAGAAAGCACATCTCATGGGGCATGGTCACACTCTAATTCCTTTTCTTCCATTTCCCCATCCCATTAGGATTTGGGGCACACACATGTACCCAATATGTTTTTCAAGCTCCTGGGGCTGGGATTCAAACCGCGGTTGGTCACTTGGGATCCAGCTTCTCTTAACCACCAGGCTATGGGGCTGGTCCTGAATAATACATTTTAAAAGAATGAATTTTATGGCAAATTATATCTAAGTAAAAAGAAAGAGAGAGACATGAGAGCATTATTTCACTTGATTACTGGGTACAGGACATCAAATATTTTGGGTAGAGCTATGAATGCTTATGTCACGACCCGCTTGTAGGGCAGCTTAGCCAGGTGGCCCAGGAGATGTTTGTGTTACTATAGATGCACAAAGAAAGAAATCTAAACTTACAGAAATTTGTAGATAACTACTAGACCCCAAGAATTCATCACAGGAACTCCCAAGGCCCAATGTTTGAGAAACACTGGCTCAGTTAACCTCCCAGGATTTGTTACTCTTTTAAATGTTGTGAGATGAGGACTTTATCACATGGTTTCCAATGGCAAAATCTGGCCTGAGATACCTTGGGTCCCGTAAGACCCTTGACTAAACCTTAGTAACATAAGCATGTTACTCCATCTGCTAGCTAGGTATTTAATTAGGCAAATGATCCATGAAGATAGAAGTGCATAGCCCTGTCATGAGATGAAAACGGTATGATAGGCAGTACTCTAACATGGAAGATCCATTGAAGAAAGCCTACTGCTGGAGCCTCATTTAGGTCATAGATTGACTACTCCTGAGACTTAGACAATACTGACTTTCCAAGAGGGACCCCAGCAACGGAGTGAAAGTGACTGTTGTCTTGGGACCAGCAGATAGTGTAATGGCTATGTTGCTGGACTCCCACACAGCCAACCGTGATTGGAGTCCTGGACCTAGTGGCTTAAACTCACGCTGGGTGCGTGTGCGTGCATGCCCAAGATCCCGAGAGGAGGATGGAAGAGAAGGGATTGCGGTGTGGCCATCCTCCTTGGGGGTGATTTCTCGCTTTCTGTCTCTCTGTCTCTGTCTCTCTATCTGGCCAGCGCACACGCCCTATAGCCTGTGCCATCAGCCTGTGGACTGGTGGTTAAGGCACCAGGACCCCGCATGGCTAACTGTTTGGTTCAAGTCCTGGCCCCAAAGTTTGAAAAACATACTGGGCATGTGTACATGTGCCCAAAATTCCACAAAAGGGAGAAATGCAACATGTCCATAGGGGTGATTTCTTACTTTCTCCCCATTTCCCCAACTGCCCAATCTCTCTCTGGTAACCGGACATGCTCTTTGGCAAAATTAAAAAAAGAAAAGAAAAGAAAAGAAAAGAAAAGAAAAGAAAAGAAAAGAAAAGAAAAGAAAAGAAGAGGGAAAAGGAAAAGGAAAAGGAAAGGAGAGAAAAGGAGAGAAAAAAAGAAAAGAAAAGAAAAGAAAAGAGAAAAGAAAAAAGAAAGCAAAAGAAAAGAAAAAAAGGATGGGTGCTGCTAACTCAAAATAGGAGAGAAACCAGTAGGCATTTATGTGAGCAAGGGCGCTTTCTCGCTGGTCTGTCCGGGCATGGGCAAGAATCCAGGGTGCAATTCATGGTTTGCACTTAGACTTACGTAACTGGAGGGCAACTCTTTCTACTCTTTGATCTTTTATTTCCTCACCTAGGAAAGAAAAAAAAAAAATCAGAAGCTACTCCACCTTTGGGAGTAGTTGTTCAGATCAGTTCAGTTCATCAACTTTCACTGAGCACCTATTCCTTATCTGCTAGTCACTCAGCTTGTGCCGTGTGGCCTCTTCCTTCCGAAAGCCCATTGTCTGGTGGAGGACACTAATGTATTTACATTTATGGAAAGAAACCTTGTGTTCAAAGGACTCTGGAAACTAGTGAGTGCTATAAAGTATATGGTAATAATATATCTTAGTTACTCAGCATGAGTCAATGGTTGGTCTGATTCCTGGCTCTGGAATTTCTCTTTTTTTTTTTTAAAGTTTACTGTAGGGTGTGAGGTCTCACCAGAGAGAGAAGGAAAGTAAGAAATCACCCGTCAGGAGGGGGCTGGCCACATCGGAATCCTTTCTCCTCTACTCTCCTCTCAGGAATCTGGGCACACATGCACATGCGCCCAGCATGTTTCTCAAGCCACTGAGTCTGGGACGTGAACTGCCCAGTTGGCCATGTGGGTTCCAGTTGGCCATGTAGGTGTTGCCTTAACCTGCGTGCCACCTGCTGGCCTTCTGGGATCTCTATAATAAGACTACTAGTATAGAAGTAAACTTTGAGGTAGTTACTGAATATCATTTGCTGGATATTGACTAACTCGCCATGTCTAATAAAGGCATTTTCATGTTGCGCCCACTAGGTGTCTCGTTATTTTACAAGAAAATAAAAAACACAGTGTTAACACCTGTGTCATCAGTCAGCTGGAGAGTAAACATCCAACTCATTCAGCTTAAAACCTCAGCCTCATTCTAGCATCCTCTGTGTTAAACGTCTGTAGTTGCCGCTTATCTGAGAAGAAATAAAGGATATGTCTTTGTGGATTCTTTCTCCTTTCAATCCATGTACCTACAAACAGTTTTAAGAAAGCCAAGGCTAGAAAAATAAAGTAAGGGGACCGGCAAGTGACATGGTGGTTAAGGGCGCTGGATTACCACATGGTCGACCGCAGTTCGAATCCTGGACCTGGTAGCTTGCTCTCTATCACTCTCTTCTCTTTCTCTCTGTCTCTTATCTAGTCAAAATTGAAAAATAATGATAATAAATATTTTTTTAAAAAAAGAAAGGAAAATAAAGTAAGAATTCTCCCAAAGCTTGAGTACTAAGATCATAAGGGCACGTGGCCCCACTGGTTTCCTGAGCTAATATTCAACTGTGGACTGCCTGGGAGCTGATATCCCCAACCACAGTATATTACCGGAGAGCCGGGCAGAATATGCTCTTCCTTGTACACAGAGGTCAGGCAAAGGAGCCATTGTCACAATACAATCCAGGGTCTCTTCCTGTACTGTGAATTTCAGGTTTACAACTGATACACAACTGCTTATCTCAGTATTTTCGTGTTATGCATGACTTTTTTGTAGATGGCCTATGGCAGAACACTTTGTCAGAGGGTGACCTCAGAGAGGAAAGCACAAATAACGAATGGGAGACTGGATATCTTTAAAAATCTATTGCAGCTTTAGGAGCCTATCTCATCAGGCTTTCATACTATACTAATGGAAGTATAAATTGATGTGACCTTTCTGCAATGCAATTTGGCAATATCTATTAAGATAGTTTTATTTATTTATTTATTTATTTATTTATTTATTTTTGACATAGGGTACATGCACTTGCCAGAGAGAGACAGGAAAGTGAGAAATCACACACACTCCTCCAGGAAGGATGGCCACACCACAATCTCTTCTCTTTCATTTTCCTTAGGATCTTGGGTATACATGCACATGTACCAGGAATGTTTTTCTAGCAGCTGGGTCCGGGGATCGAATGGCAGAGTCTCCTATGTGGGAGTCCAAAGCATTAACCACCATGCCATCTGCTGACCCCAAAGAATTTTTAAATGTATTTTAAGATCCCGAGAGGAGGATGGAGGAGAGGGGATTGTGGCATGGCCATCCCCCCTGAGGGGTGATTTCTCACTTTCTGTCTCTCTGTCTCTTTCTCTGTCTCTCTGATGAGCGCATGCGCCCTGTAGCAAAAACTTCTCAAAAAAAAAAAATGTATACTCTTGGCCAGCTTGTGGTCTCTTGGTTAGAAGAGCTGGATTCTATGTGGCTGACCATGTGGTTCAAGTCTTAGACTCAGTAGCTGAAAAACATTCTGGGTATATGTACATGTGTGCCCCAAATCCTAAAAGGATGTAGAAATGAAGAAGAAGGGATTGCGGTGTGAACCATTCCTCATGGGGGAATGGCTTTTTCTTTCTCCCTCTGCCACCCCTCACTCTCTCATTGGCAAGCACATGCATTTTCTAGCAGATTAAAAAAAAAAAGTTTATACTCTTCAACCCTGTGTCTGTCAGGGTCCAAAAAGGACACAAATTTTACCCAGGATGGTTCAAATGAAAAGACTTTCATAAAATAATGACTTACAAGTGGGTAGGCTGGGTTATGGGAGTACACAAGGGATGTTGAGGCATCTGGAGAAGAACCATGGGACAGTTTCCACTCCTAAGGCTAAAGGGACAAAGAGAGGACATAATTTTATGGAATCAAGTGAAAGCTGGAATGGTGGAGGAGGGATCACCAGTAAAGGAGCCTGGGGTCAGGGGTGGGGAGGGGCATGCAGCTTCTGCCTCAAAGCCGGAAGAGGAAGGAGGATATACCCTGACTTCTCTCTCTTCCAGCACACTGATCTGCCACTTACTGACTGAAACCTAAGAAAGCCAAAAGACATGGGGTCTTGGAGGTGTCATCTATAAAGACAACAAGCAGAACGAAGAAGGGAAGAGAAAGGGGGTGGTTAGGGATGTTAGGGATGGGAAATAACCAACGTAATCCTACAACTCCCTTCCTAAGAATATATGCTAGGGTATTATCAAAAATGGAGGCAAAGAATTACATGTAAGGAATGTTCTCCACCAAGGTAAGTAGAACAGTGTAAAAAATGAAAAAAGGCTGAATGTTCTATAATAGAATATATAAATTAGGGGTTATTTTTTGTCTGTTACTGGATTGCTAACAGAAATACATGAGCCAGAATAATTTTTAAAGAAAGAATGGTTTATTGATTCACAGATCCAGTGGCTGGAAAGTCCTGAAGCATTACAAAACAGTGGGAGGCAGAACTTAGAGCAGAGTGGAATGTGGTTTATAGCAAGTGGTCTCTGCCAGCCTCATTTCCTTTCCTTATCTACACACCAGAAGTCAGTCATAGCTCCCTTCCTAAAAACTTTATCACACCCAAAAGCCCCACCCTGGGACACCATGAAGGGATTAAGTTTTCACCTACAGTATAACCAAGTCCCAACTCAGAAACTTTTAGGGGACATCCAATCACTGCCCACAAAGATGGAATTCGAAAACATGGACCTCTCAGGAGGACAAACCATTATCCAAATGATAACAATGGTTTATCCATATTTTAACATACCATATGCTGTTATAAACATTTTTGAAGAATCTGTGATGATATGTAGTAATGCTTACAATAAAATGTTAACTGAAAAAAAACAAGGACTGGGGCCAGCAGATGGTGTAGCAGTTAGGTTGCATGGCTCCCACATAGCTGACCACAGTTCAAATCCCATTCCCAGAGGCTTGAAACTCACGCTAGGTGCATGTGTGTGTGTGTGTGTGTGTGTGTGTGTGTCCAAAATCCCAAGAGGAGAATGGAGGAGAAGGGATTGCAGTGTGGCTATCCCTGCTGGGGGGTAGTTTCTCACTTTCCCTTTCACTGTGTCTGTGTCTCTCTCTCCAGCAAGCACACATACCCTAAGGCAAAAAAACTCTTACAAACAAGGAGTTGGGCCAGTCGGTGGCAGAGATTAAGGTGGCTGGGTTCCACATTGCCAACTGCATGGTTTGAGTGCTGTACCTGATGGCTTGAAAAACATGTGTGATCAATAAAATATAGGGGGAAAAAGGAATGAAAACAACTGTAGACACCAGAGATAGTGTGGGAGGAGGATGGGAAAGGGCAGAGGGTCAGAAATATGAATGTAAATTAATTAATTTTAAAATAATTTTTCAGAATAAAAAAAAGAAAAACATAATATGCCAGGTACATGTGCATGTGTGCTCAGAATCCTGAGAGGAGAATGGAGAAAGAGGGATTGTGGCATGGCTAATTCCTCTGGGGGGGTGATTTCTCATCCCCCCCCATCTCTCTCTAGTAAGGGCAGACATCCTATAGAGAAAGCTAAAAACAAAAACCAAAAAACAAGGACATAAAAATGTATGTACAGTTAACTTAATTCTGTGAACACCTATATATATGGAAGGGGAAAAAAAATACCTAAAAGCATTTACTACAGTATTTGCCTTTTTTGAGGGGGAGGAGAGAGGTTTTTGCTATAGGGCGCGTGCACTCGCCAGAGAGACAGACAGAGACAGAGAGACAGAAAGTGAGAAATCACCCCCCCAGGGGCGAGGGTCACACTGCAATCCCTTCTCCTCCATTCTCCTCTCGGGATCTTAGGCACGTACATGTGCCTGGCATGAGTTTAAGCCACCAGATCTGGGACTTGAACTGTGGTCAAATACATGGGAGTCTAGTGACATACCATTACACCAACTGCTGGTCTCAGTATTTACTTTTGATGATGGTGTTACATTTTTTTTTTCTTTATAGTTTTCCGTGTTTTTCTTTTATTTTTCTACATTATGCATAGGATAGTTTTGTAATTGGGGATAAAAAGCCAATGCCATGAAGGATAATCCAACTCACCAAAATGGATTCTGCTCAACATAAAGGATAAAGGATCAATAAAGGGCAGTACACTTACTAAAGAACACACTTGTGTAAATAAATTAAAACCAGTGACATGAAAGGTAAATCTCAATCGGTGTCCATTTCATATCTGGACAAATAAAAATGAAAGAAAAATCAGTTAACTTCTCCATGCCATCAGATATCTAGATATTTGAAGTATTTCAATTTTTGACCACATTTTTTATTCTTCACTTGAATGACAGGTATTATTCAGCGTTGATTTGATTGATTCTTATCTTGCAACTCTATCTAGAAAATAGAAGACATTTCTATAACACAAAAATTATTCTTAATATGAAATAATATTCTCTTGTGTTTTTTTTTTGTTTTTTTTTGTTTTTTGTTTTTTGTTTTTGTTTTTGGTGTTTTTGCTATAGGGTGCATGCACTCAACAGAGAGAGAGAGTGAGAAATCATCCCCCTGGGGGATGGCCACAATGCAATCCCTTCTCCTTTAGTCTCCTCTTGGGATTTTGAGCATGCACACACACAGGAACTGGGCATGATTTTCAAGCTGTCAAGTCCAAGACTTGAACGGTGGAGACAACCATGTGGTGCTTTAAGCTCCACACCACCTACTGGCCCATCTCTCTTTTATTTATTTATTTTTAAAAATTATTTTAGAATTACTTTATTTAACTTTATTTATTTGTTTGTTTGTTTGTTTTTAATTTGACCAGAGAGGGACAGAGTGAGAGAGAGAGAGAGTGGGGTGGGCGGTGGGTGAGAAAACAAGCGGCCAGGTCTGGGACCCGAACCGCCATTGGCCATGTGGGAATGCGGCATTCTTATCCACTACACCACCTGCCAGTCCGCCATATCTCTTTTAAGTTTTATAGTTTTGTGTTTGGTATAACTTTTTATTTTATTGGGGCGGGGGAGGTTTTCGCTATAGGGTGCGTGCACTCGCCAGAAAGACAGAGAGAGACAGAGAGATAGAAAGCGAGAAATCACCCCCCAGGGGGGATGGCCACGCCGCAGTCCCTTCATCCTCCATTCTCCTCTCGGGATCTTGGGCACGCACGCACATGCGCCTGGCGTGAGTTTAAGCCACTGGGTCCAGGACTTGAACCGCGGTCGACGACGGGGGAGTCCAGCGACATAGCCATTACACTAACTGCTGGTCCTGGTATAACTTATTTTTAACGATATGTTTTTTATTAGTTAGCCAATAATATACAAATACAATCTTGTTTTAAATATTCAAATAATACAGAGGATGCAAAAGTTCCCCTATGGTTACCTTCCCCTCAGTAACCTCTCTTCAGTTTAGGTAACCCTCAACACATTTGCTTATCATTTACATGCATATAGAAATACATCATTTTGTTTTTCCTTTTTAAACAAATGGTGTGATGTGTTCTACCATTTGCTTTTTTGCCATGCTGAAACTCCACTATTTTTCAATAGTTTTCCAAGCGTTGGCTATTTCAGTCTATCTGACCAGTACCCTTGGTGATGGTTATTTAGGTTGTTTTTAGGTATATGCTATTTCAGACAATGGTGCAATGAAAAAGAGCATGCATGCTTCTGTCTGCATATATGTGAGTATTGTTTCTCTAAGGGAGTTACTGAAAGATAGAACATCTAGTTTGAACAGTATGTGCACTTAAAATTGGACTTGGTACTGTCCATCAACCTTCCATAAAGTTTTATCTACTTATACATCCAATAAAAAGATGAAACAATGCCAAGTCTCACTTAAAATCAGGAAAATGAAAATGAGATTTAATAGGACACCATATTTATCCAGTGGGTTCACAAATGTTAAAGAGATAGATCATGGAGGGGGATAGGGAGGAGGATGGGTTCAAAAATGTTAAGAGAGGGACCAGCGGATGGCATAATGGTTATGTCGCTGGACTCCCATGTAGTCAACCATGGTTTGAGTCCTGGTTCTGGCGGCTTTAAACTCATGCCAGGCACATGTGCATATGTGCCCAAGATCCCAAGAGGAGAACAGAGGAGAAGGGATTGTGGAGTGGCCATCCCTCCTAGGGGGGCGATTTCTCACTGTCTCTCTGTCTCTCCAGAGAGCACACATGCCCTATAGCAAAAAATCTCTCTTTAAAAAAAAAATGTTAAGAGATATATATGGAGGAAAACAGGGACATTTTTCCTCACATCAAGGTTCTTTTTAGAGCCAACATCAGGTCAGCAGGTGGTATGGTAGTTGGAGAGGCTGGATTCCAGATGGCCAATTGAATGGTTCAAGTCTCAGACCTGGCAGCTTTAAAATCACCCTAGGCTTGTGTGTGTGTGTGTGTGTGTGCACTCAAAATCCTGAGGGACGTTGGAAGAGAAATTATTATGGCGCAGCCCTCCCTATGGGGGGTAATTTCTCATTTTCTCTTTGGTGAGTGCACATGCCCTTTAGCAAATTAAAAAAATGATTAAAATAAATAAAATCAAATAAATAACTCTTAAAGGGGGCAGGGGACCGCATCAGAAAGTATTAGAAACTTATTAAAAGTGATTATGCTAGGGGCCAGTAGGTGGTGTAGTGGTTAAGGCACTGTACTCTCATGTGGCCAACTCCACAGTTCAAATCCAGAACCTGACATTTGGAAAATCACACCATCTGTGTGTGTGTGTGTGTGTGCACACGCGTGTGTGTGTGTGTGTGTATGCTTGACCAAAATCCTGAGAAGAGACAAAAAAAAAGGGAGTGCGGAGTGGCCATCCACCCTGGTGGGTGATTTCTCATTTTGTCTGTCTCTGTGTCTCCACAGCAAGAACACACACCCTATGGCAAAAACTTAAAAAAAAAAAAAAAAAAAAAAAGAATGATTATACTTGTTGTGATAAAAGACATTTCTGTTACAGGATCATTGATTTTTATGTGCACTAACAGTTGCCCTGCTATTGATATGTATTAACTCAGAGCATTTTTATCAGGTATTATTGTTTTATAATCTCTAGTTCCTTAATTAGTTTTTGTTGTTGTTGTTGTTGTTTTAGCTATAGGGCAAGTGCATTCATTCAGCCAAGAGAGACAAAGGGAAAGTGAAAAATCAGCCCCTGGGTGGATGGTCATGCCAAAATCCCTTCTCTTCTATTCTCCTCTTGAGATTTTGAGCATGCATGTACATATACCTAGCATGTCTTTCAGGCTGCCAGGTCCGGGACTTGAATTGTAGAGTCAGTCATGTGGGATCCAGTCGCCTTAACTACAATGCCACCCTGACACAAATTTTAATAACTATATTTGGATTTACCATTCACATAGCACTTTATCATAGGTTGTTTCAATCAATCTTTGCTTCTGTGACAGTAGAGGGTGCTGCTATCTCAAACGAGTAAACTGAGACTCAGAGAAGTTAAATGATTTATCAAGGTCACAAAGTCACTTATAAGTAGAAGGGCTCAGTCTTCTGACTCCAAGTTCCATTATCTTCCCACTTTATTTTCCTTTAGATTAATTCTTTTTAAAATATATTATAGTGTATAAACTTTACTTATATATACATTAATATGTAATAAATACATACACAGGAGAACACTTTTGAGATGATGGTTTTCTTTTCTAAAAATTATTTATTTAATTTACTATTATTAATTATTATTATTTTTTAAATTTACTATAGGGCATGTGTGCTCACCAGAGAGAAATGAGAGAGAGAAAGAGAGGGAATGTGAGAAATCAAGCTGCCAGATCTGGGAATTGAACTGTGCTCAGCCATGTGAGAGTCCAGAGCCCCAAGCACCGTGCCACCTGTTGACCCTGGTTTTCTTTTTTTTAATTTGATTTTTTTTACATTCAGTCACTGTGTATCATTACAGCATAACAACTTTCTCAATTGCTTTTAAGACACACGGAGGGGCCAGCCTGAGGTAGCACAGAAGCTACAGTTGATAGACCCTGTTACCCTTTCCCACCCACCCTAAAAATCTGGCACAGAGGAGCATACCTGTAGTCCCAGCTGGTCCCAGCTACTCAGGAGGCTGATGCAGGAGGACTGCCGCAAAGACCCTCTCTAGAAAAAAAAACGGACAGCAGACATCGTCCACTGAGAGGAGTTGAAGTCCATCCAGAAGGACTCCTAAGGGGTAGGATGGAGCTGGGGAGGATACAACCAGCTCCACGCCCAAGAATTGGCTTTTTGTCTTTGCCCTGGGCTCCTCCCAGACATGTGACCTTAGGGAAGTCATTTAGCCTCACTAAGCTTCACTTGCCTCTCTAGATAAGTAGAGACATTGCTCACTTATGAGCAGGGAAGACACCATGTGATTCCTCCTGGCTGTAAGATTTCATTTGAGTCAGACTTAGACTAGTGCCCCTTCTCTGCTCATTCATTTATGAAATACCATTTTCTGCAATGGATTTATTCCTTGAAAATGTGAACCTATGAGGGGAAAACTTACTGTACAATGCCTTCTTTGATTGAAATTTTAAACGACACGCTTTTTTTTTAGAGAGAATTATTTTATTTAACTTTATTTGTTAATTTATTTAAATTTGACCAGAGAGATAGACACATACACACACACACACACACAGAGAGAGAGAGAGAGAGAGAAGGAAAGTGAGAAAGCAAACTACCAGGTCCAGGTCTCAAACCATGATCGGCCATATGGGAGTCTAGTGCCCTTAACCACCACACCACCTGCCAGCCCCTCTCTCTCTTTTTTTAAGCACTATTAGGTAAACTCCTTGATGAGGTCTAGGAAAATATCCAGGGAACAACAGCAAGGAGTTTCAGGTAGCTCACTGTGCCTGAAAAGAATTTTCTGCCTAGATCCCTTACTATTTGGCATGGCTTCCTACCTGTTACTTATTGTTACAAATTTTATTTTATTTTATTTTGTATTTTTGATTGTCAGAGGTGTGCACACCCTTGCCAGAAGATGACAGAGGGAGAGAGAGAAAGTATGCCACAATGGAGTGTGGTCACGTGGCAGTCCCTTCTCCTCCACCTCTCCATTCTGTCGGAATTTGGGCACACAGGCACATATGCGTGAGTGATCTTCTAGCTACTGGATATGGGATTCTGTGTGGCCAGCCATGGGGGAGCAAGCTGTCTTAACCACTAGGCCACAGGGCTGCCCCTATTTCTACATCCTCCTTTTACTAATGTGAAAATTTTAACTATGTTTGTTCTTTATAGTTCCAATTTTCATAAGCAAATAAATTTATAACAGCATGTGGGGGAAGGGAAGAGAGCACTACCAACAGGTCTTGTCACTGTGATCCCCTCTCTCACCAGCCCTTCTGCTTCTCAGGATTGTGCTTCATTGCTCACTCTCTTTTTTCTTTTTCAGGCCAACTAAGGGATCTGAATCTGCCTTACATCTATGGCCCTGTAGGACACCTGCAGCCTTGAAGGGCACTTGCATTACTGCTGCACCACAGCTGCTGGGCCAGAAGCCAAAAGCTTTAAGGAGGAGTCTTAAGAGATCACTTGATCCTGTCTCCTCTCCTGAACAGATAAAATATTTTTCCACTTCATAGAGGAAATATCCAATGTCTAGAAAGTCTGTGAACTGTTCAAAGTTTCATAGCCAGTAAGTCTCCTCCTCCATTCTTTCTTATTTTATTTAATAATTTCTTTTTTGTATCTCTGTTATACATCTTTGTGGGGAAAAACGTGGACTTATTCCATTCTTACTGCATTTATTGGTGATCCTGGCTCTTCCAGAAAATTGCAATCAAAGTCTAAAAGAGTATACTATATGCTCATTGGTATACTATATGCTCATTGGTTGTTTTCTTTTTTATCACACATCATGAATTCTTCTAGTCCTAACCATATTTTGTTGCATTATTTATGAGAGCCATCTGGTCACTGGTTCCCAGAGAAAATTCTAGAATTATAAAAAGTGTGCTTTATTTTTCCAGGAAATACACTGCAGAGCTCTGATATATCCTTTACCTGCTCATCAGCGATACATGAAGCAATCAGATTTGTTAGCTACATTTTTTAAAAAATTGAAGTATAACTTACACACAGTAAAGTGCACACATCTTAAGGTACAACTCAAAATATCTCTATACATGTATCCACCATGTAACCACCACCTTGATCAAAATACAGAACATCATCAGCACCACTGAAGACCCTTGGCACCCCATACCAGTCAGCAGCCTCCAAAGGTAACCATTACTACTTTCACCAAGACAAATTAGTTTTGGTTATTTTTGAGTTTCATATTAGTGGAATCAGACATATATATTGTCCTGCGTCTGTTTCCTTTCACTCAACATTATGTCTGTGAGATTATATTTTTCTTTCTTTCTTTTTTAGAGCGAGATTTTTGCTATAGGGAACATGTGCTCACAGAGAGACAGAGACATACAGAAAGTGAGAATCACCCCCCACTTAGGGGGATGACCGTGCTGCAATCCCTTCTCCACCATTTTACTCTCAGGATCCTGGGTGTGCGCACACACACTCATCCCACATGAGTTTTAAGCTGTCGGGTCCTGGACTCGAACTAAAGGCGATTACATGGGAGTCTGCCACATAACTATTCTGCCATCTGCTAGTCCCCTGTTCTTGAGATTATTCATTGTATTCTTTATTTTTTTCTCTATGTTTTGCTATAAGGCGCGTGCACTTGCCAGAGATAGTCAGAGAAGGAAAGTGAGAAAGCACTCCCTGAAGGGATGGTCATGCTGCAATTCCTTTACCTCCATCCTTCTCTTGGGACTTTGGGCACACATGCACATGCACCCAGCATGATTTTTAAGCTGCTGGGTCTGACTTGAACCACACAGTTGGCCATGTGGGATATAGCCACTTTGACTTCCACACCATTTGCTGGACCCTTAACTGTATTCTAAAAATGCAGTTCACCTTTGGCTCAAGTCCTCAAGGAAACTCTCAAAACCAGGTATATAACATGCCAGCTGTACGTAGGTATACGTAGTCTTCAAAAAAGACCATCGAGAAAAAAACCTCTTTTGAATGACTAAAATGGAATAACCTATACTGCTCCTGTCACTTTCTACTCTTGCATCATCAATCTCACCCTTCCCCTCTGCTTCTAAAATGGGTTGGAAGCCACTCAAGTATCCTCTTTTCTTCTCCCATTAGTGGATAAATAGCTTATACAATTTTCCGTACTTATTTATGTCCAGCATGCCCTATCGGAGTTCCACAATCATTGGTCTAAAAGCTGGAGATAGCCTCACGCTACTGTCTGACGCAGGCCTCTATCACAGCAAGGAAAGCGTTATTATGTCCTATTTTCAGATTCAGTGGATAGTTACTGAGCACATACAGTCTTCAGTGTGTTATGCTACGTAGTTGGGGGTCTACAAAAATAAAGCAAGTATGGACTATGCCCTCATGAGGTAACAGTCTAGCAGAGAAGCAGTGTAGGGCAGCTTATGCAACTATACATCTACGTAAGGGGCCATAAGCTAGACAAAGTTAATGAGTTAACAGAAAAAAGCTCCTTCCCCAGCAGATGGCATGGAGGTTAAAGTGCTATATCTCACATAGCTGACTATGCAGTTCGAGTCCTGGACTTGAAAAACACACTGGTTCATATACATGCATGCCCCAAACCCCGAGAAGATTATGGAGAAGGGACTGTGGTGTGGCCATCTCCCGGGTGGTGATTTCTCATTTTCTCTACTTCTCTGTCTCTCTGTCTCTCTCTCTCTCTCTCTAGTGAGCACATGCACCTGATGGCAAAAATCTTATAAAATATCAAAAGGAAGAAAAAAAAGGAAAGAAAAAAGATGCTGCAAGAGAGCACAGAATAAGGTTAACTTCTAGCTGGGTGGCATAAAGTAAGCTTGGTAGGGACTATTTGTACTAGAAGGCCCATGAGTAACAGGATGCCACAGCTAGGTCCGTTTAATCATGTAGAGATGGGGGAAGGGCCTTTTAGGGAGAAAATAGTAAGGACAAGGGCACTGAGTTGGGAAATCATGCAGCATGTACAAGGAGCAGCAATGCAGTCTGACCCAAAATTAGGGCAGGTGATGATGAAACCCAGGCCCCAGGTTAGTTATGGGTTACCCAAGGCCACAGCACTAGCATGGAAGCCCAGGCATCTCCCTTCTTTACTGTTCTGTTCATAATCTGATCAAGTCAACATTTTAGCCACTGCTATGGCTTTCTTCACAACAATCCACTATATACTGTCCATTAATTGATTCATCAAACATTTATTGAATAACTAATACACACCAGACACAATTGGACATTATGGTCTCTAAGGCTGGTTTGATACGTGTTATAAAGTAAGTTTTCTCAAGTGGGGAATAGGACTTAATATAATATTGGGTTAAGACAGATTTTTCCCCCTTTTAACTGTTAGCGCTTTATTGAGTTATACTTCAGAGCAAATACTATCAATAACAGAGAAAATTAAATAAACCATCAAAAAGTATCTCTGCATCATGTTTTTTCTATAGGACATCAATGCACTGAGTCTTGGCAATGAGTACACATGTGGTTTTTCCATAATACTCTTAATTATGCTTGAGCAAACGGTAATACAGGAGGATATGAAACCTTCCATCTTTGAACGAAAGTTTAAAAACATTCCTAATATTGTAATACAATAAGACTCACTTCCTTTTAGCTTATCAACCACCAAAAGACATTTCCCCTTTGCATGTGTTATGTTTGTACTGTAACCATGGATACAGCGCTACGCAACTGACATGTATGATTTTGGTTCAATGTACTCATTTTCCAAGAAACATTAAAAATCTCTAGTCACTATCAGATCTTCAAGTTATTTTGGTACAAGCATTAGTAAAATTCATGAAGGAATAGTTAAGTACCAGGAACTATGGATTCTTTCTAATTTCATTAAACAATTCTTACTTAAACATTTGGTGTCCAAAAAAAGTACCATTTGAACAAAATTAGGCTACCAGTTATCTTCATAAATTATAGAATATATTAATTTGAGTTATTTATTTATTTATTTTTGAGAGATTTTTGCTATAAAATGCATATGCTTGCCAGAGAGACAGAGAATGAGAAATCACTCCCAGGGGGTATGGCCACACTGCAATTCTTTTCTTAGGATTTTGGGCATGTATGCACACGCACCCGGCATGAGCTTTAAGCCGCCAAAACTGGGACTCAAACTGCAGCCAACTACGTGGGAGTCCAGTGATGTAACCATTCCACCATCTGCTGGTTCCTCAACTTGAGTTTTGAAAGTTCTGCTTCAGACTGCACCTCTCACTGAAAACTAAACAGGATGAATTTGTTTTAAAAATCCGGGGCCGGTAACAAATTGTCAATAACACTTTTTACTTTGCTGTGGTGCAGTCTCATTCCCTGTCATAATGGACAGGTTTAATTGCAGATTGGATACAAGTGAAGAGAAAACTAATGAACCAAAATATATGACCACAGAAATTATACACCTACAGTAAAGAAAGATGAGAGGAAGAGAAACATGGAAAAGCAGAAAATAGTTAAGGAGGATAAAGTAAGAGAACCTAACATTTATCCAACCGATTAGAGTTCTGGATAGAGAGGAGACAAAACGGTACGAAAGCAGTTGGAAGAGATAGTGGCTAGGACTTTTCTAGGACCAATTATTTAAAAACACAGGTTTAGAGGCCAGCAGATGGCATGGTGGTTAATGGCACTGAACTCCCACATGGCTGACCGTGGTTCGAGTCCCGGACTGGGCAGCTTGCTTTCTTACTTTCTTTATCTAGCTATCTGTCTCTCTCTGCTCAAATTAAAATGGGTAAATGAGTAAATAAAGTTAAATAAAATAATTCTTAAAAAATAAATAAAAATAAAAACAGAGGTTTAAGCCACTACTGAATTCCGAGCAGGGTTGAAAAAAAAGCCTCTTGGGACCAGCAGTTAGCGTAATGGCTATGTCGCTGGACTCCCACGTAGTCGACCGCGGTTCAAGTCACAGACCCAGCGGCTTAAACTCATGCCGGGCATGTGTGCGTGTGCGTGCGTGACCAAGATTCCGAGAGGAGAATGGAGGAGAAGGGATTGCAGCGTGGCCATCCCCCCTAGGGGGCGATTTCTCGCTTTCTAGCTCTCTGTCTCTGTCTGGCGAGCGCACGCGCCCTATAGTGAAAAACCTCTTTAAAAAAATGATAAAAAAAAAAGCCTCTTCACTTCAATACAACATAGTGAAACAGCAGAATACCTAGACAAAAAGACAATATCAGAAGCAGACTGACTGTTGACTTCTCTTCTGGAGGAAAAAAATGATAGCTGCCAACTTAGAATTTTATCTCCAGAAAAAATAATTTTCAAAAAGAATGGTGAAAAAAGAGAAAAAACAATTTTGGACAAAGTGAGTTTGCTTCCATGGTATGCCATAAAAGGAAATTTTGAAAAATAAGTTACATAAGAAAGATTTATTTCAGATAATAGGCTTAAAAAGCAAGAATGAATGAAAAGCAGATAATGTGGTAAATTAGAGGGGATTTCAAAAAGTCTGTGGAAAAATGAAATTAAAGCACAAGTTTATTTTGGTGCAAAAATTTAGAAATCCATGCATAGAGAGAGAAAGCAAGAAATCGCCTCTTGGGGGGATGGCCATGCCACAGTCCTTTCTCCTCCAGTCTCCTAGGATTTTGGGTACCCTGGAATTGCATAGCCAGCCATGTGAGATCCAGCCACCTTAACCTCCATGCAACCTGCTGGCCCCAAGAATGAATTCTTGATACACATAAGCACATGAATGGATTTTAATTTTTTTTTTTTTTTTTTTTTTTTGTCACAGGGCACGTGTACTTGCCAGAGAGAACAAGAGAGACACAGTGAGAAAGGGAAAGGGATTTTGGGCACACACCCACACATGCCTGGTGTGTTTTCAAGCTGGTGGGTCTGGGACACAAACAATGTAGTCAGCCATGTAGGATCCAGCTGCCTGAGCCACTGTGCCACCAGCTGGCTCCATGAATGACTCTTAAAAGTATATTGCATCTGTCTATTTATATGACATTCTGGAGAAAGTAAAACTATTGGAACAAAGGCCAGGTAAGTGTTTGTAAGGGGCTTGAGTATGGTGAGGGTCTGACTACAAAGGGGTAGAGCAAAAGGAAATTTGGGGGGAGTGTGTTCTGTATCTTGATTACAGTGATGGTTTCAAACTCTCTGCATTTGCCAATCTTATTTTTACTGTGTTAAATACTTGTTTATTATTTTTAGATTGCTATAGGATGCATGTGCTCACTAGAAAGGGAGAGAGAGAAAGTGGCCATTCACCTTCTGGGAGGATGGCCATGCCACAACCCCTTCTCTTCCATTCGCCTGGCATGTTTCTCAGATTGCCAAGTCCAGGATTTGAACCACGAAGTTGGCCATGTGGGTTCCAGGCATCTTAACCACCATGTCACTGGCTGGCCCATTAAATAATTTTTTAAGATAAAGAAAAACATTGTCAGATTGGGTGAAAATATAGTAAGGCCTCTGACAATCTCTGTTGGCCAAGGGCAAACTTTACTCAAGAAAAAATGAGTTCAGCTCACATTCTTAGAATCATTATTAAGATTATACATAAAACTTCAACTTAGAAAAATGAACAGGGGGGTCAGCAGCAGATGGCGTGGTGATTAAGGCACTGGACTCCCACATGAGTGACATGGTTCAAGTCCTGGACCAGAGGCTTGAAAATCATTCTGGGAACATATGTATGCATGTCCAAAATCCCACGAGGGGAATGGAAGAGAAGGCACTGTGGTGTGGCTATACTCCTGTGGGGTGATTTCTCACTTTCCCTCTCTCTGTCTCTCTGCCTAGCCCATGAGCCCTGTGGGGAAAAATAAATAAATAAATAAATAAAAACCAAATAAATAAATAGGATTTCTATTTGCAGATATGATTATATACATAAAAAACCCAAAGGAATCCATGAAAAGACTCCTATAACTGATAAATAAATTCAGTGAAATAGCAAGATACAAAATAAATATTCAGAAATCTATAGCATTTTTATATACCAACGATAAAAAAAAAAAAAAGACAGAACTGAAGAGAGCAATTTCATTTACAACAGTCACAAAATGAATAAGATACCCAGGAATAAACCTAACCAAAGAGGTGAAAGACTTCTATAAGGAAAACTATGAAAAACTGAAAAAAAGAAATTGAATATGATACCAAAAAAAAAAAAAAAAAAGGAAAGACATCCATCTCATGCTCTTGAATTGGAAGACTCAATATAATCAAAATGTCAGTTTTACCTAACTTAATTTACATATTCAGTGTGATTCTGATCCAACTGCTGGTGACATTCTCCACAGACATAGAAAAATAATTATAAAATTGTTCTGGAATCATAAAAGACCCCATACCACCAAAGCAATACTGTGTGAAAAGAAAATAGGAAGCATTTCACTATCCAACTTCAAAATATATTACAAAGCAGCAATAATCAAAACAGCATGATACTGGCACAAAAACAGACACATAGACCAATGAAACAGAATAGAGAATTCAGAAATAAACCCCAAATCATAAAGCCAAATGATCTTTCACAAAAGGTACAAGACAATGCAGTATAGAAAAAAAAAGTCTTTCAGCAAATGGCACTGGAAAAACTGGATGTCCACCTGCAGAAAAATGAAACTAGACTCCTATTTTTCACCATTAACAAGAATCGACTCGGGCCAGCAGTTAGCGTCATGGCTATGTCGCTGAACTCTCGTGTAGTCGACCGCGGTTCAAGTCCTGGACTCGGTGGCTTAAACTCACGCTGGGCGCGTGTGTGTGCATGCCCAAGATCCCAAGGGGAAAAAAAAATCAACTTGAAATAGGTCAAAGATATAAATGTAAAGCCTCAAACTATAAAACTACTAAAAGAAACATAGTGGAAACTCTTGACATTGGAAGAGGCAAAGATTTCTTAAATAAGACTCCCTAAAACATAGGCAAAAATACTCAAAATAGACAAGTGGGACTACATCAAGCTAAAACAACTTCTTCACGGCAAAGGAAATAATAATTAGAGTGAAAAGACCACCCTCAGAATGGGAGAAAATATCTGCAAATTATTCCTCAGACAAGGGATTGTTATCCAGAATATATAGGGAACTTAAGTAGCACACATTAAAAAAAAAAAAAAGAAAGAAAGAAAAAAGGATAATCCAATTAAATTATGGGCAACTGAACTGAATAGCAAACTCTCCAAAGGAGACTTATGAATGACAAAAAGACATATAAAAAAATGTTCAGTCTCTTGTCATAAAAAAAAATACAAATTAAAACCACAATGAGATACCATTTAACCCCAGTTGGAATGGCTAGGATCAAAAAATAAAGAATGACAAGCGTTGGTGAGGCTGTGGTGAAAGGGAACCTTTTATATTGTTGATAGGAATGTAAATTAGTACAACCTTTATGGAAAACAATATGGAAGTTCTTCAAAAACCTACAAATAGAACTATTATAAGACACAGTAATTCCATTCCTTGGTATTTACCAAAGGATAGGAAAACACTCAGAAAGATACTTGTACATCCATGTTTACTGAAGCAGTATTCACAATTGCTAAATATGGAACCAACCTAAGTGTCAAAAAACTGATGACTGAGTTGAAAAACTGTGGCACATATATATTACGAATATTACTCAGTTACAAGAAACAAAGAGACCTAATTTTTGGACTCAAAGTGGATGACTATAGAAGACTTCATATCGAGTAAAGTGAGTCAGACTTTGAGAGACACGCACTGTATATCCCCAATTTGTACTGAATATTTGCACTCTACAGTAGAAATGGAAAGATTTGAAGATATGATAGTAGAGGGAACCAGCAGTTAGCGTAATGGCTATGTCGCTGGACTCCCACGTAGTCGATCGCGGTTCGTGTCCCGGACCCGGTGGCTTAAAACTCACGCCGGGTGCGTGTGCGTGCGTGCCCAAGATCCCGAGAGGAGAATGGAGGAGAAGGGATTGCGGCATGACCATCCCCCCGGGGGGTGATTTCTCGCTTTCTGTCTCTATGTCTCTCTCTGTCTGTCTGGCGAGCGCACGCGCCCTACAGTGAAAATCTCTCAAAAAAAAAAAAAAAACTACAAGATATGATAGTAGAGAATAAGTATACAGAGACTATGAGGGAGGGCAGTGGATAGTACAGAGGAGATGATAGAGGGGGGTGTGAGGTGTAAAGGGAAGAAACTTTTAACAAACAAAAAAATGTAAAGTTCTCCGTGAAAAAAATATATTGTGTACATCATGATGGGGACATTATGTAAAAGGTGAATTAATCTTAAAAAAGCAAAAAAGAATTATAGGGAAAAAAATTCTGCAACTAAGTGTGTAATGAAGATAAGCTAAAAGTAATTCAAATTAAAAAGTAATAAATAACTTCAAATGAAAACCTCAGAAAACTCAAAACATAACAAAATATTCTTCACAAAAATTAAAAATGTCAAATGTTTTTTAAATTGGAGGAGGCCCCATCAGGTGATATAGTGGTTGAGTCTCTGGACTCCCACATAGCTGACCACTGTTTGAGTTCCTGACCCATGCGGCTTGAAACTCATGTCAGGAGTGTGTGTGTGTGCATGCCCAAAATCCCAAGAGGAGAATGGAGAAGGAACTGTGGCGTGGCCATTTCCCCGGGGGGTGATTTCTCACTTTCTGTCTCTCTATCTCTTGTTTCAGTCTCTCTGGTGAGCACATATGCAAAAAACAAACAAACAAACAAACAAAACGAACAAACAAACTCATTCTTCCCCCCCAAAAAAATTTTTTTTGGATTGCTAGAGAGCATGTTTATTCATCAGGGAGAGCTATTCCCCATCCCATTTCCCTGTTGGGTGAAATACTTTCTTCTTCATTTATCTATCCTGTTGATGTCTATTCTGGGCATGCGTATACATATGCCTGGCATGTTTTTCAAGCTACCGAGGCTGGGATTCAAATAGAAGTTGGCCCTGTGGGATATAGCTCCCTTAACCACTAGGTTATGTGACCAGTATTTCTATTTTTAGATGGCTAACATATACCTGCAAATAAAAAACCCATACTCATTGGGTGCAAATAAATTGATTTAATGTATCACAGTTTTGTGTATCTTACACAAGTGCAAAACAGATGGAAATTAAAAGAGGTGGTTGAATTTGTATGTCTGATATAGCAAGATGAGTCCCTGAATTTTTTCACTTTTCATCCAACTGTTTTGCCATCATAGAGCTAATTTTAGAAGGAGCAATCTTATAAAATACAGTGTAATTAAGAAAAGTAGTGTTTTTTGTTTTTCTCAGAATTCTAATTCAGAGATGTACAGGGTGCTTGGTTTTCTGAACCAGGCCAGCAGTTTGACAATAATCTGAATCATAAGTCCCAGGCTAAGCCAATAAACTTTTAGCCAAAGAATCATAGTTAGCTTTTACAAGAGTTGCATTCCAGTTCCTTTTTATTAATGGAGTTTTAAATGAAAATAAAGTTCCATATAAGATTTTTTTAAGCTGTGTAAAACAAAAGGATATTATAATGTGTGATAGATTCGTCTTTCTTGCAATTGTGCTTTGAAAAGCAAGAGTAATGCACTTACTCTTGCTGAAAACTGTGGTAGCTGCTTTCCCTTGCGTTTTTTCCCCCTGAATTGTCAGTAACATGGCACATTGCCACATTTTTTGAGCAATGGTATTTTCAAAAAATGTAAGAAGTCAAACCCAGACTCTAACCCAAACCAAATAATTTAGACCACAAAGTCTAGGCTAGTTTTCCCCATTTCTCAAAATAACTGGAACTGAATACATGCCAAATCTCTACTTTTCTTTGTGCCATGTAGATATAATACTTCCATAAACACAAGAAATTCTTCACTTTTCAGGTCAAACTTAAGCCATCCTTTGATCCTGCTACTTATGGGAACAATGACTTTCCACTAACTATGAAATAAGATCAATTAAATGCACACTTTTTTTTTTTTTTTGAGAGGTTTTCACTATAGGGCGCGTGCGCTCGCCAGACAGACAGAGAGAGACATAGAGACGGAAAATAAGAAATCACCCCCCAGAGGCGATGGTCACGCTGCAATCCCTTCTCCTCCATTCTCCTCTAGAGATCTTGGGCACACACGCACACGCGCCCGGCGTGAGTTTTAAGCCACCGGGTCCGGGATGCAAACTGTGGTCGACTACGTGGGAGTCCAGCGACATAGCCCTTACGCTAACTGCTGGTTCCCAAATGCACACAATTCTATGTAACTCCTTGCAGTTTCGAATTCTGTATGAAGAAGAACTTAAATGTGTTGATAGCAACTTATTCAGTGTGTGAGTTTCCATTAAACAACTTAATAAAAATTTTAATTTACAGAAAAGTTTAACAAATGCTAAAGTCACCTAAAAGTAGACTATTCCAACGAGCAAAGAGTCCAGATTTACTTAGGGGGAAAAGAGAGAAAGAAAAAGAAAAAGGAAATTGGCATCCTCTATTTGCTTCACAATCATGCTGATTTTGAGGCTTCATTTTCAACTAATTATTCTAAAATAGCAGCCTCTCCCCGCAACAAACACACAATTAAAACTGTTTAATAGATTTGGAGACCATGAATGGCTGAACATGCTTTTGAGTGGTTAGGAAAACCAAATTGCTGGAACTGTTGGCCACTGGCTTGTGACATTTCTAAGAACATGGCAATTAACCCACAAACTCTGAAAATCAAAATGTTTTTCAAAAAAATCTTTTTTTAAGTTTCCAAATTAAAAATTATGTTCTATGTGTAGGAATGAAGAGAAATATGGAAAAGTGACTCTCGTTAGGCTGGCTTTGAGTGGGCACAACTGTGTTTACAAAATGTTTCGAAATGGTCAGATAAGCAGTTCTAATGACAACATATTAAAGTTATCTGGAGCCATGTGCAGCCTAAGTAGTTTTTTCAGTTATCAGGGTGGCCCACATGTTGCCACTTATCATCTGAATTTCATATTAGAATCAAAACTGAGGGAAAAAAAATAAACTTTGAAACCCAACCAAATCATCTGCAGCCTGAGTAGTGATGACTCTTGCAAAAACAAAACAAAACAAGAAATTAACACATTTTTGAGAAATAGGCTTTGGTTTCAGGACACTATTGCAGCAGCTGTTAAATTCATTTGCTGATGCAGTTCAAGTATATAGACATTTACAGTACATTTTTAAAGGGTTTATGGGCACCTGATGATTTCACCATTTTTAAAAGAAATGATAAACACTAACTCTAGTTTCCAAGTAGTAGCACACCCGTATTTTCTGAGGCTGCAGTTTAGTGACTAAAGCAACATTGACAGTTAATACAATTTCATCTTAGTTGCCCGTGCTATGACTGTTACAGCAATTGAGAAGTCTTTGATACAGGGAGGGCACGTGGTCACTTAAAAGGTAACATTCTCTTGAAAAGGTAATAGCTGTCCTTGTAAGAAGTAGCACATGAAGTCTAGCAAGGATAATTTCACTTATTCCATTTTGATTGCTTAAGTTTTCAACGAGTCAGTATTCTATTTCAAGGCCATTCTGTTGCAAAACCTTGCAGTGTGTGTGGTTGTAACATAGCTGTGTCTGTTGTAAACCGGAGAGAACAGGAGGAAAAAAGAGATTAGG
>NW_006159876.1:3567478-3571703 GCF_000334495.1 Tupaia belangeri chinensis
AAGAGTACTCCATGTACCTTTGACATGACAGTCCTAGTGCATAACAAAAAAAATTTCAAGTTCTCTGAGCCTCTATCCTGAATGAGCCCTGTTTTGGATTAAGGTGGTTTCTTGCAGAGACCCTAACGTTAAGGACAAAATTGGATTGAGGACAAGTACCTGTCTGAATAATGATTATCATATTTATGAGAATTATGAAGATTTATGAAATAATAGTTGTTCATCATTTATCAAGTACCATTAAGGTGTGGAGTCTTATGCAATTCCTTTCGCAGTCTCAGGGTTTGAGATGGGTTTAAAGATAAAAATGGGAAGTCTATCCTATAAATGAATTGTCTTGCCTCAAGTTTCCTTATTGGCTAATTGAGGAAAGGGAATATGTCTGTGGAATTTCCTTTGTAAATACCTTATACTCCTATACATAGACACTGTCTTTGATAATGATGATAATTAGCAATCATTCCATCTGAATACATAAGTTGTTAAAAGCTTTGTAATTAAGGACTGGGACAACTATTCACAAAACAAATAAGTAATGTAACAAAAGAGCTGCTAAGTCCTTTAAACAATTATAGTCTTGATTATAAAATAATCAAAATGGGGGACAAGTTCAGATGTGGTTGGGTTGCACTTAGGGTGGAAGAGAGGTGGTTAATTAAAAATAAAAAGTAAGAATCCCCTCCTCTCCACCCTACTCCTTTTATCCTCCTGACTGGACAAGGATTTGTTAGCATATGAAAAGCTTCTCAGTTGTGAACCAAAACAAACCAAACCAAATCAAACCACACTAAACCAAAAACAGTCCTTCCATCATGAGCTCCCGAACATCCAGGCCTTCTAATCAAGTATGTATCCCAGGCAAAAATTCTTTTTCCTTCCTCTGATGATACAGACTTTTTTTTTAAAGGACCTTATAAAATCTGTTAAAGGTTGGGGCCTGCAGGTGGTATGGTGGTTAAGGAACCGACTGAGTTTCAAAGTCCTGGACCTGGCAGCTTGAAAATCAAGCTGGGTGTATGTGCATGAGTGCCCAAAATCCCAAGAGGAGAACAAAGAAGAGAGTGTGATGTAGTCATCCCCCCAGGAGGTGATTTCTCACTTTCCCTTTCTCTCTCTCTCTCCTCCCCCCTCTCTTTCTCTACCCTCTCTCTCTCCAGCAAGGGCACACACCCAATGGCAAAAATCTATAAATAAATAAATTTCTCAGAGGCATCTGCACAGTTCGTGAAAGAATTAGCATCATAACTTCCCGTTTCAAGAAATTTAACTAGGTCGAACAGAAAAATACTGAGTGAGATTTCTTAGGCCCCCAGACAAGAAGTTTCCCAAGAACTATAAGTTAATAATCAAAGTCCAAAGGCACAATCTCTTCACAAACAAAACATACATCACTAGTGTCTTTCCTGTTCCAGACCCAGAAAGTGACACATCTTACTCTCCAGCTGCTTAACATCTGGAATGAAACATTCACTCATGGACAGTACATTCGCTTAAGCCATGCATCTTTTTTCTCATAATTCAATGTGATAGCAGTGACAAGAGCCAAGTCTTTGGGAGATATTTTCTGACCTGCTCTAGTTAGCAGCATAGATATGTCAGCTTAGATGACATTCTTGTTTATCCAAATCAGTTTCTGGTCTAGTTGTTCAAATTCTTTGAATTTCTTGGTTCCTAGTTCTAAGGTGAATATAATCAATTCTTCCCAAAACTTTCAACTGCAGCCGTCCCTCATATACTCTAACCTCGAAATGTGCTGGTTTCAACTTCCCTATTGCTTTGGAAACCCCTATATCTCATCAGTTCAAGTCTGTTTTGCATTATTGTAATTCCTTATAGATAGACTCACTGTGTTCTCTAGGTTTGAGGGCTTGTTTGATATTGCTTGCCCACGATCTGGTCTGGTTGAAGCTGAGAGTGGATTGAAGCATTAGGACAGTGTTGGGGGTCCTCACTTTCTCTGTCTCTGTCTCTCTGACTCATGGAAGAGATAAATAAACTGAAAAAAATAAAAGACTACTACTCCACCATATAAAGGAAAAGATTATTTGATGTTTGTACCAAGCAAGATGGGCAAATCTCAAAAGTTAAGAATGGACTGACTCAGGACCAGCAGTCGGTGTAATGGCTATGTCGCTGGACTCCCATATCGTTGACCACGGTTTGAGTCCCGGACCTGGTGGCTTAAACTTACGCTGGGCACATGTGCTTAAGTGTCCAAGATCCCAAGAGGAGCATGGAGGAGAAGGGATTGCAGTATGGCCATCTCCCTGGGGGGTGGGATGGGGTGTGATTTCTCACTTTCTGTCTCTCTGTCTCTCTCTGTATTACTGGTGAACACATGTCCCGTATAGAAAAAAAAAATCTCCTCCCCCAAAAAAGAAAAGAATTGACTGACTAAATGAACTTATTCTAAAATTCTGCTTTTCCTTATATATGTGATTAGATGAAGTATTAATGAAGCTTCTACATTAGTTTTTTATATTAAATATACATAGGCAATGCATTAGACTTTGCATGTTCTATAGAAAAATAAAACCAAACCCAAGTAAATAAAAGAAAAGATCACGTGGGCCATCCAGCCTATTCAAAACCTCGACCACGGGAACCAGCAGTTAGCGTAATAGCTATGTTGCTGGACTCCCATGTAGTCGACCACGGTTCATGTCCCGGACATGGTGGCTTAAAACTCACGCTGGGCGCGTGTGCGTGCGTGCCCAAGATCCCGAGAGGAGACTGGAGGAGAAGGGATTGCGGCATGACGATCCCCCCTGGGGGGTGATTTCTCGCTTTCTGTCTGTATGTCTCTCTCTGTCTGGCGAGCGCATGCGCCCTATAGCGAAAATCTAACCTCGACCACTCCTTATCCTAATTTGTACTCTCACTACTGGCTATAGTCTTATTCTGCTTACTTTTTTTTAAGAATTATTTTTAAATTTTATTAATTATTATTATTATTTAGTTTGCTATAGATCACGTGCACTCACCAAGAAAGACAAACAGAGAAAGGAAAGCAAGTGGCCAGGTCTGGGACTCAAACTGTAGTTGGTCATGTGGGAGTACAACAACCCAACCACCACGCCATCTGCTGTCCCATCTGTTTACTTTTTTTTTTTTTTTTTTGAGAGCGATTTTTGCTATAAGGCATGTGTGCTTGCCAGAGCCTCAGAGAGACAGAGAGACAGAAAGCAAGAAATCACTTCCAGGGAGGATGGTCACACCACAATCCCTTCTCCTCCATTCTCCTCTTGGTATTTTGGCACACATGCTCACATGCCTGGCATGAGTTTTAAGTCACCAGGTCTGGGACACGAACCACAGTTGGCCATGTGGAAGTCCAGCAGTGTAACCATTATGCTATCTGCTTATTATTTTTTTATGGTTTGATAATGCTTTTTATTTTATTTATTTTAAACTATTATTTATTCATTTAATCACTATACATCATTTAGATTGTAAAGAGACTTTACCCAGGGTGACACACACCTCAGTCCAGCTCAGTTGAGAACATACGCATATCTTCATCAACAAATAAACCATCTCTGCATCCCACAGATGCCTTACCTCTCCATATTTTTCCCAAATTTCCTTTCCTATGCTCTTCTCCTCCTCCACTCTTTCAACTCTTTCCACTTTGGCTCTAGTGTCCATAGCGATTTGTAATGCTTGTTTGTCCTCCAGTCTTTCAGTCTCTGCCATAGAGTGCTGACAGTCAGAATATGTTAAGGGAAGACATACAGTGTCTCTCTTTCATAGCCTGACTTGTTTCACTCAGCAACAGATCTTCCATATTCATCCACTTTCTATCAAATTCCAAGGCCTCGTTGTTTTTTTATGGCTGAATAGTGTTCCATGGAGTATATGTGGCACACTTTTTTTTTCTTTTTTTTTATCATCATATCTTCTTCATATTACATTGGATTACATATAACTTTACAGTGTATTACATTGTTTCTTTAAAAGGGAATGCCATGCACGACAGTCAATACAGAGACATTAATCTCCCCACTTCAACATTCCATATCTTTTCTGTTTTCCCCAATCATTATCTTTATTATTCTAATTATTTTTATAAAACAGTCAATTACTATTTCTCGTTTTGCTTGTAAAAATACTTTGCCCGTCATGAAACACTTCTCAGACCAATCCAGTTGAGAATTCTATACATGTCATCATCAACAGTTAATAAACCCTATCTGTTTCTCACTAACGTCCTGTCTCTCTATTG
>NW_006159876.1:3572239-3572682 GCF_000334495.1 Tupaia belangeri chinensis
CCATTCATCCATTTGTGGACATTTGGGTTGGTTCCATGTCTTAGCAATCATTTTCCCATCTTTTAATTGGGTTAATCTTTTTTTTCCAGGTAAGCTGCTTGAGTTCCCCCTCTGTTTATTTTTTAAGTTTCTTCCTAAGATGTACTCCTTACATATGCTTTTGAAACAACGCTAACTTCTCTTGACTTTCTCTTTCTAATGCAATTTGACCGGTTTCATTTGAACTCTAGGTGTCCCCTATGATATCAAAAGTAATGTCCTGAAGACCCAGAAAAGTAATGGTAATGATTACTGTATTGCCTTTTCTCAACCCCATTCTTTTAAACTAGTAGGAGGCTACTATAAAACCATGAAGACCATACCTACATAGTCAACTAAATACTTCTGACTAGATTTTCTTTGTTGTTGTTCTGTCTTGTTCAATATCCTTTTTTTTTTTTTTT
>NW_006159876.1:3576345-3612601 GCF_000334495.1 Tupaia belangeri chinensis
TTTTTGCTATAGGGTGCATGCACTCACCAGAGAGACAGAAAGATACTGAGAGACAGAAAGTGAGAATCACCCCCGGGGGGTGGGGTGGGTGGCCATGTCTCAATCCCTTCTCTTCCATTCTCCTCTTGGGGTTTTGGATATGCATGCACACATGGCATGAGTTTTAGGCTGCCAGGTCTGAGACTTGAACCATGGTGGACTACATGGGAGTCCAGCAACATAACCATTATACCATCTGCTGGTGCCCACCCCCCCACACACACACACATATTTAAATTTGCTAGAAGGTGCATGAGCTCACCAGAGAAAAACAAAAGGAGAGGCAGAGAAAGTGAGAAAGCAATCCCAAAGAAGAATGGCCACACTGCAATCCCTTCTCCATTCTCCTCTTGGGATCTTGGAGACACATGCACACACACCTAGAATGTTTTTGAAACCCCTGGGTCTGGGGTTCAAATGGTGCAGTGGGTCATGTGATATCCAGCCATCTTAACCACCATGTCACTGGCTTGCCCCGACACATATTTTTGTTTAAACTACAATGATATAGCATTATATGTCAATAGCTAAAATGACTAAACACACATGCACACGCGCACACACACACACAATGATCCAAATAACTAAATAAACCCAAGTCTGACAATATCAAATGGAGTGACTGGAACCCTCAAACTACACACTGTGGGAATGTAGTATGGCACAGTCATTTTGACAAACTGTTTCTTATAAAGTTAAATAAACTCTTATTGTAAGATCCAGCAAGTCCCCTCCTAAGTATTTACCCAAATAAAAAGAAGGCAAAAACCTGTGTGCAAATGTTTACAGAGGCTTTATTTACAATCACCCAAAAATGGAAATATCCTAAATGTCCCCAACTGGAGAATGAACAAATTGTGGTGCATCCATATAATGGAAAAATCACTCGGGAGCCAAACAATAGCGCAGTGGTAAAACATGACATTCTACAAGGCAACCCCACAGGGAAGGTTCTTGGTTCAAGTCTGGAGACCCTCCTGTGTATGCCAGGCAAGTTTGCCTATGATTTGGAGCTATCCAAAGGCCGTAGTAGATCGTAGCATCAAAATCCTGTCAGAGGTGTTCTCTCTCTCTCTCTCTCTCTCTATCTCTGTTGCTCATGGAACAGACAGATAAATTTTCTCAAAAAACTGGAATACTACTTAGCAGTAAAAAGGAACAGATTATCTGATGCATGTACCATGTAATACGAGTGAATCTCAAATGCTCATACTAAGTAAAAAAGCAAAAAATAAAAACCCAAACCCAAACTTAAAAGGCTGCATATTTCAGCTGGCTCCATGGTCTGGTGGTTAAGGTAGCTGCATCCCACATGGCTAACCACATGGTCCAAGTCCCTGAACTCATGGCTTAAGAAACAGGCCAAGTACATGTGCATGTGTGCCCAAAATCCTGAAAGGAAGAAGAGATGAAAAAGAAGGGTTTGTAGCATGACTGTTTCCCATGGGGTGGAGGGAGGTGCTTTCTCCTCTCCATCTCTCTCTTCGGCAAGCATCCTCTAGCAAAGAAAAAGAAAGGTTATGTATTCAATTATTATATTTACATGTTATGCTGAAAAGGCAATATTATGAGAATAAAAATCCAACCAGTGGTTGCCAAGGGGTAGCAAGAGGGGCAGATGACCATAAAGGGTATGAGGGAACTTTTTTGGGTGATGAAAATGTTCTGTACCTTGATTGTGGTAGTGGTTCATGGGTGTACACACTTGTCAGAACTCATCAAACCCTACTCTTTTTTTTTTTTTTTCAGGTCATAAGTTTATTTACAAACCTGTTCAGTATGCTATGAGTTTAAGAGTTTGATCCATTTTCCAGAGATTGTGACTGCACCTCTTAAAATGTTCTTCATATCTATTAAATGGATGAATTAAAACATTCTTATTTCTTAAGTAGTTGGTGTCTTATTATAAAGAAAGGTGTAGCAAATCCAGATTCAAAGTACAAAGTCATCATAACGAGTAACTGCCACTTGTTTTCCACTGAAAATGGCAGATTCTTCCCCAGGCCCTCCTCATAGTGGCTCCTACGGACCATGGAGGTCGTGAACCTCCGGATGCTCTGTCCCAGCATGGCGCTGCTGGAAGCCCTGCGAGAGCGCAGAGTCCGAAGACGGGAGAAATGGCCGCACCGCCACAAGCCCTTCCTTTCTCACGACCCGAAACCCTATTCTTTCAAAGGGAACATCTGACTATATGCACATTTAATCTTAATAAACCCAACTTAAAAAAATCATACAAAAATCTTTATGAAAACTGATGGAAAATTATTTAGACTGTCTTTACCCCGTGCACCTAGGGACCTATATTCTCTCCTATGTAATTACTGCATACCTCTTCGAAGACAATTGTCAGCAGGACATGAACTTTTTTTTTTTTTTTGAGAGGTTTCGCTATTGGGCGCATGTGCTCGCCAGACAGACAGAGACAGAGAGACAGAAAGCGAGAAATCACCCCCCAGGGAGGATGGCCACGCTGCAATCCCTTCTCCTCCATTCTCTCAGGATCTTGGGCACGCACACACACGTGCCTGGAGTGAGTTTTAAGCCACCGGGTCCGGGACGCGAACCACAGTGGACTCCGTGGGAGTCCAGCAACATAGCCATTATGCTAACTGCTGGTCCCAGCAGGACATGAACTCTTGGAAGATTCCAGTATTGTTTTAATTACATGGAACTTAGCAGTAATGAAAATAGTGGAAGAAAAAAATTCATGTACAGAAGTCAGCCAAATAGTTACAACCAGAATGTTTTTATTCCATGAGTCATTAAATTTTGACCGCATTTTTTGTATAAGAGAAAGGAACTTGCTAACTGTTGTTTTGTTGGTTCCAGACAGAAAAATATAATGTTAAAAATGCTTTACTTTTATATACAGAGTTTATAAACAATACACATATAAGATAATCCATTGAATAAAATTTAACTTTAAAAATATTAAATATGTACATAAAAAAGTTTTTTTAATTATTTATTTAATTTTATTTATTCATTCATTTATTTTTAATTTGACCACAGAGAGACACAGAGAGAGAGAAAGAGAGGGAAAGTGAAGAAGCAAGCCACCAGGTCCAGAACTCGAACCACAGTCAGCCATGTGGGAGTGTCCAGAGCCTTAACCACCATGCCACCTGCTGATCTCCTATACAAAAGTTCTTAAAAGAAACCCATATACCCAAATATAAAAAACTTTCATAATTTTTCCATACTTTCTTACTTTTTAGAAAAGCAATACTGTATGCTATACATAGCTGAAGCCCCTGAAACTCATCATATTTCTCTTGCTCCTTCTCCAAAGGTAGCCACTACCCCAGAAGTTGGCATACAGCCTTGTGTTTTAGAGATTTATTCATGTTGGTAGGTGTCAGTAGACTTCCTTAAATGACTGAGTAGTAGCATTCCATTGCCCAACTATACCATGAGTCTCCTATGAATGGGCATTTAGTTTGTCCAATCATCATTACTATGAACGATTCACCAACAAACATCCTAGCAATGTCTCCTGGTCATAGGGACAAGAGTTTCTTAAGATGCAGGGGTTTTAAAAGTTTTTATGGCCAATATCCACACTGAGACATAATTTTACAGTCAGATCCTGCCCGTGTATATTTGTCATGACGGGCTGAGCTGTCTGGGAAGTAGACTCTGACACAGAGATTTGTTTGCAGGATGGTCACTGCAAATGTCCCTGGATCAGCACCTGTAGGGGAGTGAAGGAAGCAGGAACAGGCAGAGGAAGAAGCTGGGCTACTAATGGCAGCAAAGGCCTTAGCTGAACTCACACTGGCTGGCTGATCCCTCAGAATTACATCCAATTGGGGCAAGGAGATTAGACCTTTACACACTTGCACTGACCAATTCTGGATACAGTTGCACCCAGGAGGGGAGAATGTGACCTGGGCAAGTAGCTCTGTCCCTGGAGAGGGTCCTGAAGAGGGATTTAGCTATAAACTGTGGTGGCCAACACTCCTAGGAGGTGGAAAAAAAATGAATGTTTTACTTTGAAGAGGGAAATTCTAGGTGGCACACCATGACATATAATATATGGAAATCACATATCTATAAACAAAAATTCTACAACACAATCCAACACAATCCTTATCTTGATTTCTTTCTTTCTTTCTTTCTTTCTTTCTTTCTTTCTTTCTTTCTTTCTTTCTTTCCTTCCTTCCTTCCTTCCTTCCTTCCTTCCTTCTTTCTTTCTTTCTTTCTTTTTTTAATGTTCAGTGAGGGGCCAGCAGTTGGTGTCATGGTTAAGGGTATTGGATGCCCACATGGCCGACTGTGGTTCAAGTCCCAAGTCCCAGACCTGGCGGCTTGCTTTCTCACTTTCCCTTTCTCTCTCTGTCCCTCTCTGGTAAAATTAAAATAAATAAATAAAAATAAAATAATTCTTAAAAAAATGTTTGGGGGACCAGCAGTTGGAGTAATGGCTAGACGTTGCTGGACTCTCATGTAGTCAACAATGGTTCGAGTCCCGGACCTGGTGGCTTAAACTCACGCTGGGCACATGTGCATGCATGCCCAAGATCCCAAAAGGAGAATGGAGAAGGGATCTTGGCCATCCCCCCGGGAGGGTGACTTCTCACTTTCTGTCTCTCTGTCTCTCTCTGTCTTTCTGGCAAGCACACACACCCTATGGCAAAAATCTCTCAAAAAAAAAAAAAAAAAGTTTGGTGGAGACCAGCAGGCAGTATGGAGGTTAAGGTGTTGGATAGCATGTGACTGATGGCATGGTTCAAGTCCTAGACCCAGGGGCTTTAAAATCACAACGGGCACGTGTGTGCATGCCCAAAATCACTGGGAGAATGTAGGAGAAGAGACTGTGGTGTGGCCATCCACCCTAAGCAGTGATTTTTCACTTCCCCCCGTCTTTCTGTCTCTCTTCAGCTAGTAAACGTGTTTTATTAAAAAAAAAAAAAAAAAAAAACTTAAAAAAAAAACTTTAAAAAAAGTTTGGTGGTAGCATATTGGTTTAAGGTGGCTACATCCCACATGGTCAACTGCCTGGTTTGAGTCCCAGACCTCGGGACTTGAAAAACATGCTGAGTGCATGTGCATACATTCTTAAAATCCCAAAAGGAGACAGATATGAAGAAGGGGTGACCATACCTCATGGCAGGTGCTTTCTCACTCTCCACCCACCCCTTACAAGCAGACGTGCCTTGCAGCAAATTAATTAAAAAACATTTGGTGGAATTACTGGATTGTAGGAACTATGCAGTGTCGATTTTACTAAAATATTGTCAAACTTCTTTTTTTTTAAAGAATTATTTTATTTAATCTTATATTTATATTTATTTATTTGACCAGAAAGGGACAGAGTAAGAGAGAAAGCAAGAGAGTAAGCTGCCAGGTTCAAGACTCGACCTGCAGTTGGCCATGTGGGAGTCCAGTGCCCTTAACCACCATACCACCTACCAGCCCCTGTCAAACTGCTTTCTAAAAGAGTTGAGTCACTTGACATCTCCATCAGTAGGGCATGAGAGTTCCAATTTTTGCATTTTTCCACAGCCTCACTAACTCTTGATACTGTCAGCCTTTTTTAATGTTTGCCCATCTGATGGCTAGAGTAACATGATAGCGCATCTGAATAAAGCTCATCCTTTGGTGAAATTTTTAAAATATTCCTAAATATTATAGGACACCAAGACTTATTAACCACTAAAAAGACATGTGCATTTCCCTGATTATTGAGTAACATTCAGTTTTCAGTGTTGCAAAACAGATATCTAGTCTTGCAAAATAAATCTTTTGGTCTTGCAGTTTTCTACAGCACCTAAAGAGAGTGCACTACATGTAACAGTACAAAGGAAAATACCTGTGGATTGAAGGTATTTTCCTGTGCCTTGGCATGTGCCATTTAAGGTTTCACTTTTTACTTTTTTTTTTTTAGTCCACAAGACAGCATGGGGTAGAAGCCTACTGGCCCAGGGGTTGTGAGGCCTGGCTCTGGTCTAGTCCAGCCACATGATTTGGGAAACTCCATTCCACTTTTCTGAACTTCAATTTGTTCCTCTTCCAGAACTTCCTTTGTGTCCGGCTACTTCGCAGGGAGTTTACAATACTAAATCCTCAGAATGGATTGGTATTTATGTAATAGATGGAGGAAAGAACTAGGAATGTGGAACCAGGATTCTAATCTCAACTCTTCTCACAGTACTGGATGTATATGATTTGGGGAAAATCACTCATGGGCATTTATTTTAAAATTATAGGTCATTTATTTTAAAATGATGTCACCAGATTGACCTCTGAGGTTCATTCTTGCTTAAAAAAATCCTAAATTCTGGATCACAGAAACATGAAATCAGCTTAGGAAAGTGTCATTCCCATAAAGCTCTTACGATGTGAGTCAGATGATAAATCTTAATCCATTTTTTAATTATCCGCCGCATCTCAACTGTCTTAACCCGATCAGTTTTGATGCTACCTTTGTCCAACTGCCCTGTGTACCTGGACTCTACCCTGCAGACTTTCCTTGGCAACTGACATTCTTTTTTTTTTTTTTTTCTGAGAGGTTTTTGCTATAGGGTATGTGTGCTCACCAGAAAGTCAGAGACAGAGAGACAGAAAGAGAGAAATCACCCCCCAGGGGGATGGCCACGCCGCAATCCCTTCTCCTCCATTCTCCTCTCGGGATCTTGGGCATGCATGCACACGTGCCCAGCATGAGCTTAAGCTACCAGGTCTGGGACTCAAACTGCGATCGACTACATGGGAGTCCAGCGACATAGCCATTACGCTAACTGCTAGTCCCTTGATGAATATTCTTATTACCTTCAGTATTTCAACTCTTGGCCAAAGTCTTACAGCAAAGAGAGTCTTATTTTATGTGATTATGAGAAGAATTGAAATGGAACATTATGCTTCTTGTCTCTTTTTACAATGTCACTAATTCCCTACTCCCTTTTAGCTTATAGTTAGATAAAAATGACCTATATCAGGCCCAGCAGGTGGCATGGTGGTTAGGGTGCTAGACTCTCACATGGCTGCCCATGGTTTGAGTCTCAGACCCAGTGGCTTGGGGACTATGCCAGGTGCGTGTGTATATGGGCCCAGGATTCCAGGAGGAGAATGAAGGAAGGGGACTGTGGCATGGTCATCCCCACAGGGGGTGACTTTTTTGCTTTCCCTCTCTCCGTCTCTGTCTGTCTCTCTCCAATGAGTGCACATACCCTATGGCAAAAAAAAACCTTTTAAAAAATATTATCTATATCATCATGTACTTTCCTCAGCTCAATATCAAGGGTTCTGTGGCTTTCCTTTCTTTTTTCTTTTTTTTTTTAATAATTATTTTAATTAACTTTATTTATTTCAATTTGACCAAAGAGGGACAGAGCAAGAGAGAGAGAGAAAGCAAGAAAGCTTGCCACCAGGTCTGGGACTTGAACCGTGGTAGGCCATGTGGGAGTCCAGCGCCCTTAACAACCATGCCACCTGCTGGCCCCTCCTTTCTTTAATTATACCATCTACCACCTTCCAGACAACATTGTACAGACGGGCAGCAGTTTGACAGCACTGTCCTACTATGTGCCATTTCTGAAAGTCTTTCTTCCATTTCTATTCCATTACAAATAAAAAAACCCAGCTCATTTCAAGTTATCTTCTGTTTCCCTTCACATTATTTTAAACTCGGTACATTTAAAAAAAATTATTTTACTGAACTTTAGTTATTTATTTGACCAGAGAGGGAGAGAGTGAGAGAGTGAGAGAGTGAGAGTGAGAGAGAGAGAGAGAGAGAAAATGAGAAAGCAAGTCTCCAGGTCCAGAACTTGAACCGAACTCAGCCATGTGGGAGTCCAGTGCCCTTAACCACCATGTCATCTGCTGGCCCTATTTTATTTAACTTAATTTATTTATTTGACCAGAGAGGGACCTCTGTACATTATTATTAGAACATCTAAGTTCTGTTAAATCAGTAAGGTGACATTCATTAACTTAAATATGCTGTTAAAATAATTACAACCGAAAATATAAACTTACAGGACTATGAATGGAGAAGGCAGAGGGAGCAGATCTATTTCTAGGAGATAGTAAAGTGATACTGACACTAGAGAACTTAGTATAGCTTTTGGAGATTAGCTGACAGGATAACCACCTAATAAAATGCTTGGGAGACCTTTTTGTTCTATTCTTCTCCCAATCTTTTTTTTTTTTTTTTTTTGAGAGTTTTCTTTCCTTTTTATTTTTTTTGGAGAGGTTTTTGCTATAGGGCGTGTGCGCTCGCCAGACAGAGAGAGAGAGACAGAGAGACAGAAAGCGAGAAATCACCCCCCGGGGGGATGGCCATGCCTCAATCCCTTCTCCTCCATTCTCCTCTTGGGATCTTGGGTACGCACGCACACGCACCTGGGTCCAGGACTCGAACCGTGGTCGACTACGTGGTATTTCAGCGACATAGCCATTACGCTAACTGCCGGTCCCCGAGAGAGTTTTTTTTTTCTATAGGGCAGGTGTGCTTGCCAGAAAGACAGAGAGACAGAGAGACAGAAAGTGAGAAATCACCGCCCATGGGGGATGCCCATGCTGCAATCCCTTCTCCATTCTCCTCTCAGGATCTTGGGCATGTCCAGCAAGAGTCTAAGCCACCAAGTCCAGGACTCGAACTGCGGTCAACTACGTGGGAGTTCAGCGACATAGCCATTATGCCAACTGCTGGTCACTCCTCTCCCAATCTTGAATAAGCAAATTGCTAGAGTTTGTCCCTTCCTTTTTTTTTTTTTTTAAGAATTATTTTATTTACCTGTATGTTTGTTTGTATGAATTTTAATTTGCCCAGATTTGACCAGACTGAGACAGAGAGAGGAAGAGAGAGGGAAAGTGAAAAAGCAAGCCGCCAGGTCTGGGACTCGAACCACAGTAGGCCATGTGGTAGTCCAGCACCCTTAACCACGCCACCTGCCAGCCCCATTTAAAGATCTTTTTAATGTGTTTTGTATTGTTTGTTTTATCTTTTTCCCCCAGAAACTCAATGGTATGAAACAAAGACACAATATATACATGAAAGGTTTACTCTGTGATCAGCTGGTGTTAGAGTTTGTCCCTTTGAACTAATTTTGCCCTCAATTTAACTAGCTTGACTTAACTAACTGATCTATTTGTCTGTATGCAGGTGTGTGGGGAAAGAGAACAAGAGACTTTCGTGGGCAACCGAGGCTTAAATGCTTTAAAAAAAGAAAAAGTTCTGGGAAGAGCAGTTGGCGTAACGGCTACGTTGCTGGACTCCCATGTAGTCGATTGTGGTCCAAGTCCTGGACCCAGCAGTTTAAACTCAGGATGTGTGCGTGCATGCTCAAGACTCCGAGAGGAGAAGGGATTGCAACATGGCCATCCCGGGGGCGGGGGGGAGGGGAAGGTGATTTCTCCCTTTCTCTTTCTCTCTCTCTGTCTATCTGGTGAGTGCACGTGCCCTACAGCAAAAACCTCTCCAAAAAAATCTTCCTTCCTTCCTTCCTTGAGAGAGACCGAGAGAGAAAGAGAGAGAGACTGAGACCCTTGACAAAGTCTCGCCACACTACCATCCTCCCCCACGCATCCTAGTCAGTCACCATCATGGGCATGTGCAGGTTCACCCAGCATGTTCAGATCCATCCAGGATCTGAACCCAGGCCTCCTTTGGCCCAACATGTACAGTGATGCTCTACCACCTGTGCAGCGTGGCTGGGCCTTAGATGCTTTCTCTTCATTGAGAGGCTTATGTTGTCAGTCTGAAAGTATTCTGACAGGCTGTCTCCACCATGTGGGAAAGGGGCAGCAGGAAGTGTAGGCCCTGATGCCCTACTCCTCAAAACTGGACATCAATGAACTTTCCACCAAGAACAGAAAGAAAGAAAAGGAAGCTAGCTATCTCAAACTATGTCTGGAACAACTGATCAAATTTCTTCTTAAGAAAGATCAGCCTGGCAACACAGGAACAGAAGAATTCAAGAAGGAAAGATGGGAGACAGAAAACATAATCGTATGGCTACTGTAAAATTTCAGGTTAAAAACAACAACAGAAGATGTGGGTTTAAATAAGGTCAGTGGGAGTGGGAAGTGGGGAGAGGTGAGGAAGGAAGGTTAAGGAGGTGATAATAATTGGTTTCAATGATTGATTATGTATCAAGGAATGAGAGAAAAAGTTGAGGTACAGGTTTTGACTTTGTGACTAGGTGCGAGAGGGATACTGTTAATGAAACTGGAGAAGTTATAGAGGAATAACAGGTTTGGGGTGAAGATAATGCGTTCAAATGTGAAAATATTGATATTCAGGAACACATGGGACTGAGATACCAGGAGGCAGTTGAATACACAATTCTGAAGTGTATAAAAAGACGTGTCTGTCTCCTATTCAGACAGTTTATGTTAAAATTGAAGCTTTTTTTTTTTTTTTTCAGCTGCAGGTGTTTCCCCTGTCAGGATTCTTCATGGCTTGACAGTAAAAAGGGCATCCCTACTGTCTCCCCTTGCAGGATGCACATCTGGGCCAACTAACTAAAAGAGAAAACTTAGGGTGTCTAACTTGTTCCCAAATATCCCTGCTGTAACAACAGTACTGAATACATAAGAAAAGCTGACTCACATTTCCTGCAAGTCAGCACAGATGTCCATCCTTCCAAATTTTTTGAACCTTTGGCCACTCCCAAAGAGAATCAAAGTGTTGAAGAATTTATGAGCATCTCTTTCATTTGTTACATCTATTTCAAAGACTCAAAGTGAAAAAAAAAAATTCTGCTTTATACCAATCTCAGCTCCCAACCCCACCCCCAAAAACGATGCCCTCATCTGTCACCGAAGTCTAGGATCTCGCAGGATTGGTCCAAACGCCATCTCTTTTGTTACCTTCAGTCCTCATAGTGAGAATTATTCACTTGATTTCCCTGGCTCCCATGCTAGTGAAGTGATCCATCTAGTGTGTAGAACTTGTCATAGTCTGACTTTCCTCAAAGCTGTATGCTTAAGAAAAACATGGCTTCTGGCCTCAAATGTATACTTACCTATTGTCTTCCTTCTGAGCTCCACACAGTGTTTTGTATATAAATGTTAACTGAATTTGTTAAAAATGATGAAACTAAAGGCTAGTAGGTGGTATTGTGGTTAAGATGTTCGACTCCCACATGGCCAACATGTCCTGAACTTGGTGGCTTAAAAAATCATGCTGGGTGCATGTACATGTGTGCCTAAAATCCCAAGAGAGTGGACTGTGATATGACCATCCCCCTGGGGATAGGGAGTGATTTCTCACTTTCCCTCTCACTGTTTCTGTCTCTCCCCAGCGAGTACATATGCCCTATGACAAAACAAAACGAAACAAAAAACAAAAATCTTTTAAAAAAATTACGAAAACTATTGTCTTTTTTCTTTTCTTTTTTTTTGGAGAGGTTTTTGCTATAGGGCACATGTGCTCGCCAGACAGACAGAGACAGACAGAGAGACAGAAAGTGAGAAATCACCCCCCAGGGGGAATGGCCACGCCTCAATCCCTTCTCCTCCATTCTCCTCTCGGGCTCTTGGGCACGAACACACACGCGACTGGCGTGAGTTTAAGCCACCAGGCCCAGGACTTGAACTGCGGTCGACTACGTGGGAGTCCAGCGACATAGCCATTACACCAACTGCTGGCCCCCCAAAACCATTGTCTTACTATTTAAATAAATCAGAGGGCATATCTGATTGTGAACAATGACAGTTTAGAATACACAGTAGTTGAAAATAACTTTGCTTTGCAGATAATTTAGAAAGTAAAAATTGAAAAATTGAACTTACAAAGTGTTGAAAAAGGTAAAATTATTAACATGAAGAGAATGTTGAGAAAGTGATCATTTTCAATGCTGTGAAAAAGTGCTGAGTTAAAGATACAACTCGTCAGTTGGCCACCAAATAAGCAGGGACAGCAGCAGCTCAGCCTGCTGTAGCCTCCTGTCCTGGGTCACTCCTCCAAGCACCAGGTGTAAATCGGGCACTTCTTTTCTTTTTTGAAAGAATTATTGATTTATTTAAGTCCATTTGTTGCTATTATTCTTTGCTTTGACCAGAGAGAAACAGAGAGAGGGAGAAAGGAAAGGGAGAAAGCAAGCACCAAGTCTAGGACAGACTGTAGTCAGCCATGTGAGAATCCAGCGCCTTCGACCACCACGCCACCTGCTGGCCGCAAAATCGGGCATTTCTAACAAGACATTTCTTACTATTATTTTTGCAAGTTGTTCAGATAATTTGTATTTCAAAAAGATTTCAGATATGTGTTTTCAGGAAATAAACTGGTAATTTGACCACATTGCTAATGAAGTTCAGTTTGTGGATTAAATAGTCTGGAATGTCACACGAACACTATTTCATAATGAATACAATTTGGCAGCCTGTGCTCTGCTTTGGGACACATTCGAAGAGTTTTAAAAAGACCATAAATATCTGGTCAAAGGTTTTCTCCCCCATAAGAAAGTCTATCTAGAACTATTTATAAAGCAGCTATCAAGAACTGCTTTAGGAACCAGTAGGTGGAGTGGTGGTTAAGGCACTGGACTCCCACATGGCCAACTGCAAGTTAAGCCCCAGGCCTGGTGCCTTGCTTCCTTTCTCTCTATCTCTCTCTCTCTTTCTGGTGAATGTACATGCTCTACAGTAAACTAAAAATATAATAATAAATAAATAATTATTTTTAATGAAAAAGAAAGAACTGCTTTATAGAAGTCTCCAGGTTTTTATTTAAAGATGGGAAACTTCTAGTATAGCAATTAAGGTACATAACTTTAACAATTAGAAAGGATTACAGAGTATAATAGTTTGAGTTTTCAATGCCTTAAATGGTTTCATACTTTTTCATCATGTACCATTCAAACCACAGTGTTTTAAAATAATCTCTATAGGTGGGACCAGCAGTTAGCATAATGGCTATGTTGCTGGATTCCTATGTAGTCAACGAGTCTGGACCTGGCAGCTTAAATTCACACCGGGCGCGTGTGCATGCATGCCCAAGATCCCGAGAGGAGAATGGAGGAGAGGGGATTGTGGCATGGCCATCCCTCCTAGGGGGTGATTTCTTGCTTTCTGTCTCTCTGTCTCTCTCTTTCTGGCGAGCACATGCACCCTATAGCAAAAACCTCTCAAAAAAAAAAAAAAAAAAGTCTCATAAAAAAAAAAAAAAAAAAAAAAAAAAAAAAAACCTCTATAGGGGCCAGCAGATGGTGTAGTGGTTATGTCACTGGACTCCCACACAGGCAAATACAGTTCAAGTCCTGGACCTGGTAGCTTGAAAATCACGCTGGGTATGTGTGTGTGCATGACCAAAATCCCAGGAAGAGACTGGAGAAGGGATTGAGGCATGGCCATTGCACTGAGTGTGTGGGGGGGTGATTTCTCATTTTCCCTCTCACTTTCTCTGTCTTACTCTCTCTCTCATGAGCACATACACCCTATGGCAAAAAATCTCTAAAAAATGATAATAATAAAAAAAATCAATAACAACTTCTAGGAAATAGAGTTCCAGGTGTAAAACACAACACAATTTCAGAAATAGCATGAAGTTGACATTTATAAACCACATTTTTCTATCTGGCTCATGTCTACATTGTTAGGATCCCTTGGCCCAATCACATCTAGGTTTGTTTTAACTGTGACTATGGTAACATATGCTGGGCTGTTGAGAGGACTCATGATATGACTCTGAGGGCTCAGAGGTGCTTAAAGGCACTTTCAGAGCACACAGTTAAATAATGCTTATTGTTTTCTTACTGCCTTTTTTTTTTTTTTTGGAGAGAGTTTTCACTGTAGGGCGCGTGGGCTCGCCCGCCAGACAGAGACAGACAGAGAGACAGAAAGTGAGAAATCACCCCCCAGGGGGATGGTCACGCCGCAATCCCTTCTCCTCCATTCTCCTCTCGGGATCTTGGGCACGCACGCACACGCGCCCGGCGTGAGTTTTAAGCCACCGGGTCCGGGACACGACCCGCAGTCGACTACGTGGGAGTCCAGCGACATAGCCATTACGCTCACTGCTGGTTCCCTGCCTTTTTTTTTTTTTGGAGAGAGTTTTCACTGTAGGGCGCGTGGGCTCGCCCGCCAGACAGAGACAGACAGAGAGACAGAAAGTGAGAAATCACCCCCCAGGGGGATGGTCACGCCGCAATCCCTTCTCCTCCATTCTCCTCTCAGGATCTTGGGCATGCACACATACGCACCAGGCGTGAGTTTAAGCCACTGGGTCCAAGCCTCGAACTACAGTCGAGTACATGGGAGTCCAGTGACATAGCCATTATACCAACTGCTAGTCCTGGTTTCTTACTGCTTTTTAATGTTTTTTCCTTTTTTTTTTTTCAGAAGTTTGATTAAAAGTTTGATTAAAAAAAAAACTTCAAACTTTTTTTAATTGGTACACTATAACACAGATGATTTTTCCCCCCTTAAATAAATCAGTGCTCTTTGCTGCAGGTAAAATATTTTGATACATTAAAGCTACTCCTCAAAGAGTAGTAGGTTAGGTCTAGCAACAATGAAAACCACTGAAAAGTTGGGACCAGCAAGGGCATAGTAGTTAAAGCACTGGACTCCCATATGGTTGATTGAAGTTTCATCCCTGGACCTGGCAGCTTCAAATCATCCCAGGTGCCTGTACATGCATGCCCAAAATCCCAGGAGGAGAATGGAAGGGAAGGGACTATGGTGTGGCCAACCCCTTGGGGAGTAATTTCTCACTTTCTCTCTCTCTCTGTTTCTAGAGAGTGCATGTGCTAAATCTACATCCAATGGGGTAAAAAACATGTATAATTGCATAGAGAATTACACATATTTAAAGTATACAACTTGTTAAATTTGAACATGTGTATATACCTGTGAACCCACCACAATCAAGAGAGTGAACATATCCATCACCCCCCACCCCCGATTTCCCTGTGCTCTATATACTCTTCAATATAATACCTTTCTGCAACCACCTGTAGTCATGCCCTCACACTGGGGAATAAAAGTACTGTGGCACTGGGAAAGAAGGGTCCAGCCTGGTAGAGATTTAGCTTTTTGTTTAATGGAGTTAAAAATGTTACATCTAGGATATACTTTAAAATTTTTTACTGACTCAAAGTGTTTTGAAGCCAAAATCTTGATCTTTTGAACTTCATCACTTTATGGAATGCTTGATCATTTAAAATGTTGCAAAAATTTGCTTCCTTCTCCCTTGCCTTTTTCCGATCCATTCTTCACTGAGAAATAATTTTTAAGATTAAATCTGCCCAGAGCTGGACTCGTTTATTTTTTAATGAAAATTAATAGCATTAATGAGATACCCATTTAGAACAGTTGTACATAAAAAAAAAAGAGGCAGATTGTCACCTAGGCCACTTTGAAGCATACATTTACAAGACCATAGAACATATTGTATGGTAATGGAACACAGCTTATCACTGCTAAAAATGAATTGGTTCTGTTTTGTTTGTTTGTTTGTTTTTAGAGTTCTTTTGCTATAGGGCATCTGTGCTTGCTAGAGAGACAGAGAGTGACAGGGAAATAGTGAGAAATCAACCTCCAGGCGAGATAGCCATGCCGTAATCTTTCTCCTCCATTCTCTTGGGACTTTGGACACACATGCACATGTGCCTGGTGTGACTTTTAAGCCACCAGGTCCAGGACTCAAACCCCAATCCATATTCTTTTCCCTATTGTGCAAAAATAGGTAAGAATAACTGATTTCAATTACTACTTGCAATTAAAAAAAGAAAAAGAGTTACCATACTTATCAAACAGCATTGGTTAGGCAACTACATGATACTACCATGACATACAAAACACTTAGAAACAAATTATATTAAGTTTCAGCGAAAATAGTGAATTTCTGTGTATAACTTTATGTGATGCTCACACTCTTTTTGAACAAGAAGGAAATTGAATATCAGAATGTATAATTTGGTCAATCTAGTGTTGAAAAGACTCAATCTCAAATTTCTTTCTCTTTTTTTTTTTATTTCAAATCCAGTTCCTTGGTTCATATATTGCTTGAAATATAAATACAGACATCATGCTGTAAGCATGACTCTTCCCAGCTCCCTTGTCCTACCAGTCATTCTCTACTTAAACCTTTTAAGGGCTTGCACTAGCAATGAGTTTAAAACCCAGCAGAGTTCTTGTCTTCCAAGATCCTGCAGTACCTTGCACCCTCACTGCCTCCAGTCTCAAGCTAAGCCCTCTTCTTGCACAAGTGTTCTCCAGACCCATGGACTCCACTCAGTTCCAACAACCAAACCCTTCCTACTGCAGATCATTTGCACAGCCTTTCCTTTGCCTTAAATAATTCCTCAGGGGCTTTCTCACATTATTGGCTCCTTTTCATCCTTGGGAAGGGTGTTCCCTGACCACATGCATTTCTAAAATCATCCTGTTACTATACCAAAATTCTTTTCATAACCTTTATAGCATGTTCCCCCTGAAAAATGTGATGGAATATTTGTTTATTGTGTCTTTCTCCCACAAGACTGCAGCTCCCTGAGGGCAGAGAGATACTGGTTCCCTCACCATGTCCACTTTGTCTGAATTCTGTGAATGCCCACTGACTGAATGACTCAAACAAGTGGAGGTAGGAAAAAAGGATGTAAACTTGGTCAGTGAAAGGGATGATGGCCTATAGGTGGCACGGTGGTTAAGAGCGCTGGACTCCCACATGGCTGACTAAGGTTTGAGTCCCGGACCTGGCAGTTTGTTTTATGCTTTCCCTGTCTTTCTCCCACTCTGTCCCTCTCTCTGGTCAAATTAAAATAAATAAAGTTAAAATAAAATAATTCTAAAAAAGAAAGAAAGAGATGAAAGCCTACCCTTGTCAGTTTAGGAAGGTCCTAATTAGTTTTCCAACTGTCCACGGAATAATAGCTCACATTTACCGAGACCTGACGCTGAGTACTTCACACACACATGTGGTAAAGAATTTCACTCTCAGAACTCTGCGGGGGTAGCCAATCCTTAGCTTCATTTTTCAGAGGCATCTGCCCACCAGCCATTAATGGTGGAACCATAGCCATGTTTAAGTAGGCCCTACCCAATTAATTTGACATAAACGACACTCCTTCAGTCAGCCATAGGTGTTTTATCAATGTACTTTTCAGAGAAACCCCCTGAATTCCCCGATTTACCGGACCTTCTATCTAGCTCAGGACGAAACCTACGCGGTGGCTGCTAACCCCTCAGGGGGTTTCCTGGGGAATGAGCGCCCTCGGCGGAAGAGCCGCTGTGGAGACACGTGTCGGGATCAGGCCAGGCGGTTTCAGGACTACCTCGGAGCCACGAAGAAACAGCTTCTCAGATTGCCAGCTGCACCCCTGCGGCTGGAGGTGCTGAAAAGAGAAGTGGTGGTAAGCCTCGCCCACGCCCGCCTGGGCTCGGGATCTCCCGACCTGAGGGGGAACCACAGCGCGTTTTCCCAACCACACCACACGTCACGACAAGGCCCCGCCCCTTTCCCGCCCCTGCTCGGCGGCGCTAGGACCCCAAGCGCCTCAAACAGGCCCTCTCCGCCCCTGGGGCCAAGCGCGGCTTGTGATTGGCGCTCGCAGGCGTTATGCCCGCCCCTTACGTCACTACCAAGATGGCGGCGGCCGCGGCGGCAGGAGCTAGAGAAGGAGGCGGAGGCAGCTGCGGCCGCGAGGGGAGGGGGAGTCCCGTCTGACTGAGACGGCAGGCCTGGGCGGGCGGGGGTGCCGCGCAGGGCGGAGCGCCGGGCTGGGGATGAGCTAAGCGGGCTGAGAGCGTCGCGGCATTCAGCCCCTCGTGTCCCGCCGCCGCGCGTGAGATCTGGCGCCGCTCTCCAAGCTCGACCCGCTGCTTGCGCCGGAGCCGCCCTGGAGGTGAGAGCGGGGGCGGAGACGCGGGCAGCAGGGGCATGTGGAGCTGTCACGGCCCGGAGAGGTGACAGCCTCCGCGGGCTCGGTCCAGCCCGGGATGGAGCGGCGGTGCCAAGAGTAGCACCCGCGCCTCGGTGTCGGACGCGTGGGGGGCTCCTGGGTTTTTCGTTCCAGGTTTTCTATTCCGAGCTGGCCTGGGGCTGTTGTTGTTTGGGGTGGGGGCGGGAAGGGGGCAGGTCCTGGAGCTGGGATTTTGACAAGCCCGTTACGTAAGTCGGAGGTGGCTTCCCGGAATCCCACCTGCTCGTTATTTTAAACAGGAGGGAAGGGGAGCCGGGGAGCCCCGGGGCCCGCTTTTCCACCTGGTGGTCTGCCCAGCCTTCCCTGGCCCACGGGCGCCGGTGCCGCGTGAGCCCGGCCAGCGTCCAACTTGGCCAGTTTTTTTCAGTCTATTTTTTTTTTTTCTGGAGGGAGGGGGCGGGATTCCTGGTTACCACGATTCCCTTTGAAGTTTATCGTTTTCTAGGGGAGGACAGAAAGAAAAACACACACACACACACACACAACTTGTGACCTAAAATTGGGTCGCAGCGACAGCTTTTCATTATCGTGCTTTTAAATGACAGATGTGCTGGAAGATTTTTGTTGTTCCAGTGTGCTTTTAATTCAAACGTATGGTTACGCCTGGAGCCTGAGAGAGACGTTTTTGTCTGACAGGACAGTTATTTCTTGTTTGTAGCAGCAGGACAGGCATCAGTCAACAGGCATGCATTTATCTGAGGAGAAGAACGCGTGTCAGCCTGCTATAAACCCGTGAGAGGCAGAAATTGTATCATTCCGTGAATATGGTATTCTTTAAAGCATTTTGTACATTAATGGAAAGAATAGCCCAAGTGTAAAAGCAGCAGTCTTACAAGATTACAAGCTCTCGTTTGGTGTATGTAGTCTCATTTCTGTTTTCTGCTTACTCTCTTCTCTCCTTGGGAGAAGGAGGTGGAGACACCTGTAAACAGTGTAGCCCAGGTTACACTAATCTATTATAGTACGTTTGAGATTATTGTAAAAAGTAGTCTCGGGGGACCTAAGATTGAGTAATAAGTAAGGACTCTTGGGCAAATTATTCAGTTTATGTTTATAGTAGTACTGGGATTCAGCTTCTGAAAACTTAAGTATACCACATTTCTGAGCTACTTGAACCCTACTTGAACTTACAATAAAAGATGGTATTTGGCTTCTTTTATGGGAACTTTGTTTTGTTTTAGGCAGAATTACACATTTACTTTGTTTTCACAATTTATCTTTGAGTTGTAGCTCACAGCAGGAGTCCAGAGTAGCATCATTATACATAATACAGGTTACATAATTTTCTTCTTCTGAATGACTAAACATAGACCTACTTCACTATGGAATTTTGTTAAGAATGGGCTTGTTAGGAAACTTAATTGATCTTGACATCAGTCCTGTATTGGGAGTAAGCAGTAAATTTTGGCCTCAGTTATAAACATATGTATACAAATTCACCCTGTTGAAAGCTGATGAAGCAACATGAATTTTCTGTTTGTGCAGGAGAGCCAGGAAGCTGATGCTGATTTGTTCTGAACTTTTCCACATGAATTACCACTGGTTTAAAGAGTTATTGATTCTTAAGTCCCTGGAACTGTTGTCCTATTTCTGACAACTTGAATATTATTTACTATAATGGGGAGGCTATAGGAAGGAAGGGGCAGATTATATGACATTCATTAATTCATTCAAAAAAATAATAGGAACTATGGCAGGGTTGTAGAAGAAAACCTACTTTGTTTCCCACTGCATAATATTAGTTACTCTAGCTTGCTTTTTGTGGATTTTTTCTAAGCATTTTGCTTACTGTACAAACCTAGTTTAAACACTGATATGGGTATAGTTGTTTGGTATACTATACATCTTGTGTTATTTAAGTTGATGGCTCATTATTCTGATGGGAAAACAGAAGTGGCTCTAAGCAGGAAAATAGATTTGCTATCCTTACCCTCTCATGTCACAGACTTATCTTTGTGGAACTTTTCTCAAAGTTCCAGAGGTAGAAGTGAGTGACTGAAGAAAAATTAATATTCCTTCCTCCTTACTAGTATTTTTTAAAGTCCCCTAAATTGATAATTGTTCAGTAGAATTGGTGGGAAAGTAGTGAGGGTGAGGGGAATCTAACCTTCCATACTTTATTACAGTGCTCTATTATCATACCATTATCATAGTTATCACTTTGAACTCTAAAAGAGCAGTGTATAATTTACATTTAGGAAGCGATTAATTTACATATAATGTAATAGCAAAAAATATGAACAGTCAAACTGTCCTATAATATGGGAATGGTGAATTAATGATCCAAATGGTGGACCGAATATCAAAAATCATATTTCAGAGACATTTACTAACATGAGTATAATATAATATTGAGAGGAAAATCAGAATATAAAGAAATATATACCGTTATATATAACATAATATATAACATATACAAATGGCAAAAAGATGGGCAAGTAATACTTAAAAATTAATAGGTATTATCTCTGGATGATAGGATTATGGATAAATTCTAGTTTATACTTTTCTCTGTTTTTATTTCCAAACTACTCTTATAATCACAATAATCACAAAAATGACATTAAAATATTTTCAAGAGTCATAGGAAAAAAAAACCTGAAGATCCCATATAACCATTGTTTTAACAGGGAAATTATAGTATGGTTAATTGTTAGCAAAACCAACCCAAATTATGGTGTATATTTGCAGTACAGAATAACGGAAACAGCTGTAATTTAGGCGAAGGCATCTTCTCAGTTACCAGCACCAACTTGGTACTAGTTTATATATGCGACATTTTGTGTCAATGTGCATTTCTTCTCTGTAGCCTCTCTCTTTCTATTTACTTCCTGTACCAAAACTGTTCTGTGCTGAAAGTGCCACCTATTGATGGGCCCCTCTGCCTGGTCTGCTTATCACTTCATCAGTCAATAAGCAATGGTCTTTGTTGATGACGCGTCAGGCACTTTTCTAGTTACTGAGGATATAAAAGTGAATGAAACACATTTCTGTCCTCAAACTCTGACAGAATGCATTTTTTCTGTTCATACCATCAGGGCATATCGTGTACTCTGTTTTTCCTGTTTTGTTGATAACAGCCTGGCACCACGGGCAGTATCTTTTTTCTGGTGCACATTTACTCTTGTAACTTTCATTTTTCTCTTTTTTTTTTTCTTTCTTTTTTGTTTGTTTTTGAGAGATATTTTTGTTATAGGGCATGTGTACCCACCAGAGAGACAGAAAGCAAGAAATCAACCCCCCGGGGCGGGGGTGGATGGCCACAGCACAATCCCTTCTCCATTCTCCTCTTGAGATTTTGGGCATGTGTGTACATGTGCCCAGTATGAGTTTTAAGCCACCAGGTCTAGGACATCAATCATGGTCAACTATGTGGGACTCCAGTGACATAACCATTATGCCATCTGCTGGTCCCTCTTTTTTTTTTTTTTATCAGAGAGTGTGTGTGCTCACCAGAAAGATAGGCAGGAGTAGGGAGGAGAGAAAGCACTTCCCCATGGGATGTGGTCACATTGTAGTCCCTTCTCCATTTCTGCATCCTCTTGGGATCTGGGCACTGCACATATACATGCCCAGCACACTTTTTTTTCCAAGTTGTGGAGGCCCGGATTCTAACTGCAGTTGGCCACATGGGGTCCTACTCTCTTAACCAGTTGCAGGACCAGTCCCTCTTGTAATTTTCTTAATGGGAAGCCACGTTCTCAGTTCAAGACAACTCATCTATTAACAAATTTTTGGAACGTTACTTGATTGTAGGTTGGGAGAACTTATATTTAGAAGGGCTGCATATATGTTCATTTATGACTGTTGCTGATACTTTTTAAATTTATTTCATGAAAGAGATTGAGGAAGACACAGTGAGATGGGGGACATGGACCCTCAACAGGGTGTTGCAGCACTGTGACGTTTCCCCAGTCCTCCAGCCAGCCAAGATTACGGCTGCACCCATGGGTGTAGCTGGCACTTTCAGGTTGACCTGGGATCTGAACCCACGACCTTCCCATGTGGTTCCAGTATTGCATAGTGGTGCCCTACCATTTATGCCATCCCAACTGGGCCTGCAATTGTTATTTTTAGAATGTATGACATTTTCTTGGTACTTATTTCCTTTTGTTTAAAAAAATCACGAGGGACCAGCTGGTGGCACAGCTATAAAACAGCATTGCACAAGGATGACTCACATGTTAAGGTTCCTTGCTCGCTTCCTGAGACCTCCCTGAGTACACCAAGCACACGTATGCCCATGATCTAGGCTGATCCAGAGCTCAATGGAGCTACAGGTAATAAGACCTTGTCAGGGGTCTTGTCTCTCTCTGTCTCAATCTCTTCCTCTCTCTGTCTCACTTATTGAAGGAATAAATAAACTTCAAAAATTATAAAGAATAGAAGGAAGAGGTAGATGAGCTATCTTTAAAAAGGAAGTAGAAAGATATCAAAGAAGTTTCCCTGCTTGTGCTATACTTTATTTTCACTGAAAATGATGAGTCATCAAAATGTCTAGTAAGCTGTACTGTTTTTGGTGTGCTGTGCTACAACCTATCTCTTGATCCATGTAAAAATGAATTTTCCATATATAAAAGTGCATATACATACAGGAAGACTTAGTTCATGGAAAAAATAGAATTAAAATACAAGTTTATTTTGGTACAAAAAGATGTGAAATCCAGGCATACTTTTTTTGTAATAGGCATTTTCCATAAACTTTTTGAAGACCCTTTATTCATAAACTCATGTAGTTTAGCCCTTTTTGCTTTCAAATAAGCACTGAAATATGAAGATGAGATATTTTAATTTTTTGTAGAATTTTATAAATATAACTATATGTCTCATAGATGAGATTTTTTATTTATTTAAATAATTATTTAATTTTATTATAATAATTATTTTTTAGTTTGCTATAGGGCTCATGTTCTCACCAGAGAGAAAGAGGGTAGTGAGAAAGTAAGCCATCAGGTCTAGGACTGGAATGGCAGTTGACCCTGTAGGAGTCCAGCACCCTTACCACATGCCACCTGCTGGCCCAGATATATATTATATTTTTATTTTTTGAGAGGTTTTTGCTAAAGGGTGCGTGCACTTGACAGAAAGACAGAGAGAGACAGAGAGACAGAAAGCAAGAAATCACCCCCCAGGGGAGAAGGCCATGATGCAATCCCTTCTCCTTCATTCTCCTTCCAGGATCTTGGGCACGCATGCACACATGCCTGGCATGAGTTTAAGCCACCGGGTCCGGACTCGAACTGCGGTTGAATACATGGGAGTCCAGCGACATAGCCATTATGCTAACTCTTGGTCCTGGATATTTTTATTAAAAAAAAAAAAAAAAAACTCCTTGTTTTTAGGGTGGTACATGGCTTGCTAGAGAGACAAAGAAATGGAGAGAAAGAGAAAGAAAGCATCCCTCAGTGGGTCATGGTTACACTGCAATACCTCTTTCATTTCTCCCACCTTTTGGGATTTGAGGCACACATGCATGTGCCTGCCCATGCCACCAGGGCCTGGGCTGGGATTTGAGCTATGGTCAGCCATGTGGGATCTGGCTCTCCTAACCGCCAGGTTATGGAATTGACCCTGAAAGTTTTGAGAACAGTTACCAAAAATATTGTATATACTCACTTATAAAACAAAATATTTAAAATATTTCTTTGTTGCCAGAGGGCATGTGTGATCACCAGAGAGAGGGTAAGAGAGAGGCAACTCTGAATGGGGCATAGTCATGCCATGGTCCATTCTCCTCTGTTTCTCCATCCCATCAGGATTTTAAGCATGTATGAACATGTGTCTGGTATTTTTTCAAACCACCAGAGCTGGGACTCATGTGGTTAGCCATGTGGGATCTAGCTCCCTTATCCACTGTGCTATGTGACTGGTCAGACATTTTTAGTTCTTGACCCAAGTATGTATTTAATATGAAAATCTGTATATGTCACAGTTAATACATTTGAGTTCTTTTTTTTTTTTTTGAGTTTTTTTTTTTTTTTTTTTTGAGGGTTTTTTTCTTTTTTGCTACAGGGCACATGCGCTCACCTGAGAAACAAACAGAAAGTGAAGAATCACTCCCTGCAGGGGTGGCCATGCCACAATCCCTTCTTCTGCATTCTCCTCTCGGGATTCTGGGCATGCATGCTCATGAGTCTGCTATGTGTCTTTAGTCACTTATCGGCTACAAGGGAGTCCAGCACAGTCTATGTGGAAGACTCTGAGGGAGTCCAGCAACATAACCATTACACTATCTGCTGGTCCCAAGTTCTTTTTATAATGATGTATGTGAGAGATAGGTATATGTGTGTGTGTTTTTATTTATCTTTTTCTTCCGTGAAACAGAGAGAGAGAGAGACAGGCATCCCTGAGTCCTGATGCCACAATCGTTCTCCAGTCTTAGCCAGTCCAGATCACGGGCACATGCATATTCCTGGCATGCTCAGATATGAACCCAGGACCTTTCTCATGTGGGTCCACTTGTGTTACCACTGAGCTGCCACTTGGCCCCCACACTGAATTCTAAAAGAGCAGTGTAGAATTTTATATTTTACTTGAACATTACTGGTCAAGTTAAAATCCCTTTTACTATTAGTATTACCATCACCCATGTATCTTTATCTTCCTTTCCAAGGGAATCACTCATGATTTCTCCCTCTCTTCTCTTTCATTCCTTACATCCATTCATTTACTGAATTCTGCTGGATTTATCCCCTGAGCAATAGATAAATTCATTCATTCATTCATTCTGTAAGTAAGAAAGTGCCACGCAGATGCAACACCTGCATTATGTTATCAGTGCTGCGGTCCACCCCAGGTTTGAGCCAGCCCAGATCACAGGCACATGCTCACCCAGTGTACCCAGGGAGGCTTCTCATCATGAACCAGCAACCTTTCCACTGAGTCTGCTTGGTAGAGCATTGGGTTTTACCACTGCACCATTGTCCAGCCCCCCAAATATCAGTCACTCCCTAGCATCCTTGTTCAAACTACTGCCAGAGGCAATTATTGTAATAACTTTGATCTTAATTCTTTAAGTTTACCGAATCTTATCTGCTACTGAATAGTTTTTGTGACCTTAGATAAATTATTTAATCTTTACATGCCTCAGGGTCTTCATCTATCAAATAGGGAAAATATGGGGCCGGCAGGTGGCATGGTGGTTATAGATCTGGACTCTCACATGATTGACTGAGGTTCAAGTACCAGATCTGGCTCTCTCATTCTCCCTTTCTCTCTCTGGTCAAATTAAAATAATAAGAATAACAAATAAAATTAAATAGAAATAATTCTTTAAAAAAACAAATGGGGAAAATAGAAGTATCTGTCTCATAAGGTTGTTGTAAACAATAAGATGCTTAAAACTGTTTGACACTTCTTTATGTGTTAGTAAATTTAAGCTGCTAGTAATCTGATTGTGTTATGGTATACCTAGTTTGGAACTTTTTTTTTTTTTTTTTCATTTTACTCCCCCCAACCCCGCCCCTATTCTTGTTGATACTACAGGACTAGGTCATTACTTTTTACAGCTGTTTAGTGTTTCATTGAATGAATAGACTACAGTTCATCATCATCTGTTGGTGAACATTTAGCTTTTACTATTTTATCAAAAATATTGCTTCAGGGGCCAGACAGTGGCACAGTGGTAAATTGCTCTGTGAGGTAATTGCATGTGGGAGGAGACCATGTTCAAGTCTGGAGACCACTCTGATTTTGCTGGGCACACGTGTCCATAATCTGGGGCCGACTGAAAGCTGGAAGTGGGTTGCAGCATGAAGATCCTGTTGTGAGTGCTGTCTCTGTTTTTCTGTCTGTCTCAATAGCTCATGGAAGAAATAAATAAACTTAAAACAAAACCTAACACAGTCTCATGTACATCCCTGTGTCTCCTAAAACTGCATGCTAGAGTTTCTTTAGGTTTTATACACAGTTGTGAAGTTGCTACATCCTAGAATATAATTATTTCTCATTTTACCAGGTATATACAGGGGCTTGCCTCTTACCCTAGTGATGGAAGGAGCAAAATGCCCAGGTGGTTGACCACAATTCATTCTTGGCCCTGATGGCTTGAAAAATACAATAGGTGCGTGTGCATGTATGCCCAGAAATCCTGACAGGAAGGAGGAATGGAAGACAAATGATTGCAGTGTGACAAGATACTTATTGACAAACAGTTCCCTGTTTTCAAACATTTTGATTTTTGCTAATCTGATAGTGTGAAATAATGTTTTTTCTCTGTTTTTATTTCTCTTTATGTTTAAAAAGAATTATTTAATCTTATTTATCATCATTATTATTATTATTTTAATTTTCTACAGGACACATATGCTCTCCAGAGAGAGAGAAAGCAAGCCAGCAGGTCTGGGACTCCGACTGCAGTCAACCATGTGGGAGTCTAGCTCCGTAACCACCATGTTACCTGCTGGCCCTGTCTCTTTATTTTTTTTTTAACATAGCATTTTTAGTTCTTCAGTGATTTGCTTGTCCCTAACTTTTCTGTTGGGCTATCTTTTTTTATTGGCTTATGAATGATGTTTTTTTTTTTTTTTAAGTATTTTCAGAGAAGTTTATTTTTATTTTGTTTTTGAAGATTTCAGATCTTTTGAACAATGATCATTATGGACCCAGTTTTTTGTAGTTTTTGCACTGTAGTATATTGTTGAAAGTGAACTTTCTAGTGTACTTTGTTGAAATATGTGTAGTTACATTATTCTTCTAAGACTAGAGGAAATGTTCCAATAATGTACTGAAAATACTTTTTGTCGACTGGAAAAGCTAAGTAGGGGACCAGCAGTTGGCATAATGGTTACCTCGCCCAAATGGCTGACTGGAGTTCGAGTCCCTGACCTAGCAGTTTTAAACTCATGTTGGGCACGTGTGTGGTAATGCCCAAAATCCCAAGAGGAGAATGGAAGAGAAAAGATTGTGGCATGCCCATCCCTGTTGGGGCATGATTTCTTGCTTTCTGTCTCTCTGTCTGCCTCTGTCAAGTTCATGTGCCCTATAGCAAACACCTCTCTTTAAAGAGCTAAGTAAGGGGACCATCCCTTGGCATAATGGCTATGTTGCTGGACTCCCATGTAGTTGACCGCTGTTTGAGTCTTGGACCCTGTGGCTTAAACTCATACCGGGCATGTATGCATGCATACCCAAGATCCCAAGAGGAGAATGAAGGAGAAGGGATTGTGATGTGGTCACTGTTCCACCCCACCCTGTGGTGGAGGGTGGGGGGTGATTTCTCACTTTCTGTCTCTTTCTTGTCTTTCTGGTGAGTGCATGTGCTCTATAGCAGAAACCTCTCAAAAAAAAAAAAAAAAAAAAAACCTAAGTAAAATTTTTATTAATATAGTTAGTACCACAATTTTGCTTTAGTCCAAAATTTAAGTGGCCATCTGCCTAGAGTTTTTTTGTTCCTAAAGTGCTTACCAACTGAGGAATCAAAATGTGCATATGTGAAATGGCTTTCATAGACACTTACACATACAGCAGTATAAACCATTCATCAATATTGAGATTCACTTGCACAGTGCTAACTGTATTTCTATTTTTGCCCAAACCACTATATATGGCTTAAAAGATTAAATCAGTCTGGCAAAGGCAGTAATTTCCCCCATTTTTATTATTATTTAATTTAAATGTACATTTTCCTGTAAAATATTGAGTTCTTGGAAAAGTCATGAGGTGCTTTTCTATGCAAAAATGTGTCATGGCTTTTCCAGCGACCCAAAAGAACAGTTACAGAAAACCTACAGAGAATTACTGTATATCCAGGACCCAGTTCCTCTTACTGTTAATATCTAACTTTTCTATGTTACATTTGTCACAAATAAGGAACCAACACTGGTACAGTATTATTAACTGAAGTCCACGCTTTATTTGGATTTTGTCAGTTTCTACCTAATGTTTTTCTTTAGTTCCAGGATCCCATCCAGAATACACAGCATATTTAGTCATCACGTTTCCTTAAGGTTCTCTGGACTATGAGAATGACTCAGATTTTCCTTGTTTTTATTTTATTTTATTTTTTTTTGATGATTTTTGACAGCTTTGAGGAATATTTGGTCAGGTATTGTAGAATGTCCCTCAACTTGGGTTCATCTAATGTTTTTCTCATGGGTTTATGGGTTTGGCAGAGGACAACCACAGAAGTGGTCGTTGCATCATGTCAAGGGTAAATACTATCACTGTGACTTATCACTAATAGCATTAACTTCAGTCACCTGGCTGAGGTGGTGTTTGCCAGGTCTCTCTACTGTAAAGTTTTCCCGTATGTTGCTCTTTGGAAACACGTCACCAAGTACAGATCATGCTTACACTCTTCTTTGGGGAAAAGGTATCTGTAAAATTTTTTTTTTTTTTTGAGAGGTTTTTGCTATAGGGCACCTGTGCTCACCAGAAAGACAGAGAGAGACAGAGAGACAGAAAGTGAGAAATCAACCCCTGGCGGGGGGGATGGCCATGCCACAATCCCTTCTCCTCCTTTCTTCCCTTGGGATCTTGGGCATGAACACCATGCACCTGGCATTAGTTTAAGTCACAGGTCCAGGCCTCGAACTGTAGTCGACTACATGGGAGTTCAGTGACATAGCCATTACACTCTCTGCTGGTCCCAATGAGAACACAAGCCACCAGGTCCAGGACTCAAACTGCTGTCAGCCATGTGGGAGTCCAGTGCTCTTAACCACCACACCATCTGCCAGCACCATAAAATTATTTAGAATTTTTCTGTAAGTGAGATTTTCCTCTTCTCTCCCATTTATTTATTCAATCATTTATTTATATCGGTATAGGCTCGCAGGCATATATATATATATATATATATATATAGAGAGAGAGAGAGGGGGGTGTTTTTTTTATAGGAGAGAGAGAGAGAGGTTTTTGCTATAGAGCACATGCGCTCGCCAGAGAGACAGAGACAGAAAGTGAGAAATTACCCCCTGGGGGGGATGGCCACACCACAATCCCTTCTCCTCCATTCTCCTCTCAGGATCTTGGGCACACATGCACACATGCCTGGCGTACGTTTAAGCCACCAGGTCTGGGACTTGAACCGTAGTCGACTACATGGGGGTCCAGTGACATAGCCATTCCGCCATCTGCTGGTCCCCACAGGTATATATTATATTCTTTGTGTTATAATCCAATGCTGCCTTCTTAATTGTTTTGCTCAAAATGTTCCATTCTTTCATGTTGGCTCCTATGACCATCAGCACATACCCTGTTATTTTGTTTGTTGAATATTTGTTCACTTTCTGGCCCTACAAGATGCTGTGGGCTCATCTTGTTTGTGTCCCACACCATCTCTAGAATCATCATTTCTCCAAGGATCCCTGCTTCCTTCTATTGGGGAATGATAGTAGACATAAAGATCTGGGCACTAGTTATGTTCATTACCACTGGGATATCATTGCTTAGGCCTCTGAAGTCTGTAGACCTAGAAAATATATATATGTGTGTGTGTGTGTATAATATTATTCACATACGTACCTGTTTTTTGTATCTGTCCACCTTTGTATATTAAGCTAAACATGAGTTCACACTGATGTTTTCTACACTAATTCAGTACCACATGGTTCATTCTAGCTTTTACCAGACCCTTGTTGATCTGTAACCTCCACCTCTAAAAGTGAGGAACCTGGTTTTCACCATCTGACATCCGTTTACTTATTTGTTCATTGCATTATACATGTAAGCAATTTCAGGATCATTAACTTGTATCTCCATGGGGAAAGACTTTACCAACTAGAGCAGTATATCTGTACAGTTCTTTTTATCTTTACAGTTTCCAGTCAAAGCACAGTTTTGCTAGGCCCAGCCATGGTGGTGCAAGCAGGAGAGCACTGCTGTGTGAGAATGGGCCACATGAGAAGATGGGTGGGGGTGGTGGTGTGTGCCTGTAATTGTGGCTAACTAGGAGGCTAGGGCAGAGGCTTGCAGGGGCGAGGTCCTGTCAAGAGTGCCTGCCTCTCTCTTTCTTCCCCTCTATCCCTACCTTCTATACTTGTGTGGTAGCATATGCTCTCTCTCAGAAAAAAATGAAAAATACCCCAAATTACCTAGATCAGAACCCCCCCCCCCATTCTCCATATTTTAATTTACTTTTTACTAATTGTTTCTTAAGTATTGGGATTAGCAGATGGTAAAATGGTTAACTTACATCACTGGACTCCCACATGGCCTACCATGGTTTAAGTCCTGGAACTGAAGGCTTGAAGCTCACACCAGGCATGTGTGTGTATGTGTCCAAAATCCTGAGAGGACAGTGGAGGAGAAGGGATTGTGGTGTGGCCATCTCCACTGGGGGGTGATTTCTCACTTTCTGTCTCCCTGTTTCTTTCTGTCTCTGGCGAGCGCATGCACCCTATAGCAAAAATCTCTCTTAAAAAAATTGTTTTCAATTATCATTTCTTTTTCTTTTTTTTTTAAGAATTATTTATTTATTATTTTTGTTTATGAGTTTTGCCAGGGAGAGAGAGAGAGAGAAAGTCTCCAGGTCAGCACTGTGGGAATTCCAGTGCCTTAACCACCACATCACCCATTGGCCCTCAAGTATCAATTCTTTTTTTTTTTTCGCTGTAGGACGCATGCGCTCGCCAGCCAGACAGAGAGAAACATAGAGACAGAAAGTGAGAAATCACCCCCCGGGAGGGTGGTCACGCCGCAATCCCTTCTCCTCCATTCTCCTCTCGGGATCTTGGGCACGCACGCACACACGCCCAGCGTGAGTTTTAAGCCACCGGGTCCGGGACGTGAACTGCGGTCGACTACGTGGGAGTCCAGCGACATAGCCATTACGCTAACTGCTGGTTCCCCCAAGTATCAATTCTTAAGAGAAGGTTTCTCTGTGAAGTACTCTGAGGAGACTCAGGTATTTTCTTGGATTATTCTGTTTTACTTCCTTTATAACTCTTCGATACTTGAGCTTTTCTTGTTACCTAATGCCTTTACATCTACATCAAAATTACATAGTATATTACTTATAAAACTTGTAAAAGATTTTCTTTGCTCAGCTCCTTTCTCCCTAATTCTTGTGGCAAAAAAAGAATGGAAAATCTTTCTATGAAAGTAGAATTTTCAGAGGTTTAGTCAGAATAATATTCCTTCATTTAGTCATTAGTTGATATGTTTAGATTTTGACTAAGACTTATTACTACTTCAGATATTTTTAGTAGCACATGTTGAGCTATGCCATTTACTGGAGCAGTAAGATCATTGAAGTAAACAAATATGTTATAACATTTGAGAGCTTAGAATGTACCTGTATTCTTGTAATAACCTCATATGAATTAGCTGTGAGGTATTGTTCATTCAAAAGAAAAATGCTTTTTATAAAAACTAACTAACTTCCTTCCATGAGAGAGAAACAGAGAGAAAGAAAGACAAGCACCTTCACCAAGGCCTCAAGCCCTGACCCATTCCCCAACCTTCCAACCAGCCAGGATCTCAGGCATGCATGTGTGTATGATGTGTACAGGTTGACCTGGGAACTGAACTCTGAACTTTCATATGGCTTCCAACATTAAAGAATATTGTGCCACCATTGCATCACCATGACTGGGCCTGTTTTGCCTATTAAAAAGATTTTTTTTTTATTGCCGGAGGGCATCTGCTCATTGGAAATAGACAAAGAAAAAGCACCTTTCAATGAGGTATAATTACCTGGCAATCCTTTTTCCTCCATTTCTCCATCCTATCAGGATTTGGGACACACACACATACATCTGACGTGTTTTTCATGCCACTGGGGCTGGAATTTGAACTGTGGTCAGCTATATGGGATCTGGCTTCCTATGCACTGTGGTTGACTGCTGTGGGGCAGGCCCTTTGCCCATTTTAAAGATGAGCAAATTAAGACACTGAGATGTTAATCAATTTGTCCAAGGTCATATGGCTAGTAAATGACAGAGCTGCAATTTGAATGGAGCCAGTCAGATGTGGAGCCCACACTCTTAATCACTTTGGTATATTACCCCTGAATAAATGAGAAAGCTCGAAGATTGGTAAGAGTCTTATGAAGGAAGTAAAACAGAGTGATCCGAGAGAATGACTGAAAGAGAGTCCTCAGAGCACTTCATAGGGAGACTCTCTTGTAAGAGATGATGCTTGACGAACAAGGAAGAGCCACATGTGAAGAACTGAGGAAAGTGGAGTCCTGGGAGAATATGAAGTGCAGTGTCACAGTTCAGCCGACCTTGGGTATTTGAGAATAGAAAGGTACCCAGAATGGCCAGGTGGTGTAAGCAAGGGGGATAATAGTCTATAAGGGCTTGTAGCTCTTTCTTACTGTGTGTGAGGCTCCATGCAATATGTCGTTTAGTATTCATAGTCACTCATTACCTTGATGTTACTGATGAGAAAATTGGCAGAATTGTTCATATTGGCAAAAATTACCTCTTTTTTTTTCTCCTACTGACTTGATCCCATGACAGTCTAATTTCTCCTTCTTCATATCACTAAACTTGGCTCTTGCTAAAGGAACCAGTCACAATAATACTGTTGATCGTTTTCTCAAGACATTCTGCCCCATTCACTTCCACCATGCTACCCCTTCTGTAGCTTCTCAGTGCATGGATCATTTCCTTTAAGGGTTTGCCTTCCTCTGCCTGTTCTATAAGAGGTGATTTTTCTCAGATGCCCAGCCCTGGAGGTGCAGGCAGTAGAGCGCCCGTGTGCCACACTGGAGCCAGGTGGAGGCCTGTTTCACATTCTGCTTGACCTAACACGCTGGCTCACACTCACGTGCCTGTGATCTACAAGGCTGAGAGGACTGCAGCAACACAAGACTGTCAAGGGCACCTGCCCCACTCTTCTCTCTTAAGAAAGAAGGAAGGAAAGAAAGAAGGGAAAAAAAGGTGGTGTTTCCAGGGTCAGCCAGTTGCTCTCCTCAGCCTTCATATTTTACTAAGTTACAGTCATCCCTGTAGTTTCTGTTGCTGTGTATCTGTTAATAACTCCCCAGGCTGTTTTCCCAGCATAATTATCTTTCCAAAGCAACAGATCGTTTTATTTAACTGCTGCTTACTTTTCACCTTCACCTCAAACTCTTCATGTGTGTATGTGTGTGTGTGTGTGTGTGTGTGTGTGTGTGTGTGTGTGTGTAGGTGTGTTTATTTCTTTCATGAGGGAAGTGAGACACACAGCACCCACAGTTGGGTTCCAGTGCTATGACCTACCCTCACCCTTCAGCCATCCCCAGACCAAGAGCATATGTATGCCTGGCATACTCTGAGAGTATCTGGACTTGAATCAGAACCTTCCTATGTGGGACTGCCTGGCAAAGTGTCATGTTTTACTGCTGAGCCACTGTCTGCCCCCAGAATATTTTTTGAATTAGTTACTTCTGGTACTCTTGTTCCAGCCACTGCCTTTCTAGGAACTGTGTCCTTACCTTCTCACTGGTTTTTGCGTCTTCAGTTTTATTTCCCTGAGATTCACTCTATTGGAATTGCTAGAATAGTATATTTAAGACAGAAATCTGAAAAGTCTGTACTGGATAAAGTCTGAACTCCTTTCCATGTCTTTAAAACTTTCTGTGGGCCCACCGCATTGGTGCATAGGTCGTTCCACCACTTAGGAGACTGGAAGCCATGTGGGAGCCTCAGGTTGGGCTCCTGGGCCAACCTGAGTATGCTAGTTGTGGTTGCACATGCCTGTAATCCTAGCTAATTGGGAAGCGGGGCAGGAGATTATGATACAGTAAGATCCTATCAAAAATACCAATCTCTGGGGATTAGCAGATGGTGTGGCAGTTTTGTTGCTGGACTCCCACATGGCTGACCACAGTTTGAGTCCTAGACCAGGTGGCTTCAAAATCACACCAGGTGTATGTTGTGCATGCCCAAGATCTTGGAAGGAAAATGGAGTAGGGATTACAGTGTGACTATCCCCACTCCCACCCCCTGGGGATGATTTCTCACTTTCCCTCTTGCTGTCTCTGCCTCTGTCTCCACCAAGTGCACATGTCCTGAAGCAAAAACCACTCAAAAAAACCCCAAAAAAACAAAAAACATAGCAAGGGACCAGCAGTTGATGTAATGGCTATGTCGCTGGACTCCCATGTAGCCGACCACAGTTCAAGTCTCGGACCCGGTGGCTTAAACTCATGCTGCGTGAATGTGCGTGCATGACCAACATCCTGAGAGGAGAAGGGAGAATGGCCAACCCCCTGGGGGGTGATTTCTCGCTTTCTGTCTCTCTGTCTTTCTGGCGAGTGCATGTTCCCTATAGCAAAAACCTCTCCAAAAAAAAAGGGGGGGGGTGCTAAACAAAACCTATCTCCATCTCTCCCTCTTGTTCCTTTTTACTTTTTCTCTTATAAAGGAAAAGCAAAACAAAATTGTCCTTGGTTTGGCCTCTGATCTTAACTCTAGCCATACAGAACCACTTTTCTAAGATTGTAAATGCTGTTTCTGGTTCGTTGACCCTCGCTTCTGCCTGGAATGCTTTTGTTCCCTCCTCCTCATTTTGTTTTGCATACCTAATGCCTTTATATCTTTTAAAACTTAGCCTAGACATTACTTTATCCAGAAGGCCTTTTCGGATCCACACACTGGTGTGGATCATCAGGTCCCTCCTGGAATGATCTGTTCCAGGATAGGAACTGTGTTATGTTTCAGGTACCTAGACAGTGCCTGGCGCAGGGAAGGCACTCCATAAGAATTTGCTGATGGGGCTGTCAGATAGAATGGCAAGTGGGGCACTGGACTCCCGTGGCTGAGCATAGTTCGGGTCTCCGATCTGACAACTTGCTTTCTCACTTTCCCTGTCACTCTCTGTATCTCTCTGGTCAAATTAAATAATAATAATGATTATGATGGTGATGATAAATAGGGTTGGATAAATAATTCTTAAAAAAAAAAAGAATTTGTTGAATAAACTATTACAGTATTGGAGAGGCTGTACAAAGTAGTTGGCTGTGAACCCAGACTGCCTGTGACTGAAATGCACCTTTGCTGTTTGACTGCCTGTGTTGTCTGTGTTCCTCAGTTTTGTCTCCTATAAAATGGGGATAATAATACATTTGCCATGAAGCTTGAATTTAAAAAATAAAATTATTTATTTGTTTGTTGTAATTTTCAAGGCTCTGGGTCCAGTACTCAAACTGCGGTCAGCCATGTGGGAATCTAGGACCTTAATGACTACTCTATCTGTGCTGGCCCTGAAGCTTAAATTTGTTAATGCATTGTAAAGTACTTAGAACAATGCCAAGCTCTTAGTAAATGATCAGCAAATAGGCTGTTATAGCTGTTGTTGCCCTTACAGTATTTTCATTTCTGTGTCTATATCCCTCACTAGCTATGAATTAGTGAATACATGAACAAACCGACTAATCCTGGGTTTAACGTTTCTGACTTTTAAGAATGTCATGACAAGTTGACCAGTTGACTCTCTGTGTAGTAACTCCAATATTTGGTGTCCTGTTACAAATTTGAAATTGGCATTGATGGTGATTAAGAGTTTAATTGTATTGCTTAACTAGTTTGTTACTTAAAATTCAGCATTTCAGAAATAAATAGCACTGTTAAACTCTAAGAATATCCTCTGGTTAACCTTCCCTTAGTCTATATTTTAGCATTTAACCAGCCTTTCCTGTTACAGATTAAGGTGTAAGGGTGGTAGCTATGCTACATCGTCCTCTTTATTTAGGAGATATACTGGAGCATTTTGTAAAGAAAGGTTGAACAAGCGGTAGATAGGGGAAATGAGAAAGTCCCAAGGACTTCTGAGCCAAACCTGCAGTATATTCCTTCTTTATTTGGTTTAAAATAAATCCTCAGAATATTGAACACTCATAAGCAAGTGTAATTTCAGTATCACTTTCTAAAATCAATATAAGTCATCAAAAATGATGATCAGTGTGTACTGGCACCATAGCTAAGTGGGTAAGTGCTGTATATTAGGGGATGGACCCTACATAGCCAACCACAGTTCAAATCCTGGCTCTGGCTGCCTAGAAAACACACCAGGCATGTGTGTGTACACATGTGTGTCCCGAATTCCAACAGGATGGAGAAATGGAAGAAAAGGGACTATGGTGTGATCATACCCCATTGGGGAGTCATTTCTCTCCCACTTTCTCTCTCTCTGAGTGCATGTACTCTGTAGCAATGAAAATTATTAGTGCTTCTTCCTTCTTCCATTATTGTAAATAACTGAGATTTGTTTCCTTAGAATATTTTTATGGCACAGCCAGCCCCATAGTGCAGTAGTTAAGGGAGCTGGATCTGACATGGCTGACTCGTTCTGATCCCACCCTAGTGGCTAAAAAAACACATTGGGCATGTTTATGTGCATTCTCAAAATCCCACCTGGAAGTAGGAATAAAAGAAAAAGATTAAGGCATGACCACACCCCTTTGGGAATGT
>NW_006159876.1:3612632-3621425 GCF_000334495.1 Tupaia belangeri chinensis
TCTTTCCCTCCCTCCCTCTCTGGGGAGCACACGCACCATCTAGCAATAAGAAAAAAAAAATTATGGCAATTACTATCCAATTTTTCTAAACCTTCCCTTTTACTCTAAATTACATCTCATTTTTTTTTTTCTTTCTAAATACCGGAACTATCTATTGGGTCATTGGAAAAGTCATGACATATTTTTCTGTGTTTTTCTATACAAAAATGCGTCTTGACTTTTAGGACAACAATATATAATCTTGGCAAATTTTATAAAAGTACTGTTTATTTTGTTTTTATCTTTAGACTTGCTGTTACATTTGTAGATTTTCCCAGTCTTGGTAAACTTTGATTATGTGGGATCTACTTAGTTTCACATGTAAGTTTGTCTTGTTAGCACACAGGGACAGTACACATTACAGGTATTCGTACTTTATATTCTTTTGAAAACTGTCACTCAGGAAACTAGATTCGTTTTTTTTTTTTTTTTTTAATTTGCCAAAGGAAACTTCTCCTTACTAACAAAAAATGGAAACTAACTAAAAATTCCTCTTCTCTTTTTCTTTCTTTGTGTTTTTCTTTTTTTTTTTTTTTTTTTTTTTTTTAAGATTTTTGCTGTAGGGTGCATGAGCTTGCCTGAGAGACAGAGACAGAAAATGAAAAGTCACTCCCGGGAGAGGATGGCCACAGTGCAATCCCTTCTCCATTCTGTCAGGATTTGGACCAGCCATGCACATGTGCCTGGCGTGAGTTTTAAGCCGCCAGGTCTGGAACTCCAACCTTGATTAACTACATGGGAGTTCAGCAACTTAACCATTATGCCATCTTCTGATCTCCTTCTTTCTTTCTTTCTCTTTCTTTCTTTCTCTTTCTTTCTTTCTCTTTCTTTCTTTCTCTTTCTTTCTTTCTCTTTCTTTCTTTCTCTTTCTTTCTTTCTCTTTCTTTCTTTCTCTTTCTTTCTTTCTTTTTTTTTTTTTTTTTTTTTTAAGATCTCTATCTTTTAGCACTATTGTACTCGGGCACTCTGAAGTGTCATGCTTTTAAGAGAAATGGGCATAGATAGGTGGAAAAAGCAATGTAATATTTTGGCTTATTAGAAAAGATCTGTCTCGGGACCAACAGATAGTGTAATGGCTACATCGCTGGAGTCCCATGTAGTTGACTGCGGTTCAAGTCCCAGACCCAGTGGCTTAAACTCATGCTAGGCACGTGTGCATGCGTGCCCAAGATCCCGAGAGGAGAATGGAAGAGAGGGGACTGTGGTGTGACCATCCCCCCTGGGGGGTGATTTCTGTCTCTCTCTCTCTCTCCTCCTGGCAAGCGCACGTGCCCTATCGCAAAACCTCTCCAAAAATAAATAGAAAGAAAGGATCTGTCTCACCTCCTTCTTGTCAGAATTGTGGTAACTTTGTTTTTTAATTAAAATTTGTTCCGAGAAGGTCTAAAATATCCCCTATCCCTTGATGTCTCATTTTTTCTGAGCACCAGAACTTTGTAATAGAATTTTATTCATATTGACTCACAACTATACTGAAGCTGGATTTAGTGAGTGTTGTTTGAGCCTGTTATGATTGGTGAATAGTTTTCATTTTTTTAATGTGGAGGAATGCCTGAAGATACTATTTTAACAGCCATTGTATAAAGCAAGCAAGCAAACAAACAAAAAAAACAAAGCTTTTTCCCTTATGTGATTAAATGACTTTTTTTTTTTTTTTGAAATAGTAGAATCCAAATTTGAGCTAACTTACTTAAAAAGGGACTTAAGGGGAACCAGCAGTTAGCGTAGTGGCTGTGTCGCTGGACTCCCCCCTAGTCGCACGCGGGTCGGTTCCTGGACCCGGTGGCTTAAAACTCACGCCGGGCACGTGCGCGTGCGTGTCCAAGATCCCGAGAGAAGAATGGAGGAGAAGGGATTGTGGCGTGACCATCCCCTCTGGGGGGTGATTTCTCGCTTTCTGTCTCTATGTCTCTCTCTGTCTGGCGAGTGCACGCGCTCTATAGCGAAAATCTCTCAAAATCCCTCCAAAAAAAAAAAAAAAAAAAAGGGACTTAACCACAAGGATACTGGTGATTTCAAAGTACCTGATGAGGGACCAGCAGATGGCATAATGGCTATGTTGCTGGACTCCCATGTAGTCAGCCATGCTTTGAGTCCCGGTTCTATATCTGACCCAATCAGCTGTGACTTATGAAGACAGGGTTTCATAGAACATGTCTTTTGGCACTAGCAGTTGGCATAATTGTTATGTCACTATACTCCCATGTAGTTGACCACGATTTGAGTCTTGGATTCAGTGGCTTAAAACTCATGCCAGGTATATGTGTGTGCACATGCCCAAAATCCCTAGAGGAGAATGGAGGAGAAGGGATTGTGGTGTGGCCATCCCCCCAGAGGATGATTTCTCACTTTCTGTCTCTCTGTGCCTCAGGCAAGCGCACACACCCTATAGCAAAAAATCTCTCTCTCTCTCTCTCTCTGGAAAAAAAAAAAGTCTTTCACCCCAATTTTTTTTTTTTGGAGAGTTGTTTTTTTTTTGTTTGTTTGTTTGTTTGTTTGCTACAGGGCGCGTGCACTCGCCAGACAGAGAGAGACCAGAGAGACAGAAAGTGAGAAATCACCCCCCAGGGGGATGGCCACGCCACAATCCCTTCTTCTCCATTCTCTTCTCCAGATTTTGGGCACACGTGAGTTTTAAGCCACCGGGTCCAGGACACAAACCGTGGTCAACTACATGGGAGTCCAGCGACATAGCCATTACACTAACTGCTGGTCCCTCAAACCCAATTTTTATGTGAGAATAGTGGATCCAGGGCATACAGCTCTCAGAGGACAGGAATATGGACCAACTGCAATAGATACAGTATTCTGAAGGTGGCTATTACAAAGGAATACTCAATTATAAGAAATAAAAATAAAGGGACCATGGGCTGGCCCTGTGGTCCAGTGGTTGAGGGAGCTGCATCCCACATGACCAACCATGGTTTGAGTCCTGCCAGGCAGCTTGAAGGGCAGTCTAGGTGCATGTGTATGCTTGCCCCAAAACTTGACAAGATAGAGGGATGGGAAGAAGGAATTTCAGTGTAACCATGCTCCTTTAGTGGGAGTGCTTTTTCCCTTTCCCTCTCTCTGTCTCTCTCTCTCTAATGAGTGCATGTACCTTCTGGCAAAAGAAAAACAGAGTTAAAAAGAACAGCCTGTTGGGGCCAGCAGGTGGCATGGCAGTTAAGGTGCTGGACTTCCACATGGCTGACTACAGACTGAGTTCCAGACTTGGCAGCTTGCTTTCTCATGTTATTTCTTTCGTAGTCATTGGTTGGATAGTTTATTAGTTTACTTTTATGGTGACTTTTCCTGTTTAAGCATAGACTTTCATATAGTAGATGTCTGAAAATGGTAGAGCTTATAAAGCTTAGGAAGAGAATAGTTTTTAATCAAAGTAAACAGGGGAAAATGTTACATAGTATAAGCCTAATGTAATTTTAGAAGATTATCCTCAACCCAGCAGATGGTGTGGAGTTTTAGGCGCTAGATACCACATGGACAATTCTGTGGTTCAAGTCCCAGCCCTAGGAACTTGAAAAATACATTGTGTGTGTGTGTGCACGTGTGCCCAAAATTCTGAAAGGAGAATGGAGAGAAGGGATTGCAACGTGGCCATCCTTCCTGGGGAGTCTCGCTTTCCCTCTTTCTCTGCCAAGTGTACTCACCCTATGGCAAAAAAACAAAACAAAACAAAATAAAAAACCCTCTAAAAATAAAGGATCAATCTCTAAAATGACTGATGTTAATACTGATATTTTATAATTTAAGATAAAAGAGCATATACATGTTCTTTTTAAAAATATGATTTTACATTCTTTTTCCCTAGTGAATAATGTCCCTAGTATTAAATAAGCCCCACACAGGCAGTTGGCAGGATGCTTTGGGTGTCACTTCTCTCATCAGTTAATTAAACCTTTACTTCTCTTTTCAATTCCTTTACTCACTCATTCATGATTCCTACTCCACCCCATCACAGTTAACCAAACAAATAAACAAAACCCCCCAAAAGCCCAAGTCGATCATTCAGAGAAGGTGAAAAGGATAGAATGGAAACGGTTGTGGTGAGCTTGGTGCTGGAGGAAGGGGGAGGAGATGGCAGCAGCGGTATTGTGTCTGTGTGTGTGTGTGAGAGTGTGTGTATGCTCCGAGCATGAGGTTCATTTTCATATAGCAAGCTCAAAAATACCACCGTTATCACCACAGCCACACTTTATAGCCATTTTTGTCCTTCCACAGACCATAGTCTGCCTTTTGTCACTTTTCCCCTTCAAACGTGCTTCCTGCACCTAAGCTTTATTGAGGTATATTTAAATATGCCTTGACTAGGGCCAGAAGATGGCATAGTGGCTACGTCATTGAACTCCCACATGGCCAACCGTGGTTCAAGTCCCAGACCCAGTGGCTCTAAAATCATTCCAGGTATGTGTGCATGTATGCCCAAGGTCCCTGGAGGAGAAGAGGGCCAGGGATTGTGACACTGCCATCCTCTCTGTTTTGTTTTGTTTTGTTTTGTTTTGTTTTTCTGTTTCACTGTGTCTGTCCCCTGCCCCATGAATGCACATGCCCTAAGGCAAAAAAAAAAAAAAAAGAAAGAAAGAAAGAAAAAAGAAAAAAAAGCCTTGATTGTATAGAAAGGTGGCGATGAGAGAAAGAAAAGATGATACACCTTTGTGCTTTTTCCTCCTTTTGTTTGGAATGCCCTTCCATCACTCCTCTATTACCGTACTCATAATTTGGGATTTAGATGGTACCTCTTTTCTGACTCCTCAAGCGTAAGCCATGTGTCCTTGTGCCTTCCATGATAACGTTCCTTATAGACCATTTCGTACTGTACGTCTCATTTGTCTCCCTTCTCTACTAGACCTCCTGTAAGGCAGTCATGTCTTTCTTGTCTTTGTGTTCTCAGTGGCGGGTACACACCCTGCCACATGGTAGGGGTACCATTTCTAGATTCCTGCTTGCTCAGCTAGGTACTGTTCCTTTAGCCACTAGGCCATGGAACTGGTTCTTTTTAATTTAAAAAAAAATTTTAATGTTTATTTCTCTCATGACAATGTGACAGAGAGAGAAAAAAAAAAAAAAAGACATGTTCATTCAACAAGGTCTCATGCCACGATCCTCCTGCCCATGGCCCGCCAGCCAGTTGGAATCATGAGCATGTACACTTGGCATATGTAGGTTGATTGGGAACCTAGCCCACAGTCTTCCATGTGGGTTTGTCATCACCGAGCGGTGGGTCACTACAGTGGCAGCCCTCCTTTTCCTAGTTAAGGTACCGTCAGTGCCAATGGATGTCAGTGATTGGCTACTGAGTGTTACAGTTCACTGTCCTTAGAGCCATCTTTTCTTTTAGCTTTCAAACAACAAAAATTGATTTCTCATAGTTCTGGACACTAAGATCAGGGTGTCACCATGGTTGGGTTGTGATGAGGGCCTCTTTTGGGTGGCAGATTGCTGGCTTCTTATATCCTCACATGGCGAAAAGAGCCCTAAGAATGAATTTTAATCTGTCTTTGCAACTTTACCTCTAGCTTCAAAGTCTCCATGAGCGAGTCTAATTGAATAATGTATGCGCCTGCTCCCTAAGTAGGGAGAGCAAGTGTCTGGCCTTTCTGGCTTCCATGGTTGGCTCAAGTGCCCAGCTTCCTTTGAAGGCACATGTAATGGCAGAAGATATAGGAAAAGAGTTCACGTGCTGGACGGTAAAGAATAAAACTGACAGGTGTCCATTTCATTAAACATTCAATAAATCTTTGTCAGATGACCCAATCTCTAAACCTTCACATCACCAGGCATGGTGGGGGTGAGGGGATGGGAGAGGATGGAATTAAATATGGTGCCACAGATGTAATTTAAAATAAAATCAATGCCAACCACAAAATAAAAGATAAACAAAATCAGCAACGTTCTGATTTTTTTGGGGGGAAGAGATTTTTGCTGTAGGGCATGTGCACTCACTGGAGAGAAAGAGACCTAGCAGGGGGGGTGCCCATGCCACAATCTCTTCTCCTCCAGTCTCCTCTCAGGATTTTGGGCACACACATATGTACCTGGTATGAGTTTTAAGCCACAGGGTCCAGGCCCAAACCGTGGTTGACTACGTGGGAGTCCAGCGACATAACCATTATGCCATCTGCTGGTCCTAGTTCTGATTTTTAAACTCAGTATTTCATTATTAAATTATTTACATAAAATTATTTGAATTAAATAAAAAAAACATTTTTTTTCATTGCCAGGAGGCAAGTCCCCTGGTCAAAGAGCATGTACACTGGCCAGAGAGAGGAAGAAAATACGCCCCAATGAGAAGTGGTCACGTCACAATCCCTTTTCCACTTCGCTATCCTGTGGGGTTTGGGACATGCGCACACATGTACCTGGTGTTTTCCAAGCTGCTAGGACCAAGATTTGAACCGTGGTTGGCCATTGCAGGGTTCAGCTCCATTAACCACAAGTCCTATTTTAATTTTTTATTGGCCCCTATTTTCTTAATACCCTAAATTTATCTGATAACTTAACATGGATAGAGTCAACATTTAAATTTGCCTAAAGTGATTTGTGAGTATTTACCTTACTAATTTTTAAAATTTTCATATTGTTGTATTCACCAGTGACTTAAAACAGAAACAACAAACTAATATTTTAGACAACTCAGAGAAATGTATCTGCTTGCAAACACCCCCCCCAGTCTTAAAAATTTTCTAAGTCATCTTTCCCGTGATATAAAATGTCTTTTATAACCACATTAGAAAACTATTTAGCAGTATCTACTGAAGTTGAGTATATGTACACCTTGTATGCTAGCACTTTATTCTTAGTTATTTCTTTGAAATACATATACTTGTGCATCAAAAGTCATGTGCAATAATTTATACTAATTGTTTCTAATAACATAACATGAGGAACAGGCCAATAGTTTACTAACAACTGAGTGAATAATTAGAATTGTATTAAATATTCTTAAAATGGAAAACTGTACAGAAATGAAAATTAACAAACTATTGTTATGAATATGAGAATGGCTGAAGGAGTCTTGAAAACATATAGAGAAAAAGCTATACCAAAATAATGCATGTTGTGTGTGTCCTTTCATGTTCCATTTATATGAAGTTCAGAAATAAACAAAACTAGTACTGAAAAACTAGAATCCAAGATGATTGTTCACTTTGGTAAGGTCAGAGTGGGCTTTCTGTTACTAAGACCCTTCTATTTGTTGACCTGGGAGGTGTTTATAAGGGGTGGTATGTTCAGTTTGTGACAATTCCTAGAATTTTACACTTTTCTATATGTGAGATTTTCTTTAATTGAAAAGTGAAAAAAAAAAACTGAGGGGTCAGCAGGTGGTGTAATGATTGCATCACTGGACTCCCATGTAGTCAACTCCAGTTCGAGACCCGGACCCAGCAGCTTGAAACTCATGACAGGCACATGGTATGTCTGTGTGCCCAAAATTCTGAGAGGAGAATGGAGGAGGGATTGTGGTGGGGCCATCCCCGTGAGGGGTGATTTCTCACTTTCTGTCTCTCTGTCTCTCCAGTGAGCGCACATACCCTATAGCAAAAATCTCTCTTACAAAAAAAAAAGGAGAAATACAAACTTGTGTATGAATTAGTTTGGGAAACATGGCTCTAAAATTGTAAAGTTGTATCAAAATATCTGTATGTGTATTTTAGGGGAGAGAAGATCCATAATATTAACTAGATCTTTGTTCATGACTCCAAAAAAACCAGTTAAGAACCCGTATCACCAAAACCTGCATAGTCAGAAAAATTATTGTTAATTTTAACATTTATTGGGTGGCTTATTTTAACAATGAGATAAATCCTTGCCTCTAAGATCAGACCCTCCCATCCACTTGCATTTTCTTATCTTTTTTTGCCATCTTTAATTTCTTTCTCAATGGGATGACTGAGGCATGACCAGGCCCCATCAGAGGATGCTTTTTGGCTCTCTCTCCTATTGTGCACGTGTGCCTTGTGGCGAAAAAAAAAAAAAAAAAAAAAAAAAAGACAAAAAAAAATCCCCACCCTCATGAAACTTAGAGTCTTGTGGAGAGAGGATAAATAAATCAGTAAAATATATACTGCACTCCACAGTGACAAATGCCAAGGTGAGAACATTCAAACAAGGAAGGAGAGTATGCTGTGCACATCCATGTATGGGATTTTGCTTGGATATGTTTTCAACTCATTTGGGTGAATACCAAGAAGCGCCATGGCTGGATCATATGTTTTGTAAGAAACTGCCCAACTCTCTACTCAGACTGTTCTGTTCTTGGTGTTCCTTTCACACCCCACCCCCACCCCCATGTTTATACTCCCGAGAGGTCTTATTTTTTCTTTCCTGGAGCCCATATTCCCCTGAAAATATCAACTACCTTGACTGAAAATATATACAGACAAAATCCCAGGCTCAAATTTAGCCCCTCCTGATGAATTTAGAGAGTATGTAGACAAGTCCTAAAAGTGGAGATTTGCCAAAGAATAGTTCTGTTTGGATTATTAGCTATACAGGTAGAATTAACAAGTAGGCCGTTTGGACGCAGTGGTGAGTCATGGCTGGGATATAAGTCTGAGAATGATTAGCATTTAGTAGGACTAGTAAGTTCTCTTGGGAATAAGAAGAAAGAAAATGAGAGTCCTGAAGGTTGGTTTGATTGTGGAAAATAGGTTAAGGGAGTTTAAAGAATTGAATATATATGTCGTGGGCCAGCCAGGTAGCATGGTGGTTGGGGTAGCTGGATCCTGCCTGGCTGACTGAGCGGGTCAAGTC